>NC_138657.1:34386342-34592081 GCF_964273445.1 Streptopelia decaocto
CAGACTTTAAAATGCACTCCAGCTGAGGCCCCGGGGAGCTACAGCATGTGAGAATAATGACAATAGCAGGAAAACTGATAAATATGGTAAGAAAAAAAAAGGAAATAGTGAACACACAGGTAAATATGATGTGTTTGGAAAGAGTTAAGAGTAACTTATGTAAAAGGAAGTCCTACCTCAATAACCTGTCTGTCCTTTGAAGTGGTTTGCCAAAACATGTTAGCTATGACAGACAATTTGATATGGACTACCTGGATTTCTGAAAGGCTTTTGGCAAGGTTCCTGCACCAAAGGATTTAAAGTACACTAGATAAACAGTTTAGGTGTACAAGGGAAGGCACAGATAAGTAATAAGATGAAAGGTAGAAACTGGGCAAGGGGAAGGGAGGAGGTGGGGAATGGTCAGCTTTCATGTTGGAGCAGGAACACCAGTATAGCTCCACAGGAGTCTGTGCTAGGATCTGGGATGTTCATGTTCAATTGTACTCATGACCATCCTTAATAAAATGTGGTTATCCACAAGTGGAAAGAGGATATTCTGCTACATAAAATTCTGACCTGACATAGTACTGCTACTTCTACTATGTTAGGTTAGGATGCAATTCTTCCGCATTGCATCTCTAGGGAATGTTAACTGCTGAGATTGGTATCTAAATTACATGACTAAAGGACAGATGTTATGAACTTCCACTGAACTTCTCTATACAAACTTTTGAATGTTTGATGCCTTAAAGGTAACAGTGGTCGCTCATGACTCTTAAAAGTCTCCTTGAATCTCTGTGTAAATGCTTTATTGGGATGAGTGGTGCAGCTGTTCATTCATCTGTGGTTCACTGAGAGATGTATCCAAGCTTGAAATGAAGAGACACTCTCTGCAGGTTCCTGATGTCAGTGTATATCACACCATTTCTTCAGCAGTCGGAGTAATTTTAGTATAGGACCATACATACATACGAATATTGTGTAGTTCTACACAATTTTATAAAAAAAGATTTTACAAAGCTCTGAGCAGACAATTAAGTGAGATCTGAATCTAAAGGAAGAGGGAAAGACCAGTCTGGCTATGTAAGTACTAGGTTTGTGTTCTGCATTAGAAAGTTCCCTGTGTCCCTTGGGTTTAAAAATGCTCATGCCCACATGGTACCAACCACAGTGCTTTTCTGTGGGGACTTAATTAGCTAAACTTCTGGTTTTGTGCCAAGGAATGAACTTGAACTTGGCTCATCCCAGGTGTCTACAATGTCAGTTTAACTTGCGCTTTGTTTGATTCAATGGTTCTGCTCTTAATCTTTGCTGGTGGGATAGCTTGCTGTGAGATCCCTCCAGATGCAAAATGTGTACTCATCATGGCAACTCCTGGCATCATACTGTGAAAAATGCTCTGCTGGACTGTGATGTAATTGCTTGCTTTCTGAACATTTTGAACAGAATGCTACAGAAAAACCGTTCTTGGGTTTACAGGCACTTCACAGGATCCTAAGGAGACCTGGGTAAGTAGAAGTGCGCTAGGAGGCCCAAGCCAAGGGCAGCGTTGACTCAAGTCAGCACGTACTGTTCAGCTTATGGGATTGAGTGGTTGGCGCAGCGTGGCCCTGAAGGGCAGTAGAGACATGACTGAGGATGAGCCTAGCATGAAGCAGCATGGTGAGACACCTTTCGCTGCTCTGGCATGGTGATGGTGTCAGGCCTTGCAGGGAAGGAGGGCACCAGTAGTTCTCAAAGGCAAGGCTATTCTTATGTGGTCAGGTGTGTCATGCAATTCACTCACAGAAAGGTCAGAGCTGGGCCATGGGATCACAGAATCACAGAATGTTAGGGATTGGAAGGGACCTCAAAAGATCATCTAGTCCAATCCACCTGCCGGAGCAGGAACACCCAGATGAGGTTACACAGGAAGATGTCCAGGCGGGTTTTGAATGTCTGCAGAGTAGGAGACTCCACGACCCCCCTGGGCAGCCTGTTCCAGTGCTCTGTCACCCTGAGAAGAAGCTTCTTCTCAAATTTAAGTGGAACCTTTTGTGTTCCAGTTTGTACCCATTACCCCTTGTCCTACCATTGTTTGTCAAATGGGTGAGATGGATGTGTAGCTGGTCAGAGAGGGCATGGTTGAGCTATGGGGAAAGTGCAGACAGCTGACCCTATACCCCAGTCTTTAGTGAGTTCTTCACATTTCTTTATGACCTTTCATTTCAGAGGTATCCACTCTCTTACCTTCCCAGTCTTATATGGGTGCATTATTAAAATACATTTCTGGTGCTTTTTGGTGATATCGCTGATCCTCTCAGTATTTTGATGACCTGTTTGTTATTATGATAGAAAGCTTAATTTCCACTGTTTGTTGGTTGTGCTCATGCATAGAAATTAAATCACACACAACTACATAACAATGGCAACGATATCTGCAAAATTCTAGCCATATTTAAAACAGGTGCTGCGTTTGAACTAAATTACATAATGAAACAAGCTATTCTTGCAGCACTACAAATATAAATATCACAATGACGTCCTCATTGGATAAGCCATTGCTTTTCGATGACACACAACAACTGCAATGAATACACTTTGGTTTTCTATCATCAATGCAGGACTTGAAGAAGCTGAATTGCAGTCATAAATTTTCCTGCAGAAGCTTTATTTATATAAAAAATGGTCTCAAACTTGATAGAAGTCCAAAGTATTCATAGTGGAATATGACCAACAGTGCCTCTCTTATGCACTGATCCCTTGTGAATCACACTTGGAACTTTTTCATGCAAAGATCTGCAAAATGCATCCATTAAAAAGAATATTCAAGAAAAAATGTATTGTTTTGTGAAGTTGTTCAACACTATGAAGATTTGTTTTACAGTAAATGAAAGAGGAATATATTGATTGAAAAAGCAAAACAAAACAAAATCTGTTTGCAAACTTTCAGCAGTTCCAGGAAGACCTGAGGGTGCCAAGCAACCTTGTAATTATCGCATAAACCATTTAATGATATATTTTCCTTTCACTGCTAAAGTTAGTACACTTCAAATTGAGAAATGAAAATGCAGAAAGTTAGGGATAGATTGAAAACAAGAAAAAAAAAAACAAACACCAAAACAAAACTCAAAAAAACCCATGATGAGCCTTTGTAAAAGGTTTGTACCAGTCTACTGATCTTTCCACTCCTCTGAGCTCTAGGTTCAGTTCACATTTCTTTCACAGATTATTTCATAAGAATGTAACTCTATTTTAAAAAATCCCCCATGCTAATCTAATTTGAAGGCTGTTGAAAGAGAATGGTACTTCTGACATCACTTTGTTGAATGTTTAAATCAGGGCCAAGCACTTTTGAACATCTCGTCTTTAGTGTCTGTGCATGACCTCTTCATTTGGAAAAATGATTGCAATATTTACTTTCCTCCACTCCTGATCTCTCTGTCTGTCTCTTACGTAGTTCAGGAGGCTCAGATCTTTAAAGTCTTTCAGAAGCCTATGTCCTCTGGAAGCTTGAAGCTTACACTGAAATAATGGAAAGTTGGGTGTCTGATACTCGTGAGGATGTAGCCACTGAAGAGCCTTTGTGTCACACAGCACTGCAAAGACTGCTCTTCAGTGGCACGGGAGATTGTTGCATAGGTATTTAAAAATAATGACAACAAACAGTCAAGAAGTAGGTTTTTGGATTCTATTTCAGTGATTGGTACTTGCTGCTGTACAAATGACTGAAGCTGATCTTTGATACTGACTTTACATTGATTTTATCCATTAGAATTACAATAGAATTCTTCCTATGAAGGAAATAAATATTGTGAAGCTTAATTAATGAAGAGGACATCTTCTGACTCACCTTTCCAAACATTCTTAGCAGGTTTGATAGGAGGAAGTTAAAGTACTTCAAGGCATGATACTATAGTGAGTCACTGAACAGCAGCCCCAGGAGTACATGTGGCAGAATGATTTAGTAGCAACATAATTATGGGAATTGCTTGGCTGAGAGAGTTGTTTGTGCCAGGGCAAAAGGTGCAAACCTGAAGAAAGGAGGATGTCAAAAAGCTATGAAAAGAAATGTGAAAAATCATCAGCCCTCTAAAACAATTTTCACCAAATTACTCAAAGTTTATGGTATCGCTGGACTTTACTTTCAGCCTTCCAATATGACTTATCTATTTATTTCATCTGGGATTTCAAATGTAGTTTCTAGTGTGGAGTTAGACATATATATGAGCACATGTATGGAGAAGATGGAAAGATCACCTTAACTGACATCCTGATAAAGACCTCAGCTGCTTAACTGGGAAAATGTTATGCAGTGTGTTTCATGCCATATATTTCTTGACTTTCACTAATGAGATCATAGGATATTTAATCTATTTACATCACAAATTGATCTTGCCTGTCTCTGGCTGTAGCTTCACAGTTATGAATAAATATTTACAAACATATTTCCTTCTGTGTGGTTCTGTGACTGTTAAATTAATCAAACTTACTTAAATTATTTTTTTTATTTTAGGTGCAAGTTATCAAACTAGATGGCCTCAAATTAGGTGATTAAATGCAGTAGTTTTCAGGTGTCCCTGCAGTCTCTAAGGCAGAGAAGCCTGTATAGGTATAGCTATGATCATTTAAAGCAGGGGTGTCAAACTCCTTTTCACTGGAGGCCACATCAGCTGATGGTTGTCTTCAAAGGGTGAATGTCATTTTAGGACTGTATAAATGTAGCAGTAGTTAAATTTATACGGTCCTAAAATTGCATTCAACCCTTTGAAGGCAACCGTGAGCCTGATGTGGCCCTCGGTGAAAATGAGTTGGACACCCTTGCTTTAAACATCACTGCCCATAACTGTTCACCAAATCCTTCCAGTTGCATTCAGCACCTCCTCTGTAGTGCTGTCAGGTGGGGTGACTGCCTGTTTCAAGCTTCAAGGGTAATGTAGCTGCACAACCTCCCAAGGTCAACAGCTTATACAAACATGCTGTGCTGCAAACTGGACCGGCTAAAATACGCATGAATATCCCATATTTTCTACCCTGCCTATGGGAATAGTAGCAAAACCACCTTGCCCTGGTGTAATATGTCAGTGCAGTTAGGTGCAGAAAATGATTTAGCACAACTGCCTCCTACTGCCAAGCCTACCATCCCCTTGTGTAATATTAACGTAAAAAATGAAGTAGGGTGAATGACACTAAATATGCAGCATTTGGTAGAATGGTTCTCTATTAACACTGATGCACCTGCAACAAAACTGTCTCCAGGTGATGCAGCTGGCAGGAGAGCCCAGCCTGTGTATGGGTGCTGCTGTTTGTGGCCAGCCCAGCAGCCTGAAAGCAGCTGCGGTGGCCCCTGGGACAGCGCCTCCCCAGGAGCGCTGCTCGGTTTGCCAGGCGCATCCCTGGGCTTGTGCTGTGGCTTGGGATGCTGCTGCTCTCCCTGCCTGGAGACTAAGGACTTCAGGTAGATGGCATGAGACCAGGGAGAGACTGAGCCACTGTATCTGTTTATGTGCTGACACAACGAAAAATTTAAAACAGCTTCTGTGGGATAGGGAGGTCAGGGAAGGCATCTTTTACTTGTCACACTGACTGTGGGAGGCATTACTCATGCTAGTGTGTCTGCTGTTTTACTGAGCTGCTGTGCTTTGGCACATGTGAGATCAGCGTTCAGAAAATTCTAACAAGAAACATCTCACTGGCCAGTTAGTGTCCTGCTGTGCTATATGGCTTCTGCCTCTAAAATGTACCACAGAAGCTAGATAGTGTACATGCAGCATCACCATGAGAGAGATTAAAATCGTGTTGGAGAAAAAAACAATATTTTATGATAATATGTCCTCTATGTATTCTTTTGCATTTCATTTTCATTAATTGGGAACCTTCATATGATTAAAAAGATCTTTGAGGCTTAGGAAAACAACAGTCTGGAGAGGTGTGCTTTTGCCAGGTCACTGCATGTGGCTCCTTTGTGATGACATTAAAGTGCTTTCAAAACAGCTAGCTAAGCTGTGCCTGTTTTCTGTTTCTGAGCAAATTTTTTGGTGAAACAAGTACTATTAAAAAGATACTTGATTCTTAGGGGTGCGTTCCTGATCAAATGTGATTGATGCATAGGAAAAGATAGTCTGGGTTCTATCATTCTTCCTAAAAAATGCTCCCAGGAAAGGATAATAGATCCTATTTGTTGGCAGAGAGCCCCAGGCTGTGGTTTCAGCTATAGGCAGGGTTACACTTAAGCAGTGTTGCTGCTCTCTCATTTGCACTAGAAAGACAGTGTAGTTCCAGAGCAGATGTGGTCAGGTATGTATCTCAGCTGGATATGACCCGTTAAAATCCCTCAGTGTGTGAATTTGAGTGAAGGTGGCACTGCAAATACTGTTTGCCTGCTCTCTGGGTGAGCTCCTCATCAAATAAGTATTGAGGTCCAGGAAGTGCAGGAAATTGAAATTTTCAGGTGTCTTTGCCAACTCTTTATAATTTAGCACAGTTGAATACATTGTGACCTCACACACAGAGATTCTGATTCTAAACAGTGACGTTAGTCATCTTTTTTTCAGCTCCTATAACATTGTCATTGATTTCATGACTTATTTGTTTTAATAAAACGTGTGAATAAATAACTATTACATCCAATGCAAATGACTCAATAAGAGAGCAACATTTTCTCTGCTGGTGTTTCATCAGATTTCTAATGTTAGCTGTGTGCATAAAAGATGGCTTTCTGTAACACCTCCCTGCAGGAGGCAGAAGAGGAAGAGCAGAATTTGAGATGCAGTGATTAACCACAGCAGAGTAAACCAAAACATAATACCCTGCCAAAGACTGATGCAAGATTTGCATGAAATTGCAATTGGCACGGCAGTCAGAACCTGATGGTAGGAAATTTGATAGCTAAAAATCTAAGAAAGGGAGTAAGAGGATGGGTTTATTTTGTTATTGTAAACCTACCTAATGGCTATCTGCTTTTCTTTCTTCTGCGCCCTCCTGCACATGCACGCACACAAGACATGTGACAGTAAGATAAAATGTGTTTTGCAGTTTGTAGACTAGTGTGCCATGCTGTGCTGAACACCACCCTCCTGGCCTGTTACCTTACAGACTCACTGAAAGCCTTTCCAGCCCTGTCAACTAATGTGTGACATGACTAATGTGTACCTGGCTCATTTATGCTCTAAGGAATTCAGTGTGCCCAGCCTGGGCAAAGCTAGAAATGCCTGTTTAGACTCCTAATGGCAAAACAAAGGTAACTCTTCTTGGAGGCAGAGTGGTCTAAGCAGCAGCAATGGTTGAGGGTCATTTTCTTGCAACATGGAACACATTTGATGTTGCATGATGGGGCTGAATCCAGAACGTATGTTTTGTTTGGTCCTTCAAGGTGTCTACTGCATCTGCTCTGGGTATTACATGCCATCACCATCCTAATTTCATCAAAACCCCCACTGACGAGAAAGTCAGAAAACGGTATCATAGCAGATACGACTTCAGCACTGAGCCATTTTCATTTTGCGATAAGGTCTGCAAACTTGAATTGCCTACTCAAACTCTCCCTAAAGCTGAATGTAACACATTCTGCAAGCAGAGTGGTCTTATAACTCAGTATGTAGGCCCTCTGGGCCAGAGGTTGTTTCATTAACCCTACTGTACATGGTATTACTATATACTTACTGTGGCAAGGTTCATCCCTACGAAGGTGTTTATGGGAATCATAGCAGGCTAGCTGCCTGCAACAATGAAATGAGGACCTCAGTGCCTACTGTCGCTTGCTTTGTATCCTCTGTTAAAGGCTGTTGAGAATTCAGGGTGCATCACACAGGACCATGGCTTTGCTCATGCATATGTCTGCTCCTCAACAGGCTGGGTCTGAGTGCGCATGTTTATTGTGTTCCATGACTTAATGAACTGAGTTCTATTTTTGTGTCTGTAGCACAGCAGTATTCTGGTCCCAATCTAGGGAATACAGTTCTAATGCTAACATAATCACAGTAGTAACAGGGTTTCTCTGGAAACCCTCTGTGTTGGCAGTTGAAATTTTCAGTGGAAGGCATTCAGCCATCTCTACAACATGACATATGGTTCACAGACTGTTTTTGTTTTTAAGAGTGTTAAATATGCTTCCATGCCATACCGTACAGGCAAACTTTGATAAGAAAAAAAGGTGGCTTTTAAACACTGTCAACTTTCCTAACCAATTCAAGAAATTATGCCTTGGGGCTTTGCTATGCTTACGTAAAGGGTCCTATTTCTTTCTATTCCTTGATACCTGCATGCAATAAATGACATCTTACAATCTTGGCTGGCCTGTTACTATAAAGAGAGGAGGGATCAGTCAGTCCGAAGGCTTTGCATGGAGCAGGTTCCCTGAGTCTTTAGTCTTTCTCAGGGGTTTAAAACTGTTCATCTTCAGACTTTAATAGGACATGTTCATAACTGACCAAATTTAACAGATTCAGGTTTTACTCTGAGCTGTGAAACAGGCAAAATTAAAGTTATGGGATTGTCTAGAGGTTTTGCTGTGGAAGAGAGAGAGGGTTCATTAGAAGAGTTTGTTTACATAATTTAGGATTCCAGGACTAACTTCCCTGTGAACATAGTGTAAATATAGTATGATCAGGAAGCTCTTCATCTCAGGAATGGCTACTTTCCAAGCCCAAGAGCCAGAATGTGGAGTGCCAGTACTCTGTCCTTCAGCTCTGGCTCAATGCTTAATTCTCCCAGAGCATCAGAGGTCAAAGCGGAGAAGCCCAGTTGCAAGTGAGCTGGATTTTGATGGGTGGACATGTGAGCTGGGGTTTCATTCCCTCAATGCAGGCATCTTGTGCTATCTGAGATGATAATGAGTCTCGCCTGGGAGCCCCCCATTTGATTCTTCAGAATGTCACAGAGATCTTGCACCATCTGTCGGCTCTATTCAGATGTCTCAGATACCCCCCAAAATCTAAAAAAAATTAGGTGACTATGTTTCTGCAACTGTATCTTTCCCAGAGTGTGGAAGGTGCTTTCCGGAGTTTGAAAGTGAGTTCACGTCTTTGTGTACACAGAGCCATGAGAAATAAATGATTTACTGTATATGTGCTTGAACTTAATGTCTGTACTGTATTTTCTTAGGCACAAATGCAAACTTGCTGCACATGCACATGCTCACAGGCCCTGTTAAGGCAAGTACATATGGACTTGCCCCAGGTGAAGTTAATTTTGACACTGAAAAATTGTTTGCAACAACAAAAGACTTTTAAAACCAAGAAAGCACTTTCATTAAAACACTTATAATAAAGTAATTCATAACTAATAAAATACTTTCCAATACAAATGAAAGCACTGCTTTACCTCCAAAGTTGAGAAAGTGTTGACCTTCAAAATCTAGCTGTTTTTTTTTCTTTTTTTTTTTTTCTTCTATGATAATGCAAATTTGCAATGTGTGTTTCTTAGAAGTAGAAAAAATGATGTATCTTTTTTGAGGCTGAACGAATGAGGACCCTTCTCTGCAGAATCACCCTATCCTGGTGGTAGGAATGGAGTTGTAGAAGTCTTTAGGACACATAGTTACCTCTAAAATCACTTTTGTTCTCCTCAGGCCAGTTACATCAAATCCAACACAGTCATTTTCAGAAGGAGAAAACTGCTGGCAGCAGTGTTTTCAGCTGTAATTTAACAGATACGCAAAATCCTGGGAAACTCCATGAGGAGAGGTGAAGCATTATTAACTTAAAATGGATTATAGTTTAAAAATCTGCAAGGTACCTTGCCCAGTGATCAATCACTACCCAGGTACTGTGCATGACCAATAAATGTCAAATGAATGGTTTCTTTTGAAGTAGAGCTGAAAAACTTTCACTGTGAAGACTTACGTGGGTTTCTCTTTGACCATCTGCATCACTCCTCACCAAAACTCCTCTTCTTACCTTTTAATTATGACAAAAGGAAAGCTGACAGAATGAGAACTTCAAAAATACAGTGCGATATTCCTCCCAGTGCGTGAGGTTTCTGATTGGTAACAGTTACGTGTACATTAGCAGGGTAATTTCAATAAAAATAAGCCTCGCTGCTACACCTCAAAGGTCCTGTGTTCCTTAGTGAATGCTGTAGATAACACTGTAATAACATGTCCTACCCAAAGTGCTGCTGCAGCATGTTTTGTTGCATTCAGTGTGCATGTTAATGGCAAACTTTACCTTCCTCCAGTCTTTTCTGTCACTCTGTCACATGCAAATCTCCATTCCCTTCGTTCCCAAGGGAGTATACAAATGGAAAGAGCGGAAAATGAGTCCCACTTTAGTTTATTTTTGTCTTCTACGGGCTATAAATGGGATTGTTGAGACCAATTTAGAACGAAGAAACTCTAGAAGAAAATGGCCATCCTACCCTATACAACTTGGTCCTGATTAGGACTATGAAAATGATTTGGTACAAAAGTACATTGGTTTCTAAAAGGAAGGGTGATCAGCACTGCGAAGTGGGGATTCATTACACTTTTGAAGAAGGAGACAAGCAGTACACTGTCAGTATAACAGGTAAAAAATTGATACTTTTCTCCGTTAGTTGCACTGAATGACAGAATTTACTAGAGTTAGCCAATGTCATCTGTCATGCCTTCATATACAAATAGTGCATGTAGTATTTCACCACCCTTATAGCTGGATAAGTGGATTGGTTGAGCTGATTTAATGTGCTGAACTTCTAATTTCAAGTTTACAAGAAGGCAGGGGCACAAGCTTTGGGGAAGAAGGTCTGCAGTCCATGACCCATCCTCAAATATACCTGCTTCCTCTTATCTTTTGGCAAAACAATATGTGCTGACAACAAGAGTGAGTCAGCCTCTGGTCAAGGCTTGGATATAGAATTATAATGACCATTTAATTTCCAGCAGTATGCATGGCTTTCCAAGGGATCAAAATCTCAAATTTCAGTGAAGAACACAAAGAAGTCTGAAGTGACTACCGTTTGCTAGTCAAGCCATTTGTTCCAGTTCCAAATGCTGCTAATATTCAGTAATACTAACAGCATTGCTTCTTAGCCACCTGTTAGATAAGCCAGGAATATACATGGCATGTTCCTTTGGTGCAAGCGCTGTCAATGGGACACATTGTTCCAAAAGGGATGCATTTCTGCTTTATCAGCTACTGTGCAAATAAACACTGAGTAGTGTTGCAGAGACACAAGTAGGAAATTATTTCCTTAGCATACATCCAAAATTGACATTTTAATAATGGTTTTCTTCTTTTCACAACTACCTTGGTGTTATAACCAAGGATTTCATATTTGTTTTTAAAACACGTGAAAATATGACAGTCAGACAAAAGCAGGTGGCTAACTAGTCACCATGGATTTTTAACTCGGGGTAATGTTACACTTTATTGATGTGAAAATTACAGGTTAAGGAATTTTTTTTTTTTTTAAGATATGCGTGGATACCAAACTAAAGAAGGTTTTGAAAGAATTACCAGCTCTTCTGGTCCCAGGAAGAAATCTCCATGCTGTCAGGGGCATCCCAGTTTTGCCAAACAAGAGGGGTGACTACACCTTCCCTGTGCCAGGGGAACGATAAGAACCACTCAGCCATTTACACGATGCTCTATAAAGATTGCCACATGAGAAAATAAGAAATTCACGCTGAGGAAGGGCAAAAGGTAAGAAGACTAGTAGCCCAGGCTTCACTGCCACGGTATCTAAGCCTGACTTATCACATGCATTTCCATTGGTGGGGCCTGACCTGGTGCTGTGGCACTGGAAGCACACTTGGCTCCGTGGTTCTATAATGCTCAAGGAATTTTTAGTCCTTAAATTAAATGTTGAAGGAATAATTATTTTTCTCTCTCACGGTAAAGCAGTGGACAAGTAGATATTGTTGGTTCTCTGTTGCATGTAGAAAAGATAGATTTTATATATGTAATTTTTTTCTTCACAAGCAATTAAAAATTCAGGTCATGAGTCCTCTTTAAGTGGTTGGGGTAAAAGAAAGATACTGGTATTTTTGGTGCGTGGTGGTTTGGGAAATACAAGAGGATGTGGGAGGCCAGGTGCTATGGGAGTCCCAGGTGAGTTTTTGAGATGCTGTGAATATGAAAGGTATATTGCCATTAGAGGTGGAACAAGTGTAGAGAGACTGGAGGCAACATGTAACATGCATGCATTTTAAATTTCACTGACTTGTGATTCTTCTAAACATTTGCGTTTTGCTTTGAAATTGTAAAGTAGAATACATGCTTTAAAAGTAGCAAGCGGGTTTTTTATCATTTACACTGCCTCCCAAATTTGGGACTCACAGAGAAACAGGTGGCAGGGAGATGTCTCCAGATGGTTGCCCTGCCCACTACAGTTACCTTGATTTGATTTCAGCCAAGAGAAGCAGTTCTCCTTGTCTGCCACGATCCAAAGTGTTTCCACTGAATCCGGCATGCCAGGGCACTGCTGTCGGCATGAGCAAGAGGGAATTTTGCTCCCTCAGCCTTGGTGCTGTGCAGCCGCCAGCCAGGACAGAATCTGCGGCAGAAGGGGAACTCTGTCTGCTGTGGCCAGCACACGTCCCCATGGCAAAGCCCAGGAACTGCCCAGGAGCCACCGCACCAGGGTCCTCACCTCTGACCTGGGGATTTGCAAGGTGTGTTGGGGCCCCAGGGCTTCTTGTGATGGGCCTGAGGGGACATGACCGTCTCTTCTAGTGCTGCTGTGCTTAAATTAGCCCCACTGCTGGATTCTGTGTGGACTCACTGCCTTGTGAAGAACTCATGGTTGGTTCATGCTCGTGTTTGATTTAGGAACTATGCCACTGCCTTTCATTAGCAAAATAAAGCAAGTCACAGTGCATTTTTGCCCTTGGCATTTGTGAAATATTTGATTTTATGATATTAAACAGGGAGATGTTTCAAAACACACAGATTTCTCATTAAGATACCTGTTACATTAGATAATTAAATACCTTTGTTTAAATGAGTTAGATATGTTTTATCTGCCATTTCATGCTTCTTTAGAGCCTTTTCTCTGTATAAAATGAGCTGCACATATGCAGTATTTTCACTGAAATATAGTATAAGCCCCAGACTCCTGAGGGTTTTGAAGAAGCATAGGAAAGCTAAAAATAACAGCTTCCTGGGGGGTCACACGGAAACAACCTGCTGCTTGCAGCCCTTGCCCCCATTTTATTTTAAGGGATCTTTGCTGATCCTAAGATTTATCTGCAATGAACTATCAGGCCAAGATTCTGCTTGTCTATGCAGTTACGTACATGAGAACCTGAGTTTAATAATTTTGATGAAGATGGAAATGCATTTTTTCCTTCTGCTCTGCCTGGATTCTGGAGTCAAAGTGACAGCAGGTATTTCTGAAAGGATTTCAGCTGGGTATCACCTGCATGACGAGTGATACCTCATCTCAGACCATTTATTCTGGCAAGAAGGGAGCAGTTCACGTCAGCCAGAAATGTGGATATGGGTGAGGCAGATATGGAGCTTTGCCAAGCTGGGATGAGGACAGCAGTGAGTGCTGTGCTCTGTTGCACCAGCTCAGGCGCTGCTGGCTGCTTCTCTGCTCATGGCATGGTGGAGTAGCAATTGCTTGGTGGCTGTCACTTTGTGAGACTGTATTTTTGTCAGTAGCCTGGCTGTGGGGTGAGGAATAACTTCAAAAATTCTTTTACAGTGATGATGGCACTTGTCCACCTTAGTTGTGCCAAGTCACAGGGCATACAAACCTGGTGGGGTTGTAGCATTCTGCTTCTGGCCCTGAACAAAGACTGTCATCTTGCCTTGTTATCTGCGTGGGTCCCTGAGCAAATGACAAGATAGGCATGGGAAATATCGTTTGTACAGTTGTGTTCTGCGCGTGGGGCACAGGCACTGTCCCTGTTTTTATGAGCCTGTTCCGTGCACGCTGTTCCCTCCATGAGGAAAGCATGATGATCAGCAGGGCAGCTTTTGGAATCATGTGCACTAGGTCAACAGCTCTCCAGGGCTTCTATAAACACAGCCGTCTGGGCACATTGCCATTCCTGTTTGGCCTCCTGAGCAAAGATTTCTGGCTTCTTGCAGGACACAGAGGGTCAGATTGCTGCAAGTGCTCCTGTAACTCCAGGAAAGCACCTGAATTAAGCACACATGCTGCTGTAATTGCTTTGAAATCACTTGTCATCTTCCTCCAGTCTCTTTATGCACAACTCTTTTCTCTAGTAGTCAGTGACATGAAGTGAGGAAAGCAAGTAGTTACAGACCAGCCTATTAGCAATGAGCCTGGAGGTGGTCCCACTGAAGTTCCCAGTCCTAGTGCTTGCACTGATTTCCGTAGGACCACTCAGATGCTTAGATCTCAGCCCCTGAGAAACACCAGGAAACAATTGCTACTGTTACCTTAATTTCGGCCTTGACCCTTTGAGCCTTAAAAAAAAAAAGAAAAGAAAAAAGGTAGCAGGAATACTTACTCGAAAGGTGAAGGCAAAATTGTTTTTGCATGCTAGTGTTCATTGGGGATGTAGAGCCTGAAAGTATTCTGAGGAGGTTATCAAAGGGAGTGGCTTGGGCAAACTCACCTGCCACGTTTGATGTTGCTTGTCAAACACTCAATGGCCCCATTTGAAGTGGCAGAAAGTGAGGAAAAACGTGATGTGACTGGCAGGGTCTGCAACCTGGCGCCTGCAGATCTGCAGGTACAGGGACAGCAGCTGCCTGCTGAGCTCCTTCATGGCTCCACAGCTTGGCAGAGGTTGCCACCGAAGCCTCCCCATAAAGGGCTGGTCAGGAATTTATGGCTTGTGGGGTGAATCCCTGAGGGTTTTTTTTCTAATACAAAGCACCAGGGGGTGCTGCAAAAAATCTAGGTAGGCCTGAAGGAAAGAAAAGGCTGTTGGGGGAAATCTCTGACCTGAGGAACACTGTCTCTGGCTGCATGTGCATTTAGGGAAGGCAAAACAGTAGACCAACCTGTCACTCTGATATCTGCAGGGACTTCTGCCAAACAGCTGGTAGAAAAGTCGCCTCTGAAACGTAAATGCAACACAGCTACTAGCTGACATCTGCTACAGTAAACACAAGGGTCGCATTCGAAGTGTGTGCATGCACTGATTTGAAATCAAAACTTTGGCAGCTCGAAGCCCACACACTTGTGATTAATTTGGCTGTAGGTCATGAAATTTAGGGTGTAGGGTTTCTTTTCCTAATGTTATGCCTAAAGTACCACTGATGTGCTGTGCAGAGGAGTACAAACCACACTTGAAGGCTCTGATTCTGCAGGTGTGCAGTCATTTTTCTACATATGTAAGAAGAAACAGGCACTTGCAGGAGATTATACAATGTGGTATATGTGGCTGCTCATTTTACATTAGTAACTGCAGATAATTTAGGGTCACACAAATATTTCTTAATAACTCTTTGCAAATGGAACCAGTGATATTTTTGGTTTTTAGGTAAAAACAAGTGAGGTCTAATTAGTTCCTTTTTGCTATTTTTTGTGTTCATGAGTACTTGCCTAACGCATGCAGGAGGTTTCTTTCCAGTTTCTTCCTTCTTTCTTCTTTTCTTTTGAATGGGGATTTCCTTGTTCTTGCAATTATGTACTAAATTTCCAAAACAGCCTCTGAGAATTAAAGCTAATCTTCAGAGTTGTAAGGTGCAAATTTGCAAGGAGGAGACAAAGATATATCTACTCCTGCTCATGCTGTCTAAAGTCAGACATTTTAAAAAGTGTTCAAACATCTAATACCAATTTAGGAAGGACAGCTTTTACATAATTATACTAAATGATGCAAAATTCTTTGATCATCTCTACGTGACTGATCTTTGTAGCTGGAAGTTGCTGTCAATAAATGTTCTTCCTAAAAAGATTTCTAGAGGTGATTTATTTTGTAAAGATAAAAAATAACTGATGGTTTAGTGCTTAAAATGAAAATGTTCAAAATACAGTTTCAGAGATTATTTATGCATTAATTGAAAGTAGTTATGAGTGTTTGCATTGTTACTGTAAGCCTTCTATGGCAAGGAAGAATATGAACCTGTTTCTTATAATTAGTTGGCCCCGCTATGGTAATGCCTTTCCTCTGCCTGAGATCTCTGCTATCACCTGCTGTAAGCCAGTATATGAGTCTAGGAATTATTACAGGACATGCACTCAAGGTATCAACCCCTGGTTGAGCAGTCTGTCAGAGTTTTTGCATGATTAAACACTCCTTTAATTTTCTGTCTTTTAACAATGGGCGTATTTCTGTGCAATCCATCTGTAAAAGCTGGATTTGTGCCTTTGACATGTGTGAAATCTGCAGCTGTCAAAATCTTTCTTTCTTATGGAGTCCCAGCTTGGGAAAAAGAACAATAGTTTTGCCTGCAAGACACCCATGTTCTGTGATATTGATTTCACTGGTGGTTCCCTTGCTCTGTTGGTCAGTGGTCACAGAGACCCACAGGGACATTTTTGGTATGTGCCTCTAATCCAACAATCTCAGTATATGCTCCTGGCTTGTTATACCTCAAGCTTGGGAATGACTGTCCCGGTCCCTGCGGGTGCCCAGGACCTGGACCTACAGTGAGATGGGGAGGGCACTGAGTTCACAACATTGCTCCTGGAGTGCCCAGTTGCTTTTTCGTGTGGTAACGTAATCCTGTATCTCTGCATACACAAGTTCGTGCACTCCCTGCACGTGATGGTCACAGGCATGTGATGAACTGCAGCTCCATGTAGTAAACTGCACTGACTGCTGCTGAACGCTTTTTGGAACTGGGACTATGCCATATGCTGTTGCTTTGTAAAAGTAAATATTCCCCTCCGCAGTGAGACAGATGACTAAAGAATTATAGTATTTGTTTTCCTTTGATGTGGAATACTAATTTTTGTCAAGTAAGCATACAGTTTTAAGCACTAAAAATACAAATATGCTATTTACAGGCATAGGATCCCTCTGGATCATAAAGCCTAATTTATGGAACACTCACTTCACTTTGTGATCAGATTATGTTTGTACAAAAGGTTTTTTTACTCACTAATCACTGTAATCTGCAGCCAAATAGCTTTATTTCTTATATTTGAATGCTTGGAGGAGCTTGGTGATTTCAGCTGGTGTTTAAGTGACATTTCTCACTGCTCCATATGTGTTGCTGGTACTCTGTGAGTAGGAGGCGTGAAGGAACAGGGTGACAGCAGGACAGGGTGACAGCATGCCCTTCAGAGGGGAGCACGCTGGCAGATTGTCCAGGCCAGCTGGAACAGCACTCCCTGTACCATTCCCAGAGTTCACTTGCAGGAGCAGCAGGTTTTAGAGAATAAACAATCTCAAATCCAAATTGGCTTTTACTTGTTTCTTCAACCTGCAGTAAGGTTTCCTTCTCTATGTGTGTATTTTACCTGAGCGGCAAAGCACTCCCCATGGCCAAGGGCTGTGGAGAGGGTGGGTGAGTGGTGGAGCAGCTTCTCAAGTACAGTGCTGGGGTTTCATTACTAAGGTACCATGTCCAGATAAATTTTGATAGCTCCACTCCTAAAGGAAAGCTATTTTCACAGTACCATGTTGTTGTTTTGATTGGTACTTGTGAATTTTGAGTGCAAACTTCGTCCTCAGAAAGCAAGATGGCATGCATCTATACTGCAAGCTATTATGTCTAGTTCTAGACAGTTTGGAGTGTTTGCACTTGAAAGGCAGACAAAATGTATTGTCTTGCTGCTCTGTGCAGTCAGTAAAAACATAGACAGGTTTTGTTGAATGCAGTCTCTGAAGCCAGGTAATGAAGGAATAGCAAAATGATGGAAGTGCCAACAAGCTCCAAGTGTACAATTAAATTGACACTGTCAAAAAGTAACAGCTCTCTGAACTGCCATGAATCCTGATGTGGAGGAATTACAGTTGCTGTTGTAACAAAACATAATGCATTAATTTTTGCACGTAAAGTCTTCTGTCTTGAAGAAGGTGTCGTCAGTGTAAATACAGCAGAGTGTGTTTAGTACTGCCATTGCCCTGATTCGAAGGGACATTTTTCAGAGTTTTTGCAAAGGAATCAACTTATTCAGCAACAAAGTGCAGTACTTTTGAGGACAAAAGGTGACCACCATGACTACCAAAAGAAACATGGCACAGGTATGTCATGCAGCAGCCACATACCCTACCTTGGAAAGAAACCCAGCCCTTGTGTGTCCTTGCAGCTGTGCCATACTCTCTTTACCTCACTGCTTCTCAGTGCAATGTCACCATCTGCATAGGCAGAAATCTTTGAAGAGTCAGGGCCTAGAGCATGAAATGAAGTTTTCTGCATGTGCTTTGACCATGCAGGGACAATACCAGTAGGACAACAATGTACTTTCCAAACTGGCATTTGGCCAGGTTGCTGGAGTTAATAAACTAACTTTGATTGCAGAATTAAAAGCACTACAGGAACCATTAAAGGACGTTTTCATTCACTATTTGTCTTAATGCCTCTGCTGCTCTGGAATGTCAGATGGTAGCTCTGAGAACAAGCCTGCCACATGTTACCTGCACACCACAACTGGCCTGGCCAGTGCCCTCCAGAGAGAAGCTGCCCCTTTGCTCCATTTCTGAGGTGCCTGTCAAAACTGTTCAATGCTTTGATTCACCACTGGAGTTTCTGAGGTGTGGACATGCAGTTTTCATTCATTTTCCAAGGACGCTGGACCACCCATCTCCCAGGAATGGCTGGCTACATTACCTGCCACTTTTAGAGATGCAATTTGCTACCCTTCTGAGGGGAAATGGGCAAACCATGGCTTCTGTATTCAGAGAAACTGGGCAGTTATTTAGACAAACTGACATATTGCAGGGCATACATTTCTCAGCCTGTTGATTTTTCTATAGTCCAAAGAAAAACAGCTACAAACCCAGTGGCCTTTAAGTTATTCAGGAAATGGATGCATGAGAACTAAATGTAACTAACACAAGGATATTAAAATAATTATTTAATAAAACCCAATTTTTGGTGCATAAGTGAGCCACTATAAATAGGTCCTTGAGTAAATCTGAGCAAGGTGACAAAAAATCAGTTCGCTTCTTGTCAAGTTTAGAATAATCTCACAAAGCTCACCGTCTCTGCATGACTGAACTGATTTTTCTCATGAGTTACACTGTGATGTTTGAGCTAGATGGTAAATTTTAGTACACATGCAGACCAGGACTAATAAATGGCAGGCTTTTTTTCTTTTTTTTTAATAGAAATACACAAAATGGAATAATTTGATGTTTTCTCGTTGTTAGCCAAACCCACACCACTTTTTATGCTGTATGAAAATGACCATGTGAGTATATTCCTTGAAGTCTTACCACGGCATATGAGTTTGCAATTCTTCTTCCTTCATCTTTTATTTCCCCATTTGTGGGGAGGTAGGAGATCTCAATTTGCTTCTTTTCAAAAGCACACCAGAGCTGTTCTCAGGCTGTGTTTGATGTCTGTTTATCTATCGCTCTCCTAAGAAAGCACAATCCACTTCAGTTGGACTGAGGTTTGCAAATGAGAACTCACTTTGCAGCATCAGGCCTGTTTCCAATTGACTAATGCTTTAAAGACACAGTTAGTCAGAAGACGCAGCTTTAAAGCCTGTGACCACATCAGAAGGAGAGGAAATACATGGACAAAGGCTCTAGCACTTTTGTGAGATACACAGACTTGTGATATTGTCAGTTAACTTCAATTTTACACTCTGGTTCACTAGTGTGTCCCTCAAGTATGCGGAAAAAGTAACTTTGAGAACTGCAGTCTCATAGACACCTTAATTTTGCAGCTTTTAGTAACCAAGAGAGCCATGGCCATGCTAAGGGTGTACCAAATATCTCTTCAATTTCTGCTGGTGTTGTTGACACCCATAGCTCAATGCCTTTGAAGACAAAGGTATTTGTCTCAGTGTTAGTGTGAAAAATAGCCAAATTTGGGTCAGTAGGTATGTATAATGAACAAAAACTTTGTAAGCCTAATTTGGCTATCTTGGACTGATGTGTTTTTGGAACTATCCTGAAGTTAATGGAGAGATTTTTGCATGGTGAGAAGATGAAATACCTTTTGTACAGTGTGGGTTGCAGGTTAAGCGAGGGCTGACGTAAGAGAGATAAGAACCACCTCACTGAAGTACAGTGTGGTATAGGTTATGCTATCATTAACTAAATTCTATATCTGAGTACTCCTTGATGTGAAAAATACAAAAAGCATCCAAAGGGATGGCTCTTTTAGATGTCATTGCAATGGAATAGAAAGAACTACAGGAGAACAGGAACATGCCAGCATTGTGGGTGAGGATGGTCAGCCAAAAACTGACTTCAGGGAGAGGCAGAACAAGAAGGCAAAACTAACAGACTTTTAGAAAGCCAGATGATAGTGAGCTTGGAATATATAAAGATCCCATAGGAAATGTGTTTAAATAGGAAAAAAGATATATTCAGGAGGGCTGATAGTCCTGTAAGGGAAATATGTTGCAAGTGCAGATTTAACCTGTGTCAGTGGGGGAGGTTGGAAAGTGTAGCAAGTAGATTATCTAAAATTTTTACTATAAAAGGGGAGATATAAGAGGTGCAAACTTGTTCAGTCTCTTAAGACTGGGTGTGAGGGAAAAGTGTGAAGAGGTAGGGATTAAAGATGGTCAAGCCACGGACTGAGACAGGAGAGTACTAAGCAGCCTTCTGTAAGGACAGTGTGATTAAGAAGCTGAATGAGAGAAGCTGTAATCCATCAGTGGGTGGGAAGGAAAAGCTAGACAGTGCTGAGAAAGCTAAAATTCTTGATACTTGTTATGGTTCACTCTTTACCAGAAAGGCCAGCTGACTCAGCAATAGAGAATTAAGAGTCGAGGACAGGCTAAACTAGAGAATATTTAGCTAAGGCAGAGATTTCCAGTTTGTCTGGACCTGACCTGAACCTGGAGGACTGGCTGAGGCCAATACAGAGCTGGAACGTCTGTTCTCACCCTGGAAAGACGGGACTGTAACAGGTAACAACAGCGCACAGCTTTAAAGAAGAGGAGGAGGAAGAGGCTGTCATTGTCGGCTCTGACTATAATTTAAGTTCACAGAAAGGTAGTGGAACATAGACTTGAACTGTTTGAAAATACAAATAAAATAAATGTGGGCATGAGTAACAGCCAAAATTAATTTCCTCAGCATGAATTATTCCAAATCTGTCTAATTTCCTGCCCTGACAGCATGACAGGCCTTGTGTGCATCAGTTTGCTTTCTTGATCTTAGTAGGACTGCCTGACTCCAGGTGACATCCTGATAGACAGGCTGAGGGGACAGAATATGGCAAAACTGCTCCAAAGTGAGTGCTCATCTGATGGGAAACAAGGCTCAAAGTGTGCTGTTTATCTGCCAGAATGGTGTGATTTTACCACAGCCCTCTCTGCTTTGTGCTCTATTCAATATTTCTGTAAATTACTCGTAAAATGGAGTAGAGAATATGTTGAATACATTTACCTGGCACTCCACTGAGAAGAGCCAGAGTTGCACCAAAGGACAGGACTAGTGCTTGACAAAATCATGGAAAACTGGATAGAGGTTTGAAAAATAAGATGCAATTCAGTAAAGGCACTGTAGTCAGTGAGGATGTGGGAATAGTCATGTGGAATAAATCCAGGATGAGCAAAACCAAAGTTGAAAACAATTTTGCGGGAAAGGTCCTAGCACTTATAGTAGATCACACACTGAAGAGGAGTCAGCAATATCTGTTGTGTGAAAGTAAACATCACACAGGGATATCTGACTAGTTCTGTCATCTGCAAGATGCACAACAGCTGTGTTCAACCTGCCTCTGGGGTGCTGTGTCCTGATTTGGACACTGGACTTCCAGAAATAGGTAACTATCTATAGAAAATCCAAAGTAAAGCAATGAGAAGGATCAAAGATCTAGAAAATATCACCTGTGAGGACAAATTTAAAGAAATGGAATGGTTTAGTTAATAAGGAAAGACTGAAAGAAGACCTGATAACAATCCTCAAGCTCAAAGAAGGTAGCTTCAGAAAAGAAGGGATTAGTCTGTGCTTCGGTTCTCCTTTTGCTAGAAAATAAGCTAAAATTTCAGTAGGTACTTGAAAGCAGCAAGTACTAGGGAAGTCTTACTACTAGGAAAGTCTTACTAGCAGGATGAGACAATTAGCTGAGTGTACTAACATTCTGGCGGTCTGAGGCATCTCTCAGGGTATTTAAGAATATTACAAGTATCTTTAACCCTGGAATAAGAGAGGACATGGTCTGCAGGATAGTCTGGCATAGAATTAATATCTTTGAAATGAAACAAAATTGTGTGCTGGGGATTTCAGCTATGGATTTACAGATCAACAGACACACTTTCTGCATTATTGGTAGCCATTCTCAGTGGCACCTTTTTTTGACATCCCTTGCAGTCCTTTTTCCTATGCTAAGAATTTTTCTACCCTATGGCTCCTAAGAAAGATAAAGCAGATAGAGGCCTGTTCCAAGGTCTTTCATTTAGCTATATAATGGTCCTTCTTTCGTGTTTGAGAACTCTATGGATGTCATGCAAATATGAGAATTTCCACTCTGCAATCTCACTCAGTGGTTTGCTTGAGTTTCCCTGCTGACTGCAGAGTACAGTACAACAGAATCTAGTGCTTTAAGTATACCTATAGAAAGCCACAGATAAGATAATATGTGTACCTTAAAGTGTGGTCAGAGATGTGAATAGTAAATTTCCTTATTGCTATGTTTTCAGTTAATGTCATGAACCAGAAATTTCACTATACCTCTAGATACAGCTGTTGATATTTACCTTCCAACATTATCCCCAAGTTTAGCAAAAAGCCCACATAGAAAAGGTGCCAAATTTGAGCTAACACCTGAAAAGTTGGTGTGTTTTTCCCTCAAGTCATCAAAGCATTGTGGGGTTTGCAGGTCTAGTGATTAGAAGCCCTAGATAAAAGCAGGGGTCTGTCTTTCATAACCTACCCGAGCATAACTTCTGAAACTACTAACAGAATGGTTGCTTATCCTATCAGATTTGTACAGTTTTGACTGAATTACTCATGAAGACTTGCACTAGGCTGAGACAGCTGGATGCATTTATTTTTTTTCTTTATTGGTGGTGGACATAAGATTGAGACTATCTCAGCATGTTTTCCAAGATGTGCTACAACTGCAATGGCTCCCACGAGATCAGAATGAGCAGGGTCACCTTTATTTATGCTAAATTTAAATCTCACGTATCTGCTGTGTGTAAAAACAAGTTCCTTTCTGCTCCAAGTCTGACGTTTTTCTAGTATCTCACTCTTTGCTTAGGCAAATGATAGAAAGGGGTCTATGAGCCAGTAAGGAACTGCAGCATTTTTCTCCCTGACTTCTACTCTCATCAGGGCTTGTGCTTCCTTGTGAGCAGCCACGAGGGTGATTGCATAATGGTTGACATAGTCCTCAGTTCAGCCAACAAGTAGGGTAAGGTCACTGGCAAGCTCCCAGTAGGCTTGCTTAGAGGCAATCTTTGCTGTGCTAATATTCTTCCAAGCAGCTGCAGATTTAATTACAAAATTTGCAAGGGAATTGTTCCTTCTAGTGGAAAGAATAGCTAATTAGCCCCATGAAGACTACCGTCAAGTAAAGATGTTCTAAAGATGCATTTCCTGTCTACTCAATAAACATGTTTAATGCCTTGAAGATGGCTATAGTTTTATTTACAAGCCATTGCATACCATGCAGTCACGTGGATGCTTGGGGTAGGTGTGGCCTAGTGCCTGTGTAAAGTTTATGTTTTTTTCTCAGGCATAGTAATGAGATGCATATTAGCTAAGCAAGATAATTTATCTTAGGTGCAATTGCAACATGAGATGCAGGAAACTGAGGGAGAGTTTAATCTAAGTTGTCATTCATTGAACAACCTCTCTGTTTGTGAATTTTATTGGTGTGACTGATTGCTTTGAAATTTGTGGCCTTGGTTATGAGTAAGCTGAGTAATATTTGGTCTAGGACACCTAGAACTTGTGTTTTTGAGGTGAATTTAAAACATGCAGCAAGTTTAACCTTCCTGAATTTAACTTGTTATCAAGTATTGGCTTGTGGCTTACAACCAAAAACTAAAAGAAGGGTATGCAGACAAGAATAGGCACATTCTTAAAGAGAATTAATCTATACTGCAGGGACTTTTCATTAAGTAGTTTGCTTTCATGATCTTGGGAAGAGCCCTAAGCTGATCTGCTTCCCATTTCAGGTCATTTTAGTGCAGTTCGGAACAGACCGTGGAGGGAGTCAGTCCTGCTGCAGCAGTGGGGTTAATCCTAAACCAGTCTTATCTCCTCAGCCTCCCCTCAGATAAGTTTAAACTGAAAAACAAAGAATAAAAAAGCAAAGAATACATAAGTAGGAGTGGAGGCTAACAGTTGTGTATGCTTACTACCATAAAGCAATCGCATAGCCTGGCTTGCTCAAGAGAGTTGTCCTGGTAAATTTTAAATTAACCTCAAAAATTCCTTATGGGTGACTGAAAATGGAAGCCATGGAAGCCTTTTTTTTTTTTTTTTTTTTTTTTTTTTTTGCTTTAACTCTATTTACTGTTATCTTGGGTCATTTTCCTGAGCTGTTACATGATGTGGGATGATGTAATTGGAATTGCATCAGGATCACATGAGCCTGAAGATGTAACAGTGGCACACACTGAAGAGGCTCTGGGCTGAGTCATGCTGTGCAATATCTTCTGCATGAGGATGGCAGGGCTGAGCATCAGCCCCAGGTCTGGTCCTCCTGCAGCTCTGAGTCATCCTACCCAAACATCACCAAATTCACACATACCCTTCCCAGCAGCTGGGCTGTCAGGGCTGGGAAACCTGAAGCATCTCATGAATCATCGGCGCTCAATCCATTCAAAAGTTAATTCCCTGCCCCTGGAAGCTGAGTGACTCTGAAAGAACAGATGGCATAGTGGGGATTCCAGGCTGCTGTGGTGGTTAACCTGTTTTCCTTTTAATGTTCGTTTACATCATAGTTCTTCTGGGGCTTTGGGGAAGTCCAGGGAGAGAACTGAGAACCTGAAGGACTTCAGGCTGTGGGAGGAATAACCTTGATGCAGTAAACATGTGCCCTGAAAGAGATTTTTTAAAGGGGAAAAAGGGAAGTGTGAAATCTTCAAACAGAAAGAAGGTCACAATTCCACAATTGCTTTGGAAGTTATCTAATGAATTTATCACTAAAGTTCTAAGAGTCATTTGAAGTATATTATTTTTGACTGTATTTAACTATTCTTGAACTAGAAGAACGCTAAGAAAAATACTTTGATATTTTATAGCTCTGAGAGGAAACATTGACACTACACACACAACATCAGGTCCATGTTCACTGAGGCTGCTGAAGGAGCAGGCCCTGTCCCACACTGGCAGGTTAACAAGGAGGTGGTGGCCATGGTCAGTTTGTGCAGCTCCCTCACTGCAGCTGGGTCAACGCTGGACATGAAGGCTCAGTCTCCCTACAAAGAGGTTCCAACTTAAATTTCAGCTGTAGCAAATGGAGATAAATCATAATGCAGGGATGAAGGGTGCAAGTTTCAGTAGTATATTCATAGATATAGCTCACCTGGGAAAAATTAAGGCATAATGGCTTGGGAAGACCTACAATGATAGATAAATGATAGATAAGATTTGTAAAGAGGAAAATACTCAAGTTGTGCCAGGGGAGGTTTAGATTGGATATTAGGAAAAACCTCTTAATGGAAACGGTTGCCAGGCACTGGAACAGACTGCCCAGGGATGTGGTGGAGTCACCATCCCTGGAGGGGTTTAAAAGATGCATAGATGAGGTCCCTAGAAACATGGTTTAGAGGTGGACTTTACAGTGCTAGGTTAGTGATTGGACTCGATGATCTTAAAGGTCTTTTCCAACCCAAATGATTCTAAGATTCTGTGATTCTGTTTTTGAAACCATTCATATCTTGCCAAGCTGGAGGAGGGAGAGCCAAGCCTGCTAAACTTGAAAAAGAGAAATGCTGACTTTTTTCACTAGAGAAGGCTGTTTTAGGAAAATGATATATGTTTCAAGGACAGACTTATTCTGATGATCTGTGTGTTTAAAATGTTTATTTATTTAAAGTTGAGCACCTTTTAAAGCATATGAATTTTACACTTTATGAATGACATATTTTGAAAGACTTTTTAAAGATATAAGTGAAAATTAGAACCTTCAAAATAAAACATGTTTTATGAATTTAAAAAAATCAGATAATTTTTAATTACTCTGGTTCGGTGTATTTTACGCACTATCAGTTCATGAGCTTTTCAAGATTTTAAATTCTGCTTCTGCTCCTGCCCAGAGCATTTGCTGAGGTTTCAAAATCTTAGTGCTATTGGCATGCAGTGGTGCTACTGGAAAATTCAGTTGTTCGTGACTTTAGTAGCCTATAGGGCATGAAATTCTGTATGAGGGAACAGGAGAATTAGTTACACAATGCAACATTTTAGATTCCCTGTAGGGAAAGGGACAATCTGGAGGTTCAAAGATGAAAAAGAAAAATGTTTTATCAGTTTAGTTTTAGATGGACTGGAGAGAAAGTTTGAGTGTAAAGACTACAAACTTGGGGGGACTTGTCATAGATAAGATGGACAACAATGGGGTTTTTAGCTGAGGTTTTTTGGGGTCATCAAAAAACAGGTCCTGTAATAAACCACATTCTAGGTGCTTGATACTGAATAATAAATTTTCCTATGAGGAAGTTCCTATGAGACTACAGGCTGTAGGAATTTTTTGACATCTTTCTGAAGCTCTTGCTAATAGCTGCCATCAAAAGGAAAAGCTGGAACAGACTCTTCTTCTCTAGCAGGAGAAATGTTGCTTATAAAGGATAGAGAAAGCAAATAAACTAAAGCCACTCCCACCCTGGACACTGCCTTTGAAATGGAGTAATTACTTTAGCAGCATGAAGAACAAGTGTTACGGTGGTAATTCAGCCCTTCGGTCTGGGCCAACTGCAGCAGCAGCAGTCCTCCCTCCTTCTGCCTCTGGGTGGTCTCTAGCTGTTTGCTGCTTGACTGCATCAGCTTTTCGTGATCAATCCATTAATCACCACATATGCTGTACAATATTCACATCAGCTTGAGAAGAAGCAAACATTTTCCAGGAGGCACTCTGGAGGGGGCTCACGTTTCACGTGAGGTGTCCCGGTGCCAATATGCTCTGGCATGGAATGACATCAAACAAACAAGGGATTTCCTTGGAGTGTGTCCTGGAAACCTGAGGAGTTCTTGATGGCATCTGACATCCCATTTGCCTTGAAGTTAACATTTTGATGACATCTTGCGTGGCTGTACCTTTATACAATTATAAGCTGTGGATTTTAAGCTGTCTGAAAGAGATTAAACTGTTTTCCAAGCAGCTGCCTGAGTCTGATTCTAGGCATATGGGTAATGGTTAGGGTTACCAACTTAGAAATGTGTGGAAAATCAGTAAATACCTTTTATGAAAAACAGTGTAGAGAGACTGGTGAAATTGATCATAAAACTAGAACCATGGAACCTTTTCTCCAGAGGAACACATGCTTCTTGTTTTCAATTTCAACTTCCTGTGCGTCCACCACATATAAAAGCTCCTATTGTCACTGTCATCAGGGAAAACAACAACAACAGAAACAAAAACCCAAACCAAACAAAAAACTGCCTGCTCTTGCAGATGTATATGGCCAGACCTTCACCTTGCATAACTGGTGAACCAATTCTCAAATCAGTGGTGTGCCATCACTTCACATAAAATGAAGGTCTGCTACACAGTCAAGACATATTCGTGCTCTCAGAAGGGTTTCGTGGTCAATGAGTGTGTGTCAGTTGTTTAAATATAGGTATAGCTCTCCATAGCTGGTGTTACAGCACTTCCAGCACTCCTTTCCCAAAGCCATTCCTGGTCCAATAGTCAAGACTTCAGGGTCTGGGCTCCCTTTCCAGCAGACCCCTTGCCTGTGCTGGTGTTTTCTGGGGGTGGGAGGGGTGATCTCCGCCTGCTTTGGGAAACAAGATTGCCCACCCTAAGGTGAGCTTGTGTGGCGGCTGGTGAAACACGGCTGAAGGGTGGGCAGGTGGAACGCTGCCTCCTGCTCTGGCACAGGCACAACTCCACTCAGATGTCATCTTGCAGTCTCTGTTGATGTCTTCTGAAAGACTCACAGTCCTGGTTTAAAATGCTCAGTTGAGTTCAGAGAAGTGTTGTTCTACTCCAAAACTGGGTTGCTGATTGGAAGAAATAAGAGCAAACTAAAAATAATATGGTTTTCAGAGGGGTGATTTCTATTAAGGCTGTAAGCTGTCTATTGTGCAAAGGCTTAGGAGAGTTATCTATGCCTGTGAAGCAGCACAAGCAAGTCATAATATGCAGCATGATTATGCTTTGCAATTGACTGTATTATCGAGTGTGCTGCAACCCAGTTAGGGAAAACATGATCTCTCCTATGCGGTAGTAGTTCAGGTAGTTCTAGATTTCAATATGGGCAATTTTTATCTTTCCTTAATAAAATATGAGATTGGATTTACAGCTTTTCCAAGATGTTCCCTCCCCACTCTGTTTCTAAAATATTATTTCAAGGTAGTTGCCCACACAATGTCTGGAGAAGTCATAATATTTTATTATCTTACAAGAGATGGAGTATAAAAACATGCTGGATGTCTGTTGGAAGACCATCTAGACCAGAGCTTTGCTCCAGTGTACCTCCCCAAGAAGTATCTGTGTTATGACCATGATATTTTCACTTCATGCTTCTTTGTGATCTCTGCATTTGCAGGTAGGTATAAGTCAAAGCCTTGGAAACTGAGCATGTTTGCCATTTGGGAAATCCAAACTTAATTGGCTTGAAGGAAACCATGAACTGAAGCAGCTGAAGCAATACTCTCAGGCTGTACTTCCTCATTTCCAAAGACTTTGGAAAGCTAACAAAGAAATGGCACAAAATGAAAGGAAACAGAAGACTGCCTCGTTTGAGGAGGACGAGCAATGAGATCTGAGGAGGTATTTAGCCTACAGAGGTCAGCCTTGGCAATGATGCCTTGCATGCTCTGGAAACATGAGTTACAGTTCCCAGCCCACAGGTGGGCCCACGCTGTGCATGCAAGTTGGTAAAAGGTCCCTGGCTGAAGGCACAGAATCCTGGATGCTACTGGCACCCAGGGCTGTGGGCTGTGGCTGCACAGCTGGGCTCAGGATCCTGTGCGGGGGGGTGAGGTCTGCCAGTCTGCAGCCCAGAGCCGAAATCCTGATGGCTCTCAGAACTGAAAAGCAGACCACAGCAGGATATCAATTTTAGGAATGTAGGAGTTGCCTCAGCAGTTGCCAAAATTGTATCTTAGACACTGATTAAAAATATTCTTTGTGTAGGTCGAAATGATGACATGACATTGTACTGAATAGAGGGACAGTGGAAGGAAGTAATTTGATTTATTTTCAACAGACATTGTTGAAAGGGGCCCAACGTGTGTAGAGATGGTGTTTTCTTTTTGGCAGTTTCACAGTTAAATTAGTCTAAACTTAGATGATGAGAGTATTGTTTTTTACATTTGAGGTGTTCAAAATCTTTCCATTATTAACATTTAAAACCAGAAAATGACATCAGAACATCCCTTTGGGCATGATGCTACTTGGTCTAGAATTTTGCCATTTAGTCCAATGGGAACAGCTCCTTTAATGAATACAGACATTTTAGAATAAATGCTTAACAAAACATTCTGAAATATTAACTGTAATAAATGTCCTATTGTTAAGATGCAGAGCTGCAGAAAAGGCCAGTGGTGTGTCGACACAATAAAGAGATCCAAAGTACAACAAACGAATAAAAGAACAGTTTGTTGAAATGCAGGAGTACTCTGAGATTGCCCTCCTAGGACAGATGGACACATAATACAATAAAATGATTTTTAGAAATTCCTGTGTCTGAGAAATCTCTTTAAAACAGACTTCTCTGCAAACTCTTTATACAGGATTGTGATATTGCTGGCTCTGATTCTTATTCTCTAATTCTAGTGAGCCTCTCATAAAATGTATGTGGAAATGAAATGAGACTTGTGGTTTCGGCTGTCGAAAAATTTCCTTGACATTTATTAACTCTGTAATGCACTTTTCCAGGGCCTTTCAGTCATTACCACCTGAATTAATGCGGAAGGGTTACACCTACTGATTTAATATTGGTTAAGGGGTCATGTATTAGACCTTTTGCATATTACCATTCTCTGCCATGTATCAGTGACTACTGTATGATAGTCAGACACCTACTACTTTGCCAAAGAGCAGTCTGACAAGATAGTGAAATGCAATAGAAACTCAGTGCTTCAGGTTTTGTTTCTGTTGAAGTGACTGGATGGGAAAGTGGCATTAATTTTTGTAGGTGCTACCTGAGCTTCAGAGAGGAAAGTTGCTGCAGGAAGATGCTTATTCCTCACGTACCCCTGCCCAACGGTGTCGAGCTTGGGGGTACCGTGAGAGCAGATGGGGTACAGCAGTTACACCAGTCTGCCTCCATATCATATTCTGTTGTATGCAACCCATGACATTAACTTATGCTACGACCACAAGCGAGAGTTGAATCTGCAATGTATAAAACTTCTGCCATTTCTCTCCTGAGTGTCTGAGGCTGGATCTGCAGCAGCATTCAGAGTCCAGATGTCACTTGGCTTGCTATGAACAAATGGCAGCAGCTGCATGAACTGATCCCTGGCAACTGAAAGGCTGAGCATCTGCACCAGTGGTGGATTGCCACATTTTTAGCTAGGATTTTAGTCTCTTCTTTACAAATTATGATTATTACTGTTGTGTAGGTCTTAGGGAATGGATAAGGAAAATTTGGGAAGATGGAGCCTAATTAACTTACCTTTGCAGAGGATATGAATCTGCATAGATTCATTGACTTGGCTGGAATTTTGTGTTCCTCTGCAACAGCTGAGGAAAATAATATGGTTGTATGAATCGGCTGCAGTTGAACTAAAAATGAAAACTAAATCCCTGCTGTATCACAAGCTTCAGGCTGCAAGAGCCAATCCCTGTCTGCAGCACCACTCATCGGGCATCAGGCAACTCCTAAAAATCCAGATGTCCTGAGTTTGAGGGGACCCACAAGGATCATCGATCCAACTCCTGTCCCTGCACAGGACAACCCCACAGTTCACACCATGTGTCTGAGGGTGTTGTCCAGTCTCTTCTTGAACACTGTCAGGCTTGGGGCCGTGACTCCTCCCTGAGGAGCCTGTTCCAGTGCTCCAACACCCTCTGGGGGAAGAACCTTTTCCTCATGTCCAACCTAAACCTCCCCTGGTACATCGTCCTGACATTCCCTCGGGTTCTGTCATTGGTCACCAGAGAGAAGAGATCAGCACCTTCCCCTCCTCCTCCCCTTGTGAGGAAGCTGTAATCACCATGAGGTCTCTCCTCAGTCTCCTCTTCTCCAGGATGCACAAACCAAGTGACTTTAGCTGCTCCTCATATAGCTTCCTCTCCAAACCCTTCACCAAAGGATGCCACAAATCAATTCCCCCTACTTTTGTAATGAAGTCAAAACTCTCCTTTGAGATTGACAAGGTGCTGTTCAGCTTGGAGGCTGTCCTGCACAAACTGTATCCCCCTGAGGAAAAAGCAAAACTTGCCTGTGAAAATCCACAGGGTCACTGGGCTCTCATCTGATGCTGACACCTCCACAAAATGTTCACAAAATGACCTGTCCTCCCAGGTCACTGAAGCATGGGAATGTCTCTATACACACCTTTCCTGGGTATGGACCTTGGGAGAAATCAGCTATTTTTGTCAGTCAAAGAGGAGTCAGGGGTATGACAGCTGAGGGAGAGAACTGACCAGATGCACACAATGAACAGATGTTCAGTAACTTTAATAGTTACTTTTAACCTTGGACTGATGAGCTTAAGGTTCGTCCTTGAGTATTTATTTCGTGCCTGAGTGGGTAGGTACACTGGGGACTGGAGGGGCTGTGTTGGGGAAGGGCCTGTGCAGACCCTGAGCAGTGGGGCCAAGGAGGGAGCAGTGCAGGAAGGGAAGAAAGGTTGTGCTACCTGGGTGCGTAACCCTGTCTGAGACACCTTTCTTTGCCAAAGTACATAACGCCTTCTCCTGATTACTTCAAGAGCAAAGTGACTTCTGCTACCTGGCTAGATTTTTGTTCTTTTCAGTTATAGCCCTTTTCCTTCATCTCTGGCTCATTTTTTTCCCCTCTTCTGTGACAGGCACCTGTGATTTTCACATAACAAATTGATGTAATTTTTCTTCCATATGTAAAACAGAGGAGAAAATACTTTCAGCTGCTGTTATCTGCACTAACTAATGAAAAAACTTCCCCTCAAATTCCTAGTAACTGTGATAGTTCTTGATGTCCACAATGCCTGCCCGGGTAGTTTTGAGAACAGGATATTGCTGTGTGGTGAGTGAGCTGGAGTTCCTGGAAAGATGCTGCAGGCCCTTAACGGCTGGGCTGACTCAACAGTCGATGCCTGCATACATTTCCTTGGATTTAATTTTTTTTTTAAATCAATCTATTGCCTAGATGCTACTGCTTGCTCAGTTATGTGTTTCAAAAGCAAGAAGGGCAAGCACGTTGTTAAAATTTTGATAGCAATCATGCTGTCCATAGGCTTTCTGCATGTAGTAGCGGGAATAGATGCATCTGCAACTGAAGTTTAAGAAAAACATTAGTTGTGTGAGTTATGAAATTGAGATATCTTTAATTATAAGCTTTTCTTTGCTGTGTTAGATATTACTTTTTGTAGGGTTCAAATGACTCCCTTAAAAAGAGATAAAAGTCCCTGACTACATTTCTTAATGTACATACTTTTGTACTTGTTGTGACTGCAAAAACTTATCCAAGGTTAATTTTTGCTGGGATTGAGAAGCATAATTTTTAAAATACTGTGTCATAGTTCACAAAAAGGGCATTCATTTTGATCTAGTGACATAAGTTACTTCTCTGCCCCCAATATTTCTTGTTCAATAAAAACTTTCAATCCTCTACAATTTAAAGAGAGATGAAGATTAGAAAATCTTCACTTTACAGTGTTGAGAAAGAGACGTCGCTCATGCAAGAAACATGTAGGTTTTAAAGAGGCAAGCAGCGATGACATAAACCTAGTCATTCATTGCCACTGCTGAACTGAAGCTCTGGAACAAAACTCACTATGACTTTTACAGAGGCAACTCTGCTTAGCCAGCTAGGTTGCAAAGCAGAAAATAGGTGAACTGGGACCTTCTAAAGTAGTGTGCATGCCTTCATGAAGATTGCATCTGTCTATTCCCAAAGCAGAGGGGGATAGATACTCTGAAGAATATCTCATATTTATCTCCTATTATTTCAGTCAAATTTTACATTATGTTCTGATTGAAAGAAGCATTCTGCTTTTGTCATTGGAGTTAATAAATTTGTGCAAAACTTAATTTTACTCTAAAAGCTTCATTAAAAAAAAAATCCAAAGTATTCTTCTGAGGACTTCTCAGTGACGCTAGAAACTCAGATTTGTCCCTGTATGTCAGATGACAGTTTGGTACTCACTGATACATAAATACAGCCGTGTAGCTTGCTGAACTGTGTGTGTTGTCTGCAGAGTATTGAAAATTCCCCAAGAAGTGGCCTAGGCACACAGATGTCTCTTCTAAAATATTTTTTCAAGTCTAACCTCCTTTAAGCATATGACAATGCCCATACAATTTGAGGTTAAATCATGGCAATGCTGGAGTGGGATGTATTATACAGGAGATTGTGTAATTCACTAGCTATTTTCTTCCCTGAAGCCATCTCCTGAGCTCTCCCTGCACAGATAATACTGGTGGGCACCCCTGGGCAGGTCTCTGCTGACTCTGGGGTTGCTTCAATTCTCCGCTCAGGTTGTGGAGCTATTCCCAACACCCTGCTGGCTGTGAATACCTTGAGGCACTGTACCCAGCACAACAAAAGTTGTTCTTTTTTCTTCTTCTTTTTTTTTTTTTTTTCATTCAGGTCTGCCCAACGAGTATTATACAGATGTCCTTCTCCCACTGGATGAGATGGCACTTCTGGGAGCACGGTGTGCTGGAGTGGGGCAGTGCAAGCCCCCCCGTGGGGGTGGTGGGCAGCAATGAAACAGAAAGCGCAGAAAAGCTTCTGTTATGATCCCTTCATACCGGTTTGCTAGGGCAATGTGTGTAATTCCCTCTTATCTTGATTTCTTTTGGTCCTCATGCCTTTTGTAAGAGCTCTGAGAAAGCCAGAAGCTTCAGTGTTATTTTATTGAGCCTTTTCTTAGGAGCTAATAGAACCAGGAAAGGCTGAGGGCTTTGTGGAACGCTCTGCACCAGGATACAGAGACTGTTGCACAGAGACCATAGGAAGAAGTGGCTTGGTGTGTTGAGAGTCAGCTTGCAAATGACTGGTGGAAGTGTTATCTGAGGGACTTTTTGTCCTCAGCTAATAAATGCGGCCAGGTAATGTAAAGTCTGTGCTGAGATGGGAAATTCTGCACAGCTTCAGCATAGTGTACCTAAACCTGCCAATATGCTACTTGGAAACATCTCTCCTGGGCAGACAGCTGGGTTTTTAAACAGCTCATGCATCCAAGTCACTTCTTAGACCAGAAGTTCTCCTAGGAAGTAAGAAAATACCTATAGTAAAAGGAAAGCATTCTGCAATACATGAGCTAACAAAAAATATGACTGAAGAGGTACAATTGTGGAGGAACTTGTTTTATTTCCAAAATTTAGAGTTTCAGGGATGAGAGAAAAGAGGTGGAAATGGATCCATCCTTGTACACAGCCTGACGTCTTGGCCTTTCTTTAGCTAACCAGCATGAAAACATACTGTCCTCCAGCAAGCCAGGGAGCTCCAGGATGCAGAGGTATTTCAGGTAATCTAAGGTCCTTTCACTCTTACAGTGTTTTGTGTAAAAGCTAGTATCTGAAAAATTCCTTTTTTTTTTTTTTTAATGAATTGGTTGGAAGCCTCAGCTCTTCTGAATGAACTGCGTTTGCCCTTTATACTCTAGAAAGCCACACACCCAGAAGCCGTTGCACTCATCTACAGGTGCATTTATTTTCTTTTGTCCTTAATACAGATTCTCTTTGCATTTAAAAGCACAATGTCACCTCCTGACCTTTAGATCAAAATTCCTTCTGTGGGAAATGAAAACCTAACAGGGTTCTCCACAGATTCCTGCGTAGGTCTCTTTTACCTCCACCAAATGGGTGACAAGTGAAACTTGCCCTTGTCCAATGTGTTCTGAGTTGTGGGATTTGTGGGAGTATGAAATTCTTAACCCAGAAATGTTAAATGTGCACCCAAATTGCTGTGTATCACATCAGTTTTGCTGGAACTATATAGACCTTTTATGATTTAGCTATTGTAGCATTCTGCTGGAAAAGGAAAAGAATATTAGATGTAACTCCACCTCAAACATTGAGTTTTTAATAGTGAAAAATTACTCTGTCAGTTAAACACAACATCTAAGAGGAAGATGTGCTAGTATATCTTTTTGTATGTACACTTTTTCATGCTGTTTTCCTGTAGCAGCTTCAGAGATGCCTTTGTTTCCAGTGAGTGAAGGCTGGTAATTTAGCAGTTTCACAACTGCTCTGACTGTTGTGGCTGTTGCTGTCGTATGCACTAGGCCACACTTTTGCAAGACCCTTCCCATATACAGATGATTGCTCACTTGCCTTTTTTTCTTTCTGTTTCACTGTGTGGGGAAACTGATGTCTTTTACTATTTATTTTTTTTTTCCCAGGAAAAATATGGGACCTACTTTGTTTCAGAACTGCTTCCTGCATTGGAGTTTACAGAGATCACCCTGCTTTCATTTGCTTTATACTGGGCTCAGTTTCTCTTCTTTTGGGATTGGACCTCTTCAAATTTTGCACAAATAATGTGCTCTAAATTGGGTGAAAAAGGTAAAGGAAAACCAAGTAGATCTAGTGCCTTCTATCCCAGGGTCTTTACCTGAGATATAGGCTATCATTAACGATAGTTTAGAAAAGAAAGTATTTATGCTTCTTCAGAGTAGAAAGCATTGCACTCCAATATCTGGTGACTGAGTGCTTAAAACAAAAACAAGGTCTATAGTGTCTTCATTTTTAAAGTCTCCACTTAGAGAGCAAAGATGAATAAAAATAGGGAAGAGGTACTGCTTCCACCTTCTCTTGTTTCCTCATCTAGGATGGTCGCTGCTGGCTGGGTTCACGTCCACAGCAGTGCTTGGGTCCTTATCATGAATACAGAGTCTAAATATTCACAACATTTTTTCCAGACTAACATTCATGGGCAAGCTCTCTCCCTCTCGTCATTGATAACAGAGGCTTTCTGGCCACTGCCCAGGACTCTTGGAGGCAGTTGTTTTATGAGACACCTGGTTTCCTGTCCAATGCACTGGCAGACATCCAGCTCCTGCGCTGTATTTGCTTTTATTTCTGCTTGCCATTAGGTTTAGTGAATGTGGTGGAAATTTGTCTAGTGCTTAATGTAATTTCCTTCAGCATTGGCTTAGACCTTTCTGTGATTTTTGCCTCTCCCAGCAGTATTGGAGCTGGACATCAAAGGCTTCATCTTTGGTTTTCTTGTCCTAATTAATTTCAAACTTTGCTTTGCTTGCTATTTTTGCTGTGTTGATATCTTTAAAACATTTATAGGATAGCGCTGAGTAGCAGAAAGTTACTGGTAAAATACAGGCCTTGTTGGTAAAACACAGGTATTGCTGGCTACACCAGCCCTTCTCTTGGTTTCTTTGTCTGCTATTAGAAATAACACTTAACAGCAGTGAGAGAAGAACGCAGCTCTGGTTCGTGTCACGCGTAAAGGCTGCGCTGGGGCTGTTGACCCCTCACGGGGCTTGCTTTCCAGCCTCCCATCCTGCACACAGGTGGTGGCTGCTGCCAGGACTTGTTGTCTGTGGTGGGGCCGTGGCCTCCCCCAAATCTGCAGCGAGCATCAGGAGTGTCAAGTTGATGCCGAGTCTCCTGTCTGATGAATCCCCAGCACCTTTCCCGCTGCTTGGTGTCATGCTGAGAAGACATGCCCAGTGGTAGCCATCAGTGTGATTTCAATCTCTTTGCACAAGTCAGTGAGTTTTCCCTTTTTTGGGTATTTTAACACCTGTTGGATATCTTCCCTGGTGTGTTTTATTACTCTACACTTAATTAAGGAGCTTTCAGATAGTCCACTCAAGTTCTTTTAAGCGTTGCTTCTTTGATTTGATAATCTCCTGCCATTTGATTGTTTTTCAGCTTCTCAATTGCAGCCTGGGATTTAGAATAAGATAAATAAAAATGGAATGGGAAGATTCATAATTACCTAGGAATGTATTTTAAAATTGAAATTCTGTGAGACTTGGTGAGTTTAAAAGGCTCATTTCTCTTACTAAATGTCATGCTAGGCTTTCTATCGAAAGCAGTATAATTGGATTTCCATAGAAAGAATATTTCAATATAAATGCATCCTTGCAGTGAGAAGCTCTTCATTGCCTTACACTTCATTACCAAAAGGAAATAAAGACATTTCAGGAAGGATATATTGTATTACCATAGGATGAATGGAAATAATGTCATACTGTATCTAAGATAAGACTGAATTCAGGAGTTAAGCTAACTAGCAGACACATGAACTCCAGAACAAATGTTTTACAGAGTTTTCCCTAGATAACGCAGGAAAAGGCATGCAGGAAATCTTACACATCTCCACAGTCGCAGGCAACTGCCTATCTTTCTGAGTTTCAACGTCTCTGACATGTGTGGGGAAAGTGATGTGCCTGAAATGTGTATTGAACTCACAGTAATAAAATGCTCTGACAAGTTCAGTGAACAAATGAAGCCAATGACAATGTTCAAACTTATGGATATGTAGGGATCACGTATATTGCTTTTTCTGCATTAAAAAAAAAAAAGTTCTTACGCTAATATATTCAGACTAGACTGGGTGCTGAGTTTAAAAATCCTTGATGTGGCCATTCACTGCCTTCCTTATAGCCTTCAGCACATCCTTTATGTCGTGTTTAATATGTATACAGGTAGAATGTAAGTGACTATGAAAAGGTAAAACAAGATTTTAGTTGAATCACAGGTCAACTGAGATTGAAAGTGCCTTGGAAAATATGCATAATTATCATTTCCAGATACTAATAATGAAATAGTTTATGCTTCTGCCTTTGAAAATGTGATCATTTCTGTATAGGACAGTAGTTTTCTAATGGGGAACTTCACTGGTTTCATGGATAGGTCTCTATAGATAGAGTTCTTAGTAAATTTGGGATTTCCTCAGTCTTTGCACCTTCTATCTAGAAATGTTATGCCATCAAGCTTAGATTTGTTTGATTTGACTTAAAACCATCTTTCTTCCCCAAACCCCACACTTGGACAATAGAGCAAAACATGGGTCCAGTTCTCAAATGTATGAGTTTATAGAATTGCCTTTTCTTTTCTTGGAAATCTTCTCATTTCATTACAACCCTTCTTTCCACTGTAAAAAGACCAAGATTGATTTAATTCATTTAGGGGTTGAGGAAAAACAGATTCTGGAAGTGTGTTCAGCTCCCTGTACATGCAGAAAATGTTGAGAATGGAAGATTGTCTTTACACAGTCATTTTATCAGTTCTGCCCTGAATAGCATCAGTCAGTCCAAATCTCCCTTCAGCTGTTTTGTTTCTCTGTTGCCACATGCTCTACAACTTCCTGGGGTTGTCCTTAGGAGTCAGAAAAACACCTTCATCTTCCTAACCTAATGAAGGTGTTGTTAGCAGTACCCAGTGAAACAGCTCCAGCTCTCCAGACTGAGAGTTTTATAAGCATTCACTGATATGAGCTGCTGCTCTTTCTGGTCTCCTTCTTCTGTGTTTTGTAGCAGATTACCAAAGGATCCAGATCTGGAAATAGCACTTGGGTGGGATCTGGGAGACAAAGATCTGACGAAGGAAGCTGTGCCAGAGAATTCCTACAGCGGGATGCATGAGACTCCTCTGTCGCATGGAAATAGTTCAAAAGAGTTGATTTTAGCCCAGGAAGAACAGTCAGCAGAGGACCTATCCTTCTGAAGAACATAAATGAGTTAGAAAGGAGGCCTAACTCTGAACATAACATACGTCTGGAGCTTCCCACATTGCATCTGCATGGAACACATACCCGTTGCTTGAGCTCTAGCAATATAGCTACCTGATTTTTTATGGTGCAGCTTTTTATTATTAGACTATTATACTTCTTAAAGGTCTGAATGATCAGCTGCAGAAATAAAAACTTACGCCTAATTCATTATACACAACTCTGCCCTAGGCCACAAGGCTGATTTTGTCTTGGACAGCAGTTTAAAACATAAAAACCAATAGCTTCAGCTAGAAGTTAGACAAGCACCCCCACAAAGAGAATTGAGGTTTTTGCACTCACATGCTTTTAGTAGACAATGTGAGGGTGTTCAGCAAGGAAGAGTAGCAAAATTATTGTGTGACAAGCCAGGGTATCTGGTCTTTTAGAAGGGATTATGCTCTGGGAGATGTTATTTCCATGGACTCAGCTGCCCTGCAGGCTCGATCAAGTGGCAAGTTGGGTGAGTCTATGGAGAAAGCAGGTCATACCACTATTCTGCGTAAAACTGAAATGGTAGTGCTAAGAAAAGCGATATTCCTATTGTTTGTGGATACAGTTGATTTATTCATAGTAACTTAGTTTTGTGCTGCCTGTTCTCAGTAAAGCAGAGCAGATTGTGGTAACAATGGACAATAATCAGTTATTAATAACTTATTTCCTTACTGCAGGCTGGCGGTTTTACAGTCCATTTTAAAAACAAGCAGAGCCAGAGCTGCAAGCAGCACTTGAAAGGAAAGGGTTATTTCCTTTTATCTCCTTACTAGGTGCAGTAAAATCAGTTTCACTTTGTGTTTTTCCATCTTGCCCCAGTGATGGCTTTCACCTCCAGTACAAATGCCCATGCTTCTATATCATGCACTCCTTCAGACACTACCAACCTTGCCTGAGTTTCCACCCTGCTGCTCTCTTGCTAGTGGTGACTAGCTGAGGCCTTGAAATCCCTTTTTGTATTTTACATATGCTTACAGTTAAGCTGGTTCTGTGAATTCAGAAGACAATGAATGGCTTTCACCACTTCCTGGTCTAGTGACACCAACATTTTTCTTCATCTTAGAAAAAACTCTTTTACGACTTTTTCAAGGCATTTTTATATCATGATAGTATTTATAAGTGAAGCTATCATCTTGCAAGATATTTTGTTATTAACAGGTTTATTAATTTGATGCTGTCTCCCACTCCTACCCACTCATAAGAAGTGTTGCTAAAATTTATTCACCTGCCATGTATTGCAGTCTGTGTACACAGCCTTGGCTCAGAAACCGAGTAGCTGGGGAGCTGTCTATTATAATCTACTGCAACAATTTCTCTTTGGAGCTTTATATGTCATGAATCACAGAATCACATAATGGTTAGGGTTGGAAGGGACCTCTGGAGAGCAGCAGAAGGCTGTGTTGCCATTCAACGAGACCTGGACAGGCCAGAGGACTGGGTGGAGAAGAACCTAATGAAGTTCAAAAAGGCTAAGTCTAGGATCTTGCACCTGGGGAGGAATAACCCCAGGCACCAGTGCAGGTGGTGCTGGAAAGCAGCACTGCAGAGAAGAACTTGGGAGTTCTGTTTGACAACAGGTTGATCATGAGTGAACAATGTGCCCTTGTGGCCAAGAAGGCCAATGGTATTCTGGGTTGCATTATGAAAAGTGTGACCAGCAGGTCGAGGGAGGTTATCCTTCTCTTTTACTCTGTCCTGGTGAGGCCTCAACTCTAGTACTGTGTCCGATTCTGGGCTCCCCAGTTTAAGAAAGACAAGGAATTTCTGGAAGGAGTCCAGTGGTGGGCTACAAAGATGATTAGGGATCTGGGGCATCTTTCTTGTGAGGAGAGACTGAGAGAGCTGGGTCTGTTCAGCCTGGAGAAGAGAAGGCTGAGAGGGGATCTCATCAACGTTTATAAATATCTCAGGAGTGGATGCCAAGAGGATGGGACCAGACCCTTTCCAGTGGTGACCAACAATATGATGAGGGGCAAAGGGCACAGACTGAGGCATAGGAGGTTCCATCTGATTATGAGGAAAAACTCCTTTACTTTGTGGATGCCAGGGCACTGGAACAGGCTGGCCAGAGAGGCTGTGGAGTCTCCTTCCCTGGAGACATTCAAGACATGTCTGGACACATCCTGCGCAATCTGCTCTAGGTGAACCTGCTTTAGCAGGTGAGTTGGACTAGATGATCTCCAGAGGTCACTTCCAAGCCTAACTATTCTGTGATTCTGTGATTCCTCTTGCTTTCTGACATGTTATAACACTGTCATGTAATAAGCCTGAAATTGTCTAGTGAAAAAAGGAAAAAAAATAGGTAGTCCATGACAGAAAGAAACTAGGGTTTTCTAAATATCGCCTTATGTGTTTGTATATGATGATAATGTAAAATATCTGGCTTTGTTTTGTGGTAATATCTATTACTTGTGGAGTAATTCAAAATTAATAAGGCAAAACCATCTACTCGTGCAGTTTTTCACAGATCTTTTTGCCTTCAAGAATGAACTAATTAATTCCTTAATAAATTTGAATCTTTAAATTACTAAGAAGATTTTCTATTAAAAGAATAATAAACCAGGAATTAATACTGATAGTAAACAACTTGCAGGTTTACGACATGATCAAATTTTGATCTAATCTTTCTCATGTAATGAAACCGTAAGCACTGTTTTCATTCCACAGACAAGGAAAATGAGGCTGAGAGGGGCAAAGAACCACTCACAGTTGCATGGCCCACCCGTGGCACAGCCAGAGCTTTCATTTGGGACTTAATGGTGTCAAAGGAGTGTTGAAAGTATGCAAGTAAGTTTATGGTTCAGAAAAAAATAGTTTAGTGGGGTTTTTTGTTTTGTTTTGCTTTTTTAAATTAATTTTTTATTTCCCCTCTCCCCCCGCCCCAAATCGTCTTGTCACCTTCAGAATATGAGATTATTGGGAAAGGCTCATGCTAAATATTTTGGTGTTCATCATGCTAAACTGTTCTGTCTTTTGTGAAGGTGTTCACAGAAGCAGCTCTGTTTCTCTTAACAACTAATCAATTTTTGCTGGGAAGGTGATGCAGAGAAAATTATTCCTAAAACAGTCACATGGCCAGTTGGCAGAGGGATTGAGTCAGAACATGGGGTTGTGCCTACATATAGCTATATTAATCTTTTACTTCGGCCTTTTGAAAGCCATAATGCCACTTCATGACTCCCAAGGGCCTTAGGGAGCCATGTTTCCTAGGCAATGGATGCTACAGACAGCAGAGAGCAAAGCTTCTTCCACTTCACAGAAATAAGTGTTTGTCTTCTGTTTTCTTGCAGAGAACGCTATCTGATCAGAATTATGTGTTGTCTATATTATCCTGCATCTTGCTGAATGCTATGAACATAGCACACCTTTAGAATTATGAATGGTTCATTATGCCCAGCTGTCTATTCTTAGTTTATCCCAGCTGTCATGAACATTGATACATTTTCAGAGGATTCTGCAGAGCAGATGATCCCAGGAAGTGTTGTTCTCTGCCACACCAATGTTGTGCAAAGAAACGGTCATGACTGTTCCATAAATAATGAACTATCTTGTTGTGCAGCTTTTGCTTGTTGGAACTGATTTCACTTTACATTTGTTTTTCCTCTTCTTTTGTGGGATACTGAGATTCAAATGAGTAAGGTCAAAGCTGTTCCTGTCCAGTATGATGCCATGCTGTGTAACTACATTGAGTTACTCAGAGGAGGGATGTGCGGGAGTACTTTGAGTGTCTGCTTTATTAATATTTGTGTCCCTCTGGGTTTGTCTGAGAATTTGTGAAACAGCTAAGAGTTTGTGGTTAGCAAAAAAAGTGATCAACCCTTTACTTGTGCCTTGAAAAATGAAAGGAGGCTATACGAAGGGAGACAGGTGAAGAGGTTCACAGCTATGAGTGACTGTGTGGCATGGCTGTGACTTATGTGCACATGGCACTTTTATTCCTGGTGGCACAAGAGTGCTTCGGGGATACATCATTCCCGTACCCACTGTGGAACACTGGAGTTACTTCTGAAACCAAGAAAGGTCCTCAAGGCAGAGAGAGTGTACATCCCGTGGTGAGTGGTGGGAAGAAGCAGTCCTGCCTCTGGGCGCTGCGATGGCTCAGTGTGTCTGTGGGAACTGTCTGGGGAGCTCCTGGTGCCCAGGCAGAGCTGCCAAAGCCTCCTTTACAAACCTTCTCTGAAAGCAGAACCACTATACAACTCTCTGATAGAGGACCAGGATGTACCACCAGCTGTGGGATTGAGCCAGGTGGACCTATGCCACAGCTACGCTATGGCACTTCTTCCTGGCAAAAGTCTTCTGCTCAAATAAATGTTAGGTTTCAGGAGGAGAAGGAAAACATTTGGTAGGTGTATGGTAGGACAATAGGAAAGACTTCAATATAGGCTAGTACTTAGATTGTCATTTCAGTGTTTCCTCCATGAGAATGCTGCTAACATGATGAGGGAAAAGTCTAGAAATCAAAATTATTGTATTTTAAATTCTGTGTCAGAACTGGGATTCTTTGACCTGTCAGAGTATTTTATTCTTCCTGATTTTTATGTCTTCAGATACATTTGAAAACTGCAGTTTCCTTGGTTATTGAGGGATAGACCTCAGCAATAAGGTATTGGATCTCTGGGTATTTATTTACAGCTAAGAACTTCTGCATCAGAATTCCTGGTTCAGCACTTTGAAAGAAGCAAATTCCATTAGTAACTCTAAACATAAAATTAATTGACATAATTTGATAGGTTACTTGTTCTTATAGAACATCATAGCCCACAAAGTGCTTTTCAAAAGCATTTGACTTTTGCTTGTCCTTTTTCTTAAATATGTATACCATGGGATTAAAGGTGTGAGCAAGCATGCTACTGTAAAGTAAATTAAGGTGTCAATTTACAGTGTGCCAGCTACTTCTTGGTAACTGCCCCTGTATGTGTTCCTACACCACAGTAAATGTCAGGGAGCATATGGCTCAAAGGTGTGGGTAAAGAACCTTGTGTTTAGGGAACAGTACTGCAAGGCAGGAGCATGTACCAAGCTCTCACTGCAGGAGATGAAAGCTGCTGAGAACTGTCATCACAGAATATTGCAGTAGCTTGTTTGTTTACTTTTAAGTCTTAATTTCCTAACTGAACATCTCTATTTTCAGTAAAACTCTCCTTCCTTCTTAGGCCAGGTCCTGTTAGGGTGAAAGAAGTAAAAACTCACACTGTGACAGCTGGGAAGATTTGAGTTTCCAAATCAGTGAAGGTGGAAGTTCACGGCTGTACCAAGTAAGGAGATAAGTCACCGGGATCTGTGCTGTAGTGTCCTTGGTGTCTCAGGATCACTTGTGGAACAGGGAACACAAAACAGTGTTTTTGCCAAGGCGTGCCCTCCAAATTGCAGCTCGCACAGCAATAAATTTCTCTAGATGGAGGAACTCTATTGAACCATAAGGTCATTGAATCATAGAAAAACTTGGGTTGGAAGGGAGTTTAAGGATCATCTAGTTCCTATCCCCCTGCCATGGGCAAGAACACCTTCCACTAGACCAGGTTGCTCAAAACCTCATCCAGCCTGACCTTGAACACTGCCAGGGATGAGGCATCCACGACTTCTCTGGGCAACACGCTCCTCATCACCCTCATGGCGAAGAATTTCTTCATTATATATAACCTAAATCTACCTTCTTTCAGTAGAAAGCTGTTTTTCCTTGTCACATCACTACATGCCCCTGTAAAAAAGTCCCTCTCCAGATTTCTTGTGGGTCCCCTTTGGATATTGGAAGGCTGCTATACGTTCTCCTGGAGCCCTCTTTTCTCCAGGCTGAACAACCCCAACTCTCTCAGCCTGTCCTCATAGGAGAGGTGTTCCAGCCCTCTGATTATCTTCATGGTCCTCCTTTGGACCCTCTCCAACAGGTCCATGTCCTTCTTATGTTGGCGGCTCCAGATTCGAACACAGGACTCCAGATGGGGTCTTGCCAGAGAAGAGTAGAGGGGCAGAATCACCTCCCTTGACCTGCTGGCCATGCTGCTTTTGATGCAGCCCAGGATATGGTTGGCCTTCTGGGCTGTGAGCACACCTTGTCAGGTCATGCTGAGCTTCTCATGAACCAACAGCCCCAAGTGCTTCTCCTCAGGGCTGCTCTCAATCCATTCTCTGCCCAGCCTGTATTTGTGCTTGGGATTGCTTGTTGATGTCTAGCCTGACAGATGTGTAACCTGTTCAAAGAAAATCTTTCACTGAAGCAGTCTTTGCCACTGGGTTTCACTACACTTACAGATTAAAAGACCTTGTTTTCTAGTCTTCCTTGCTCTAATTTAAGCCTGTTTTTTTCATGGTAGTTTTCACAGTGGACACACATGAGGGCTGATGAGCAACTTCGCATGTTTAAGTTCGTACCTCTGTAACTCCAGATCCTTCATCAGTGTACTGCTGACCAGTTAATCCCTCTTTCAAACGTGCACATTTGATTTTGCTTCTTTAATTGGAGCTCTTTTCAGTTCTCTTTGCTGAACTTTATCATGTTGATTTCAAATGTTCCTCCCTGTTTCTTGGGATAATTTTTGACTCTGACCCTGTCCTTGTGAGAGCTTGTGATTCCTCTTGTTTTTGACAAGTCTGACAAATGCTAAGTAGGACTGACCCATGCAAGTAAGTCGTTAATGAAAATTTTGAACAGGACAAGACACAGGACCAGCCACTGTACCTGACCTGCTGTTTTTCCTGACAATGAGATTAGTAGTTTGAATGTTCAGCTATACTGTTTTCCTGTAAAATCCTAGTGCTGCTACAGTTACTATTTCTCATTATACTCAATTGTTATTTTCACACTTGTGCCATACAGATAGCTGTGACCTGAGCCATGTTGTGTTAACCAATGTGCATACACTAAGCAAAGCAATGCTCCTGGACTGAAAGAGCTTGCATTTTGAGTAGAGGAAAGGCAACAAGTTGATAAAACAGGCTGTGAGAGGAGCAAAGTATGAAATTTTCTGCTTGGAAAATGGTTTCCAAACAATAGCATGTTCCATAAGTAGAGTGTTGTTCTGAAGTAGTGCTGTTCAACCTGGAGAGTTGAAGTGATGAATGTCACCAAAATCTCATTTTTTCACCAAAAAAAAAAAAAAAAAAAGTCTGAAGATGCTTCTTCTGATGTGCAAAAAAAAAAAAAGAAAAATAGTTCTTTTAGACATCACAATCATAATTTAATTTCACATACATGTTCACTGAATTTGTGCCTGTGCTGAGATTTTTATAAATGGCTTCAGTAAGCCAGTCTACTAATTTAATTATTCAGTAATGAAGGGGACGGTAGAATTAATCCCAACTCACCTTATCTTCCTTTAGTGAACCTTGTCCTTGTTCTGAGAGGGAAGACACACTTTACATATGACCTCTGTAGGAGCCATGTAATGTTTTTATTACCATTTTATGATCACCAGTGAAATGGTTTTGCTCTTTTGTGCCTGATTCACGTGATTCTACCACAAGTGTGTCTTATGTTTTTTATCCTGCTTTCTTAAGGAAATGAGGCTTTTGTGTTTGCAACCTATGTATGCCATCCATCCCCAATTAATCACTTGGGAACCTGCCTGTAAGTCACCTAATGTGAAAGATGATAAGAAGATTGCTAGTGCTTTTGGAGACATTAGAAAGTATAAATGTTTGGTGAACAAAGGAGAGAAGACCATATTATTACTCTTACTGAGAGAAAAGTATCAGCATGAGCTTAAATAACCTCTAGCAAGCAAAGACAGATGACAGCAAGGTTAGGGACACTGCAACCATGAAAAAACCTGTAGTCTGATCTGTCACCAGTTAGACCCTTGAGACCGCAGTGACATGACAAAATCTACTGGACAGCATGATTTTCTTGTTCTCCTGCTTACAGAACAGTTTGCTATCTCTGGTTTTCATGTATGCTTTAATAAATTAACACTCTGTAGTCTTTGTGAAGGCTAGCAGCTGCTAGCTCAGGGCCAGGAAGCAGAGACACCCCTGCAAAGAAGCTTGAGCCCTGAGTTAGCAATGGGTGTATGTTCAGTTGGAGATACCAGAAAGGAAAACAAGTCAAAGAAATAAAGGCTCCTGAAAGGATCAGATACATGAATAAGCAGAAGTAGCACCTGCTCCTAAGCAAGAGCTCCACATACCCTGTTTGACAGATAATGCTAGCACCCTCCTTCCTCTTGCAAGAGGCTGTCCACTGAAAGGACATGGCCAGAACAGAAAGACTGGCTTCACCTTGGAGAAGGGAGGGATTAAGGAGGAAAACTGAACTTCCAAGGTAAAAAAAACAAGTCAGGGCTCAAAGGCTGCTCCAAGGAGTGACTGCAGCTTGAGGAAGTCACTGGGCACAGGTGCTGCCACAAACCAGTAAGATAGTGAACTGTGATCTGGAAAAGCCAAAGTGGTATTTTTTGTTTGTTTGTTTGTTTGTTTGTTTCAGAAGAAGAAGGTTCTCTGTGCATAATGCATTTGGCACTGTTGCCGTTGCTGTTGAAAAGTGAGGAAAGTTTTTGAGATAGGTAGCTTTCTGCTGGACCTGGGTGGAAGGCTCTAAATCACTTCATGTAGGCTACATGACAGTCTGTTTTGTCACATCAGCAGACACCTTTTATTGCCATGAGCAGAATGACCTGCTTTGAAGACAAACTGAGAACTGGAAAGCTACATTTATGTGCAAATAACAGTGAAAGAAGAGTGAAATTTTTCATACAGAAGATGTTTTACATCAATTTCTGGCATGGTGCAAAGATAATACCCCTCCCTGGGAGGGAAAAGGTTTGCATTCTCCTTGGAAAATAAAAGTCAGCCAGCTATGTTCTTTGCTGTGTGAAAAAGAAAGGAAATTTTCTGCTGCTCTTGAAGAGGAAACATTATAAAATGTTAATAATTTCATATTATTCATTTCATCTTGCTGGAACTTGCTAGGTTTTAGAGAAGGAAAATAGCAATGAATGCAAAGATAGTCATGATCATTTTACTTTTGGAATTTGTTTTGCATGTCTTGTTCTCAAGGAGGAAAAATAGCAACACATCTGACAGCTTTTCATGTGAAAATGTGCCTGCATCCTTTTTCTGCTGGTTTGAGAACTATAGTTTTTTGTGTTCTAGCAAAACGCATAGCATGAAATCAATCATTTTTGCAGACTAGCAATATCAAATAAAATCCTGGTCCTGTCATTAGTACCAGGAAAGGCACAATCTCTCAAGATCTCACAGAAGCTGGGTGGCTCACTTGTCCATACCATTGTTGTATATGGTCCTGGATGTAAAGTGGGAAGAGCATTTGGGATAGATGTATTTGTGGCATAACCAATAACACTTGTTAATACTTTACTGCTGAGATCCAATCATCCAATATAATAATGTAATTCTACAGTCAGATTTGGGGGTGTTGCCCCTTGAGTCAGGCATATTACTCAGTGTGAATAAGGGTGACAGAATCAGCCCCAGAGAGGGATCCAGATCATGACTGGTGAAAAATGCTACTTGTTAAGGAAAGGTTGCAGTTTTTCTGGAATGGTCCATGTGAAAAAGCAGTGACAGCTTTAGTGAAGATGATGCATAGGCTGTGGTGGATTAGAAGATCTGCTTGAGAGTTATTTTGCTTCCTGACTAAAGATCTTAAAGTAACTTTAACAGCAGGCAAAAAACCCAATGGCCCTTAGCTTTTTTCTTTTTCTGCAGATTTATTGGATGATTCAGCAAATTGCATGAGGCTGTTTGCCTTACACAACTTCATGTCAGGTTATACAGCTGATGTAGCCTGATGTAATTATGCTGGCATATGCAGAAAGTTCAACAAGAGGAAACACGTGTTTCTGAACAGCAAGATATTAGAGTAGAAATTTTGCTGCCTTTTTTTTTTTTTTCTTTACTGTTGTGTTGGTTGGCAGAGAACAAAGATCTAGACTTTGTGATGACAAAACTTTAGGACGGGGGAGGTGATGACAATGGAGTGACTGGGCAATTATGCAGTCATTGCCAGGGGAGATTCTTTGCCCCATAGTATTGAGAGATCAGTATCACCGAGACTACTCAGTATCACTGAGACTACTGTTGCCTTCCCGTGTCTCACCAAAAAACAATGGAGACCTGCTTAGTAGGTAGGACTTCAGTGCCTGCGTTTGTCCCAGGGCCATGCATGTCCTTAAGACCATGCATCCTAAAATCACAAGAGCTAGTTGATTGTAATTTTAATGACATTTCTGTGGATGAAAACACTCTTTAGATGTCTAAGCTTTCGTGTCCTACTCGATGTACTTTCTGCCACCCCCTGCTCTCCTGTCTTTCATTCCTGCTCACTTACTGGCTTTCTCCAAATAGCTTGATAATAAGTGCTTCTGGTTTTGTGCTTTTTTTTGTACAGAACAAAACTATTGAAGTTAGAAGCCATGTTATTTTCTTGCAGTGGCAATGAACTGTTCTTTAACTTTTTATTCTTTATAGACCACCATTAGCCCTCTTAGACACAGATGCTTGTTCCTGTAGAAAAGAAATGTGGCAGAAGACATATGACTTTCTCAGTCAAGAGGCTGAGTGAAATATAGGACATCAATCAAGAAATTAAACAGTGTGATTACTGGAGAAGGTTTTCAGTCACGCATCACATGAGGTGCCATTACTCACAGTTTGCAATATCAGTGACTTTATATAAATACTGATAAAAGCTAATTTCGGTGTTCTTTCTAAGAAGTTCCATTTTGGGGTACACTTATTCATCTACGGAAGGGAATCTGAAGCTTGCCAAAGTCTAAATTAGCATTGTGCTGGTTTGTTTGTGACGTGTAGCCCGAAGGGTGACAGGGTTGCATACCTTTCTTTGAAAGGGTACATTGTAGCCTGACATTTTCACAGAATCACAGAATCACAGAATGTTAGGGGTTGGAAGGGACCTCAAAAGATCACCTAGTCCAATGCCACTGCCGGAGCAGGAACTCCTGGATGAGGTTACACAGGAATGTGTCCAGGCAGGTTTTGAATGTCTCCAGAGAAGGAGACTCCACAACCTCCCTGGGCATCCTGTTTCAGTGTTCTGTTCAGTTACTTGGGTTTGTGAGTCTTCTCAAATATGTTATGTATGTGGAAATAACAAATTGCATAGCTAAAATTCAAGGTTTGGGTCATATATAATGTGCAGAAGGTTTCCCATGAAGCTCCATTTCAGGACCAGACATTTCAGGGTCAGACTGGTACATACAGCTGCTGGGACTGACTTCAGGCTTGGAGTCACAGGACTTCCTCATGCTAAAAGAGGTTCAGGCAGCCTATTTTTAGGCCAGCCTTTGATATATAACATGACAGTTACCATTGTTTGTGAGCTTCCATCAAATAGGTGTGAACAGATGCATTAGGAACATGTATGTTGCTTTCCCCTCAGAGCATATTGAAGGCATGCATTCCTGTTTCCATACCCTTGGCTTCCTCTGGTAAAATCTCCTCTGCTGTATGTGCATCCCTAAAAGATGTGTGGATGCATATCTACCCCAAACACTCTTTCTATTTCACATCCAGGACCAGGTGCCCACCTCGCAAAGCATTCGTCTCCACACCAGCAGCATGGAGGCCAGGAGCATCCCAGGGTGTGGGAGGACTCTGGCCCCACAGCTGCCAGCCTTCCTCTCCCACCTACCAGAAGATAAATGTTTAGGAGCTCAAATCTCATGGAAAATTCTAGAAGAATAATGCCAAAGTCAGAATATTATTTTACGTGGGCACTGTTCCAGGTAAGGGAGCCCTGTTATACCTTGTATCCCAATGCCTGGCTCCTTAGTCCCCCTAGAATTGCTCTTTCCTTTCTGCTTGCATAAATGCTCCTGTAAGCCAAACTGACAGGCTCCTCCATGAGGGTGCTGTTGAAAATTGGGTCTTGAAGGCTGCATAAAACAAAGTCAAAATTTCTGTCCTGTATGAATCAGGAATGGATTTCCATACCAAACAAAGGGAAAAAGTTGAAAAAAATACGTTTATCATTGAATGAAAAGTTCTGAATAAATGATTAATAATTAAAATGTTTCAATTTACTCTGTTGAAAGTGTATCAACATGTTTCACTTTGAGTCATTTTGAAAATTAAACCATGCTTCCCAAGAGGAATTGTTTTCTCTCAGTAGCTGCTGTTCACATGTATTGTGCCCTTATTTTCTCTTGTGGGTTGGATTGTCTATAAGCCTGCATTTCCCCAGGCATGAAATGGCCTTCTGTCTCACTGTGGTTGATGTTTATGAATTTTTTTTATTTTCTGAAAACTGTATTTTCTATTGAAGCCGGAATTCTTGGCCATGTCTATTAGTCATCCCCTCAAGCACTGTCAGAGCCTTTACAATGAGCCTCTTTTTTCCCCTGCTCTCCTACTGCCTCTTAGTCTTGTACACGGTTTTGTCTTCTACAGAGGCCCTGCCATCCTAAGCACCCACGGTGCTGTACCTGCTGTCCTGAGGGACAAAATCACATCTCATTGTTGCTGTTGTTATTGAGTGCTGCATTATTATGGAATGTTTCCTACATTCAGTATTCCACTGCCATGTCTAAACGCTTTTGTCTACCTCTTTCTTAATTCAGAAAAAGTGCAGTGGGTATCTTGGAAGACTGAGCGTGGGTATAATATAGTCACAAAAAAAAAAATATCCACAAAGTTAGACTCTCCCCTCCCCTTCAACAAATCTTTCCACCTCAGTTTTTCTTTTAACATCTGGTTTTCACTGTGGGATAATTCTTCACAAGACTGTGAAAAGGGGTTGGGCACACCTGCTTGCATTGGAGAGCTCAGGAGCATGCATCCAATTCTCCAGTAGTTCCCCACTCCCCACAAACCCACATGTCCAGTTCAGTTCTCTGTTCAGAGACTGATCAAGTCAGCTTTGCCAAGGCACAGAGTGGTGCAGCTGTAGCTCTCAGTCGCTGAACAGCAGGGTGGGACAGGCTTGGCACCCTCTGCTCCAGGCACTCAGCCACATGCATCCCCTTTCCCAGTCATCTCTGGGCAAGGATGCTGATCTTTAGGGTCTTTGGCTCTTGAGCTTTGCCACAGCTTCACACAGGGTCAGATTTTCCATAGAAAGACTTGCAGAGGTAACCTAGGATCCCCCTGTGCAATCTGTAGTAGGCAGGTGTGGCCTGAAATTAGGGTTGCCTGAAGGTGACAAAAGGTTTCTTGACCTTTTTTGGGGGAAGTCTGCATGTCACACTATTAATTTTGCTGTTTAGGTTGGGATGTGGGACTTTCTTTCCATCCCGGTGTGTTGGCTTTTCTGTGGGGGTTGCAGCCAGGGACCGCACCAACCAGCAGAATCCCAATGTGGTTTGCAGATGACACCTAGGTCACCCAACACAACAAACGGGAAACTCCGTTTGATGGTATTCTCTGCAATCATGTTGGTGTGGGACATGCTGATGAAGCAACTATTTCTGTTCCTGTTACTTCTCTGACATGTTTAGAATTTACAGAGTTCTTTTCTCCCCTTTTCTAGCTCTCAGAAATGTATGGAGACCATTTCACTAGCGGCCTCCAAAATTCTCACAGCTGCTTTTGATTACTCACAGTTTCCCTAAATGTTACTTATAAGATTCTATTTTTGCCAACATTTGATATTCACACCCAACTAGTAATTTAAGAGCTCCACCCTGAAGTAATTTGAAATAAATTCTACTCTAGGTGTTACCATACCAAGATCAAATCTGTAGTCTCCCTCTGCAAAAGCTAGTATAAATTCCAAGACATGGTTAGCTTGACATTAACTGAAAATATTTCTATGACCCATGTATAAGCTGAACCTTTTCACTTGTTCATATAGGATTTAGTAAACCTGTGTCCTGGCCACAGGTGGGGAAAATGCCCCTATTTATCTCCTAGTCACTTACTTTGTTATGCAGAAACCTCCATAAATAAAACCTGCAGTAGGCAGCTGCATTCTCATGCCTATCTGTCTGGGCTTATTACTCTTTCACTCTGTTAGTGTAATTAATTATAATTAAAGAGTCATCTTCAAGTCATACAACAAATAGTATATCTGCCAGCACTTCCTGAACCTCTAGTAGCCTTGTCCTTACTGTGTCAATTCCACAGGCTGCTGTGCAGGCCGTGCAGATGATTTAATTCCCCGTTTTCACGCAGATGCGTAATCCCTCACAGCATTTTAGTTACATCTGCATGTGATCTGATGGTGGTTTGGTAGCTCCTGGAGCTACTGCTGGCAGGCTTCTCCACAAGCACCCACAGAGAACTGGGTGGCCATGTGATTGCAGCATGGTGGGGGCACATTTATATGAACTTTAAGTTCATTCAACTGTGCACTGCAGAGCTGGGTGATTTCATTCCTCCTGCAGCTGATGCTCACTGAGGTGAGATTGGGAGTTTGAAATGGCAGCTGTCCTCCTGGCTGAGACGAGGCTTCTCTGCAGCCCTCACTGTGGGACGGCTTCCCAGCTTTTCCAGCAGCAGTAGCTGCATCCTCAGACCCTTCTGACAGTGCCACAACTCTTGGGATCCTTCTCAAGACACTACTTGGGGCTCCTGCTCCTCTGGACCATGGCCTTAACCATGTTTGGCCACATGGTGCTCTTTCTGTGCAGACCCATGACCTCTACAAGAGCTGGCAGCTGCGCCTTCCACAGCCTATCCTCCTCTCCATGGTGGGACAATTTTCTAGCATGGATTTCCCTGCAGGACCTTCTCTGTTGAGAGGCTGGTTGCTACATTGCTTGACTTGCCTTGTCAGCCTTGAGATGCCTCTTGGCCTAGTGTAGCCAGAAAGCATCTCTCTTTCAAACGAACACATTGACTTTTCCCAGTTACAACTTCTGCTGTTCCAGTGTTTGGTTTGGGAAACCTGAGCTGAGTGAGTCAGTGGAGCTGCTGTTCCAGGCCTTGCATATATATTTCAGCCACAGCTAAATAAATATCCTGACAGGAATTGGGTTTCCTCTTGCTCCTAATGTTCCTGGTGGGAACTACTGTGTCTGCCTCCTCAAATACCTCTTGGCCATCTCCTGCCTCCCTCCATTTTCTCTTCTTTCTCACCCTATGTTTAATAGAAGAAAAGGATCTGAAATTAGGATGTTCAAGAAAATGCAGAGCAAAAATAGCTTGAAGTAGAAGACCGATAGGAAACTATGAAGACAAGAAAGGAGACCATAGAATGGAGAAAATTTTTTTATTCTGAGACACATTAAGCAAGTCTGCCTCTAAAGGCTTGCTCAATACCTGTCCCTGACATAATATCACCATTTTCTATTCACTTAGCTCTTAGAATATCCTGGTTTGGAAGAGACCCAAGAGGATCATTGAGTCCAACTCCTGTGTTATTGCTTAGCTATTGTTCAATTAAAAAGTACTTTGTGAACTATTGGGCCAATTAATATTTATTTAGAAGGAGAAGAGGAAAACGCTCAGTGAAGTGTTTCACAGCTCCAGTGAGCCTGGGAAGAGGCTAAGCAGCAAAATACTGTGTCTTTTCCTACTTCACATGTCCTTCGAACACTGCCTCAAATCCTTTGAGATGCAGTCTGTAGCTAAAACTGTTTTTACCAGTGAAAGAAAGAAAAAAAAATAATTGTGAAAGCAGTACTGTCTTTCAAGTGTTCGCATTCAGTCTTATTCTGCAGAAATGGGTCCAGATCTGCCTGTAACCTTCCTGTTTGTCTGACAGTGGCACATGCAATGAACAGATGTTCCCTTTCGTTGAGGAGACACACTCAAAGAGGCAGATTTTAAACAATAGTCTCTATTTTTATAGCAACAAATGCAGACATCAGGAACTGTAGGATCTTGACATAAGCTAGACATCTAAATATGTGATTGTGCCTGCAGGCAAACTACTCAGACATTTAAATTGTAGGAATTATATCATAGTTGTTTGTGGGTACAAAAATTGATAGGTAAAGCATGATGAAGACCCAGATTCCAAGTTTCCACTTTATTTGCCCATTGAAGGTTCACTCTCATTTTTTCCATTCCCATGTTATGCAGCTGGGGCTCTAGCCCTCATAAATACACTGAACCATTATGTAAGCCATCACACCAAAAGACTGACAAATGTAAAGCTACACTATTCCACTTACCTTGCAGGAATGTTTTTATTGATGGCCAGACAGTGGTATTTGTCCCTTAAGGAGGTTATCCACAGCAGGATGAAGGGAATGCACCATGTGCATTAATAAAACTGCGTCTAGCTCAGACATGATATCTGCATGGAGTACCATGGACCTTTCAAAAAACTCCCTGGGATGACCACAAGAGACTGCATTGTGCTTCCTCATGTTCATATTTTTGCAGAAGTTGAAACCACCTTGTGTTCATGGGTTTTCTGGCCTTTGTTTGTTAGCTGTCGCTACTGTTTAGTGCGCTGACTAGACTGTCTTCCTTCACCGCTTTCCTCAAACCTTGTATTTGTAAAACACAAAAATGTGTCCACTTCTGTTGGTAACTGTCCTGGTAACATTTCATAGCAACATATGGAGTTCATATCAGAAAAAAGCTAGTTGATTGGCTCCAGAGAGGAATGAAGTATAAACTAATGACACTGACCACACAACACTGGCACCTACAACACAGCAAGGTGCCACATACCACTTGCAGGAGAAATGCATAGACAGTTGCCAAAAGTGTGGTGTTACCTTTCTTCATATCAATACCAAGAAAGAACCATCAGTCCTGTCATCTGCGAGCGCGTTTCTGTCCGAAGCATTGGTGTTCAATAAGTGTTGGTGCATGGTGTTCAATAAGCATTGCTGGCTCCTCAACTGGCAGTCCTTTTAGGTAGGGGGCTGGCCTTTGATGGTAGGGAATGGGATGTATGCTCCAGGTGAACAACGGTGTGTTGCCAGGCCCTCACAGACCTCAGCGCATAACCTCTATCACTACCAATTTATTATCATTTTCAAGTGAACTGAATAATTTTTGTTCTCTGTATGTTCTAAGATTTCTGGCTCTGTTTGAGAGAGAGAAAGAGGAAGGGCTGTGAAAGAGCTAGCAGAGCCTTCTCCTCTCTCCTCAGCTGACCTCACTTCACTCCTTTTCTCCTCTTTAAAATGCATGTCATTTTGTGTTGCAGACTAATTCCTCCTAAGGTGTGGAGGTGTCTGTGTCTGCAAAAGATGTTTTCTGTATTGACTAGGATAGCTTGATGGAGTGAAAGTAACCTCTGGAGAGATCTGTTAGAGAGAGTATAATGTATAGTCAGTGCTAGCAAGATCAGCAAGGAGAAAGAATAAACCCAAGGGAGGTAATCAGTGTTTTGTGTAGGTGTTAAAACTGTCTGATGACTAATGACTCATGGGTAGCAATGTGAAAATTTCCTACTCCTGAAGGTAGCAATAAATACATTAAATAAAACCAGTTTTTTTTCTGAATATTGTGGTTTGCGATGTCAGGTCAGGTAGCTTAGCTGATGCTTAGGAAATATGAAGTAAAATAGTGAATCAGAAGAACTCATATGGATGAAGTAAGACTCCACTGGCAAGCTCCAGCTCTCTAGAGCAGAACAGGTAAAAGAGTCACCAGAGGCAATTTAGTTTTCTCATTGCTAAATATGGTCAGTTCTTTGTTTCCTGAGGATTGAGTTATTGCCCAGCTTTAATGACTTTTGATGCTAAATAATAGTGTGAACATTGCAACTGGGACTGCCCATCAGAAATTAGTCTTTGCATTATTTTGCCATTCTGCCTCTTGGGTGGGAATACTAATGCACCTATTTCAGTGAGCTGTGTAATGCGTTTCATTTGGTGCCCTGGGAGCCAAGGGGATGTGGCCAAGACTGGGAACAATGGGAATCAACTGCAGTGGTGACAGCAGTTTTTCAGCAATTCATTTCCTCTCCTGTCCTGTCCCATGGAAGATTTGCAACACGGACAGGAATAGGGAGGTGACAATGGAGAGACTATCTCCTATTTACCTCACCTCTCTTAGGAAATCATTCCTGTTAAGCGTGTCAGTGTTAAGGTATTTTTCTTTTGTCTCTGCTAACCAGCTTCTACTGTATTCATAAAACTGAGACTGTATCACGGAAGTGAGGTAGGTGGGTTTTTTTGTTTTGTTTAAAAGAAAGCAGCTGTACTCTGTGGATTTTGATTCTTCCCTTTCCTTCAGATATGTTCCATGTAGTTTGATTGTTGCTTGGGTTACAGCAGTGTGTTTCTTTGTTAGACAAGCCAAAAAATACCTCTTCCCCCCCACCCTGCAATGTTCTGAGAAGAAACTACATAGCTTTATAAGCAATGTTAAGCTTAACTGATAGTACTATTAAAGGTAAGATTAAATACAAGAAATCCAGTGCAGTATGTCTGGCCATAAACTGCTGCTTCAATTCCACTAGTTGCTGTAACAAAGTTTTGTTAATAAACAGCAGCCCTGCAGAACTATTTAATTACACTCAAGGACTTCTCTGGATTTGGAGCTGCTTCATTGGTCAGACAAGTGTCTTAATGATTTTCAATATAAGAATAACTCAAAGCATATCATAGCTGTCCAGCAGCCTTATTGATTTCCATTAGATATTTGCTATGACATCTTTATGCAGACTGGTTTTGTCCTTTGTTTACAGGTCCTGCTATCTGATTCTGCCAGTTTATATGTCCAGTAAAGCACACACACCACACACACCAATAATGTACAGAACAAAAGGAGAAAGTACAAGTGGCATAAGATGGCTTAAGCTGCAAATAAGGCTGACATATGGTAAATGCAATTTACAGCAAAACATGCACCAGAAATTTTCCAGGGGGCTGTGTAAGTAATTAATAAACAATCAGTAGAAGAAAACTTAGATGAATGTGTGTGCCTGAAATATGCACATCTGTCACCTGTTCCTGTGCATGCCCATGCTACTTGCAAGGCAAATCCAGCTGGTGTGCAGAGCAGCACAGGGCCCTGTCTGCACCCCTCCCCACGCCCCCCGGCTCCTTGCCGCCCTGTAGCAAGCATCACCCAGATGTGCCTTCATCTCACCTTCCTCATATTCCCACCCCACTCCTTGCACACCACTGTGTCACCTTATAGTACTTAAACGTCTTGTGAACCCAGGTGAAAGGAAAACCAGGCTCCTTCCTGAAATAAATTTCCATGGCAGGGAAGTCATCTGGGCAACTGCAAGGTTTTGGTTCTAAATGCATACATTTGAATTGCCGGAAGAAGCCTATAGGGAGGTAAACATACGTATGTGTTTGTGTGTGTTTTTAGGTGTGTCCGAGAGAGAAACACAGTCAAAAGATGAAGGAACACCACAAAAGTGTTCAGAGAAACTAGTGAGTAAAATCTTAAAGTTTCGGGCATGATACGAGCCAGAAAACACACTTGAGACTCTGAACAAAGAAACTGCTTTCTATTTTTGGATTTCTAGTGCCCTGAATAAACTGTACATTTCATAGCTTCTTTTCAAATAAATAATGTTACAACCATACCTGATTCATCATTCAGTTCTCCTCCTGGTGAAATGAATTTGCAAGATTTTGAACATCCAGAGCCTAGGTCATGCATTCAGACATCAATGAAAGCTTTGAATGTATCTATTGATAAAACAGTGAAAATTCAAAGACTGGATAAATTTAGTTGAAAAAGTTGATTACAAATATTTTGGAAAAAGGCTTTCATGTGCAATTTCTCATAAATATTACAGCTGTTTATAATGACTTTACATGCAACTTTTTGGAAGGCTTTGTATTTTGAAACTTCCTACCTTTTAACAGAGAAAATAAAATTACATAAAACAATGATCTAATTTTTGTGTGTGTGTGTGTTCTCCTTTCTGATCTCGTCCTTCACCCCTGAAAAACTTCATTATGTTTTGAGGGTCTTGTAAGGTTAGTTGTTTCTTTTTATTCTTATAGTTACTTTGTTCTGTCTTACTTCATGCAGCTCAAGCCTTCTGTTGTCCTCAGAGATGTAGATAACATATTCCAACATCATGCCTGGTTTTGTGGGCATTGGAGATATTTTTAAAAGAGAGGGAAACATTTCAATAGGCATAATTTTCAGTGCATGCTGTTAATTACCATGGGATTGTTGAAGTATTTTTTTCAACTATATAAACTACCACTACAAATTAATGATTACATAGCATTTTCCGTCTATGTGTTATCACTTAGAGACTTCATGATGTCCCTACACGTTTGATTCCTGTGCCCCTATTTTATGAGAAGATTGCTGCAGAGATTCATGCCAATTGCCCAGACATCCACTAGATTTTCTGTTCTTACTTTTCAGATTTTTAACTACAGATGACTAGAGCCTGATCTTTTACAAGAGCTGAGAATCTGAAACTTCAACGAAAGGCAATGGATATTTAAGGACATTTACTACGTCTCCATACACAAAGGTCCAAGTATCTTTAACTTATTACTTCGGAGTTGAGTGACTTCACTTTATGTTATGACTACAACCCTGATTTTGAGTTCAATGTGTTCCCAGCTACCTTTCCTCTGAGCTCTTTGGCAGAAGGAAAATTCTTCAGTCTTTTTCCAATTACAATTTTGTCAGCTCTTATGTTACTATTGGTTCTTGTTTATGTGCAAGAACAGTTATGCTCTGTGCCTCCATAAAATGTTGCATGCTAATCAGATAATCAAGTGGAAAATAATTTCAGTAAGTGAATCTCCAAGACAAATATTAAAATATAAAACCACCTTCAGAGTTAATCAGTCTTCATTTCTCAAGTTTCTGTTTTCCTTTCTCTGAGAGCCTTTGTGTGCTGGACTGACTACCCAGTAAAACAGTATTTCATATTCAACAGCGTGATTGCAGGCAAAATATTGTGAAGGTGAAATGCACAAATCAATCAAGAGAAGAATTAACCCAGATTGACATTATATAAGTAGATTGTATGAGATCAGTGCCAATGATATAAACACAATGGCATTTTCCAGCCTGCATGCCAAAGGAATACTTTGGAAGACTTGTACACAGTTTGTGTTTACAGTCTACAAAAGGTTAATGTGTCCTGATGCCTGTGAGTGCTGTGGGAAGGCTGGCCAAAGCTGTCCTCCAAAAGGCAGTCCCTACATGGGTAAAACAAGATGTTCTCATGGTCCGAAGTGAACTTTCTCCCTATGTTGGTGTGCTTCTAGGCGGAGAGCTCAATTAAGAGTCTGCTGCAAACCAATCGTGTGCTTTGTAAGTGCACCAGTAATCTCATAGAGGCGTGTGTCAGCACCTCGAGCCAAACATGATGTCAGGGTCATAATCTGAAACCCTCACCTCAGCTTTAGTGAATGCTGAGATAATAGCAGCACATGCTTTTACATGAAATGTGCTGTAGCCCTAGTGAATGAATAAGCTCTCAAGGCAACATGATCTACAGACAGTGTGAAGTTGAAGCATAATATTTTCATTCACTGCCTGCAAGGGAACTTGCCATTTATTATACATTGTAAACAGTTTTTCCTTAAACTGCCTAAAATATCTGTTGGAAGCATTGGTGAAGAGCTCCTGGATCTCAAGACTTGTTAATACTGTTAATGCTGTTAATGCTTGTTAATACCTAAGGAGATAAAAATGAGTCATAGTGAACTGACTTTTCACAGGGAAATAAAATTATGATTAATTTAACTTCCTAATTTAAAACTGATGTCAAATGCCACTGTTTTGTAAAATGTCCCTGGTATAGTGTTGACTTACCATTCTTTTTATAGGCTATGTGTACCATGATGCCAGAAAAAAAGGCAAAGCAAAGTGAAGCAAAACAGATTTGTTCCTCTAGGACAACGTGATTCGTGTGTTTTAAGATGTAGAAGGCAGTTAATGTAAAGAATATAGAGAACAAATAGTATAGAATACCCAAATTTTGTATACACATATATGCATGCAATATGCGTATGTATCTATGGTTACAAAGTGGACTAAAAAAGAAAAGCAAAACTCTGTTGAACTAGAGCACCAAAATAGTTGTGAAAATAGAGTGGAGAACTACACTGGTGATTAAATGCAACAGCAGTTTTCTGGGGTGAGAATTCAGATGGGGTTCAAACTCCTTGAATACTTAAAATCCTTCCCTTGTTCATATGAACATGGATGCTCAGCCATTCTCAAAGACTTTGACAGAAGAACTGGGTCAAGATTTTCAGCAATTTAAACAAAATGAATCATGAAGCGGTAGCAGGAGGATGTCTAAGAGGGGCTTTAGGAGCTAAGGATGCTCAGACAGGCAGTGAAAAAGCTGAGAGGTGCATTTTGGGTCATTTATGATATTTCTAGTCTGGATTGGACCCACAGCTTGATTTTATATGCAATCTTAACAGATTGTGAGCCCTTGGGAAGGTTTTATGAGTCTGAAAAAGTTTTGAGCTTTTGGATGTTTACCTGCTTCAAATAGTCCAAAATTCAGAGTTTTCAGAATGTATGATGGTGCATATTGTACCTGTCAGAGTATACTCTGCTGGTTGCTGAAGAGATATCTCTCATTAGGAACAAGTGCTGGAAAATAGTCAAAATGAGTGTTTCCATTAAAAAACAAACAAACAAACAAAAAACAAAAACAAAAACAAACCCAAAACAAAACAAAAGAAGAGTTAAGCTGTTGGTAGTTATAATGCCTTTAAAAAAACCCAAGCAATTTTGTCACCAATTAAAATTTCATAATCATATACATAGGGTCATACTGAATGTGGGACAGATATGAGATTAGCAATTCAGTGGAGGTGTTTAGCTGATTTGTGTTTGTAACACAGCCTTCAAGCACTCAAAGTTTTTTTTTTGTTAAAGGATCTGCTTGTGCGCTCTTCAAAATGTCCCTATAACAAGCTTCTCTTTGCATACATTTTTACATAAAATTTATGACAACAGAACCCACAAACTTTTCCACGGACTGAAAACTACGGTGCAGCCAGTACTCAGAAACTTCAGATCATACCAGGTTAAGATGAGCAGAAAGTAGTACGAAAACCACAGTTCTTAGCATACTTACCTCTTTTTTTCTCGCTTCCTGCATACTGCAGATTGCTTCCCTTAAGTGTCTTAAATTCAAAAAAGGAAAAACAAACGATAACTTACTGTAATTAAAAATGATAGGGATCTTCCTGCAGGTCAGAAGCTATGATTTATCAGCCAAAATAGAAGGCACTCAAGGCTGATTTGGGGAAAAATGGATAAGTTACATTGTTCTTAAAGGAAACTCATAAGGGATCAAATAAGCTTGTAGAAAGTAACAGGAAAAGGAAACTTCCTCTTTTATTGATGGTGACAGCTGCTCCAGTCTCCTGCAGGTAGCCTATTCGCTTTATCTGTGAACCTTGGAATGACACATGTATTTCTCATATTTTGTGCTGTACAAACAGAATAAAATGAAGGCTGCTGTGCCATAGACTTCACAAATGCTGAAAGGATTTACTGGGAGGTGAAGTGTGCTGTAGTTCAACTAGGAGCATTACCTGGTGCAAGGTGAGAGTTTGTGCATCACCTGAAAAGAGGTTGTAGCATGGAAGGTGTTGGTCTCTTCTTCCAAGCTGCAAGTGATAGGACAAGAGGAAATGGCCTCAAGTTGTGTGAGGGGAGGTTTAGATTGGACAACAGGCAAATATTCTTCACAGAAAGGGTTGTCAGGCACTGGAACAGGCTGCCCAGGGAAGCAGCGGAGTCGCCATCCCTGGAGGGGTTTAAAAGGTATATAGACAAGGTTCTTAGGGACATGGTTTAGTGCTAAAGTTAGGTTAGATTATGGTTGGCATCGATGTTCCTGAGGGTCTCTTACAACTGCAATGATTCTATGATTCTGTCAGGGGATGTTCTCTCTTCTGCTCAGCTGGGGGCAGCTTAAACCTCTGCAATTTATCTATTCAGATGGGAAACCACTGGTCATTTCTCAAAGGAACTAAATCCATTAGGCATATAAAAAAAAATTTAGTACCCTAACTTTAAAAAAACCATCACATTATAGAGCATGCAATGGTATAGTAAAAAAGAGTTTGACCAAAAGATGAATTGTACACAACTGATCGGAGTCAGCTATTTTAACTGTTCCAAATGACAATAGATGTAGCCACAGAGGCATGGTGAGAAAAGAATGTTGTACTTTGTGCTTGTCCCAGACAGGGACACTTGCCTGTGGGGTTTCTGGGACTGTTTTGACATCCCCTAAAATCTTAAAGGGCATTGGATTTGTATTCTTAAAGATTAGGCTTTGTATTCTTAAAGATTAGGCTTCTGACCATTTTGAAAATATGGAAAGTCTTCTGTACTTTGCTAACTCGTGAGATTCAGTGTTAAGAAGTCCACCAGTGCTGGAATGTGATGTAGGAATATTCATCCACTGTCCCCTGGATTGATTTAATAATGAGATGTTATGTGGAAAACAAAAACAAACAAACAGGCAAAAACCAAAACCAAGCCAAAATCAACCAAACCAAACAAAAACACCCCACTAACAAGCAGTCGCCCTCATCAGTTCAGAGGAAATATTGCAATTATTTGGAACAATGGAGTAGCATGTGTACATGTAAAGATGGCCTTGCCTGATGTGAGCGAAAAAGCTCTTTTGAATGTAATTAAGCTTACAGAAAACAAAACAAAACAAAACAAAACAAAAGACTGTTACTATCCAGGTTACTTCTTTTATCCTCCACCAGGATACCGCACTTTGCATTTGACTGACATGGCTTTGAACTTGTTTATCATCTACATTTTAAAGCCAAAACCACTGAATGCTGTATTTTAAAAGGAGTGTTTCCTGTTCTTTTACAAAGCAACTTGCAAAATCTAGCACTGTAATAATGCCAAGCCAAATCTTTTTAAATATAATTAGTGTTTGGCTATATAATTATTTGTATTTAATTAGGATTCTTTGTATTTAATTAAGATTCCATTTGGTCAGACCCTGAAGCAGGGTGGCTATAGAAAAAAATAAATAAATTATGTATCTATTAGAAAACTGCATATGGCAAGACTAAGAATAGACCTTGAATATTAATGAAAAATAAGTAATAGACTAGAAACCACACGTACATACTATGTTGAATTAACTAGAAGAGACTTTTCATGTTTGTTTATTTGAACATTCATTTGCATGTATTTCTGGAATGTGTTTTAATTTCCAAGGCAATAGTCATGCAGAAATGAGGTGACATATATGGGGGTGTGGGTGTTTGTGTGCAAGAGGGGAGGACAAAGGCTGGAGAACCCCCGGTGAGGGTAGGTGTGGAGGGCTGGGCGTGCCTGCCCATGGAGGTATAGAGTCGCAGAATCACTTGGGTCAGAACTGACCTTCGGAGATCACAAAACTCATCAAATGCCCTCCGTGCAGCACAGGATTCTGCAAACAGCAGTTTTGCATTAACTCTTCTCAGTGCATTTATAGATTTGCAAAGTTTTAGCTTACCCCCGTTAGCCTTCTCATCTCCAGACTGCAAAGCCCCAGCCTTTTGAGTCTCTCCTTGCAGAGGAGATACTCTTCCTCTTTATGTTGGCCAACAACCTGCTGCTTTGGCAAACCAACATTTTATATAGGGGAGAAATTATACTCTCTGTCTTTCCTCAGTACTGTTTCTAGTGATGCCTAATATTTTATCATCTGTTTTGACTGCCAGTGCATGCAGAGCTGGTCATTTCAGGGTACTGCCAACAGTGCCCTTGTTCTTCCTTTCTGTGCCCTGATGGCTAGGTTAGGGTTCAACATGAGTTTGGGGTCAACACAACTTAGGTATTTTTGCCTAGATCCTTTGCGCTTATTCAGACTGAAGTTCATTTGACCTTGCTTTTCTACAGATTTGTGAAGTCTTTCCAGACTGCCTTCCCAATGGAAAGGCATTTCACCACTCCAAAGAGTTTAGTAGCCTTTTATTGCCTTTTCTAGGTCTTCACTGATGGTGTTGAATAACCTGGTCCTTGGTGGGATCCTGCTCCAGACATGTCTTCTCCGTGGCAGGTTATCATTAAGCCGTTCCCTTTGCTGTTTGCCTTTTAGCTATCCCAAAAGACCACTTCCTCCAAGCACCTGGAAACTTTCCATCGACAACCCATTTTTCTGTCTCTACAGAAATCTGTTTTACCATTTGAGCAACTTGGACCTCTCCAAAAACATACTGTTCTGCTCTCACCCACCTTTCAACAAACATGTGTGCCCTTTATTGTATTTTCATTGCTGTGATTACCCCAGTTGTGCGAGTCACCCAAACATGGGGTAAAGCCAGAGCAGAGCTGTGTAGCCTGGCTGTTGCTGGAACGTGTGGACTCTTGTCTCTCCTCGGCAATTTATTGGCAGTGTGTCATCAAGCACTCACAGTATTTGACATTCCTAGCTTGTAAGTCTGACAGCATTTCAGGGTTTAACCGTGCTGGAGGTGAAAGGGCTATGGTTATTATACTTTTAATAATTAAATCCTCACAAAAATAAGTGGGGCAAACTCATATTCCCTTTAACGTACAAAATTGTCTAGTTTCACCTAAGACTCTTTTTGGTTTGCTCTTTTGTTACCTGCTTTTAAGAACAAAGAAGCTGGACAGTTGAATCTCGATTCTTCTTTGTCCTGTAAAACTGTACGTAATATAAAGTAACCTTACTAAACAGTTGCGTTACAACTCACTTCTCCTCCCATGTTTCATACGACATTTTCTCTATAAGGGAGATAGCACAGGACTGCAGAGAGAAAGAAACTCAGGTGATCATCCAGTGTGGAATCTGAGCAGAATTTAGGTACTTTGCATGGTAAGTGCATCTCTGAGGACCCCTGCACACTTTCCTGTGATACATCTGATAGATTCTCCTCTGTACATGAATGTCATGTACATATGAATGCTATTGGCACACCACTTGCAAGTCTGATGACTGATGGATACTGAATCGGATTAAAGGAAAGGAGTGTAAATGTCTGTTCTGGTGTGACTATCTAAATTTGCTGGGACACCTACTTCTTCTGTTCGACTAACATCTCAACCTTAAAAATGGCAGTGGGTTGCTCCAGGGCCCATCTTTCCCATCCACCTTTCCTCAGCAGTGGTTCCAGAAGACCTTGCAGCACTTGGGAAGGGTCAGGCCCAGCGAGATTATGAACAAGTCCTCCAAAGGCCCATTTGAGAAAAGTATGTTAGTTTCTGTGCCTTATCTTACTTACTCACTGGCAAAACAATTACAGAATCTATGGCAGTGAGGGCTTTCCTTAGATGAAAGACAAATCTTTGGATGGAGAACACAGAAATGCTTCAGTTGTAAATGACAATCGAGTAGATGCGACTGTACTGTTTCCCTGTTCACTGTATGTCTCTTTCCATGCCAGCTTATAGAAATGGCTTAGTACTGTTTTGAAATTATTTTCGAAGATCATTTTATAGCAGAGTGTTGGTGAATGAAACATCCAGATGTCTTATCTTATTTTTGGCTTCCTTCCATTTCTGGGTGTGTTGCTGTTTTTACATTTTGTGTAACATCTGCTCACTTCTTTGGGTGAGTGTTGTACAAGACAGTGCTGAAATTGCAAAATAAAATTTGTCTGCTCTGAGTGAACAACTTTTCTGCATTTGTATTTAAATGGAATATTTTTCTGTGTTTATAAACAATAGGCTCCATATTTACTTTCTCACTTTATTATGTAAATGTCAAGACAAGTTCTTATATCAGTACTAATATACATATTTAATCAGCCATTTTTCAGTAATGGAAATGTTAACTAGCCTACCTACCTTTTTTGGTCTTCATTTAGTTCCTAATGTTATGGTGTGTGAGTTCCCATTCATAACCTAATGGTTTCAAAGAACATCCATCTTTATTTGTTTCAGTATCATCCATCAACTGCTAAAGAGATTGGTCCCTTCTAGTCTGCATCAGTGGTATTTCAATGGAAGATGATAAAAATTCTGGTCTTCAGCAGGTGAAAATTATATTTCAGGAATAGAAATGCATGTATTTCTGCCTAATTAATGACTTTTTAAATTACAGTAGGTAGAAAGAACAGTTCAGACAAAATTCAGTTCTGAATTTACTACTTTTCAAGGTGTATGCTTTGGGTTAGACATTGACCAAAAAGAAGAGGATGTTCTTGACCATAGCATAAATCCTGCAACACTCAACACTTATGCACTGAAAGAAGGTACAAGAGTCCATTTACTTTGTCTGTAAACAAAAAAGTTGCTAAGAGTAAAATTTTCAGTCCTAGTGTGTGTTCTTCATGCAGATCCTATAGCTGCAGTGCTTCTGAGTAGATTTTAAGCCTTACATCTACAGTCTGGACTTGGCCATTGCAATCAGACAGCTGAAGGGCTATTAACCCACGATTCTTCTCCAACCCTTTTGTGTAGTAATTTTGTGGCAAGTGCTGAAGCTGTGAGTTGTATAGAGTTGTGGTAGTGAAGCAGGGAAGTGTGGATCTGCAAGGCACATGGTTTAGTGGAGGTTCCAGGCATTAGTGTGGCCCACAGAATGGCTGCCAAAAAGCTCTTTCTGGACTACTGAGGCAGAAGCTCATCCAGGCTCAGAGACAAAAGAGGAGGCACTTTGACCATCCTTTGCCCTAAATTGTGGGTATGTGGTAAGTCTCTAAGGACACTTGAGGTGTTTGCATACAAACACAAGCAGAAGAGGTGTGGGGAAGGAGGAGTAGAAGTACAGTACTTGAGATGATTTGCAAACAGCATAGTTTCTTTCATCTGCAGTAATTCTTTGAGAGAACAAATAGGGTATGATAGTTCAGTCATAATTTAGAAACTGAACCTGCAACTCCCAATTTGGGATGTTCAGAGTTGACAGCTTCCATTGCTCTGTTCAATCTCTTGTACTGTATAAATTTTCCTCATCTCTGTCTTCTTCAGTTTAAGTGTTATCTCATATTATGGCAAAAGATTTATGCAGGCAAGGTGCATTTGAGTTAATGCATTCTTATTTATCTTATTAGACATACCAGGTTAGTCTGGCATGGTGAAACTTTGGACTAGTAATGTTTATTTTTTTTCACAATTTTCCATGCATCTTCACTTATTTAACTTTATTTTCATGTCAAGATGTAGCATGTTGGTGAAGATGAGGTGATGGGCATATAGATTTTCAGGTTGCTTAACTCTCCTTCTGGGATATAGGTACCATATTTCATGTTTTCAGAACATCTCACTGATAACATGAATATTTTTTAAATGTTTGCAATTTTATGTAGGTTAATTTCCCACTGAAGACTTCTAAACAAAGTTTTCTTCTTTACAGTGACTATGAAAAATGCTCAAGCCCTTTATAGAGACCCATTTTGGAATAGATTTAAGATAGACATCTCTTAATTATGGACTTTATGTATAATTTCTGCTGCTGTTTCAGTATATAAAGACTGTTCATACGTTACATACATACTAATTGTGTATGCATCCCTGCTTTTCATACTGGAGTCACAGCAATTCATCATTTTCTAAAACTGATTAGGTTTATTGTGTGCTTTCCTTTCCTTTTAGCTTTAGGATAAATATGCCTACTACCTTGACAGAAATTTATTGAAAGTGATGGAGACACTTAAAATGTTTCTGTACATTCACTAGACATAAGTAGAAAACATTCACCATAAAAAAAGAGGCAAATAGATCATAAGTCATATGTCAGCCTATACTGAATATACTTTGCCCAGCCGTTATTTTTGCTGCCAATAAAAACCTGCTCATCCTGAACAGTAACATTAGTGCATTCTTAACTCTATGAATTTCCCAGAAGTCCTTTAAAAACAGACATTCAAGTTAAAAATATTTTGAAGATTCTTCAGAAAAAAATATTATCCCATAAGAGTTTCTTACAAGGGTCAGTTTCGTATTGAATAATGCTCCACTTCTATGTGGAGTGCACTCTAATAATCTGTCTTTGCCCCACTTTCAAGTTGTGTCTGCTGAATAACAATAATAATAATAATAAAAACAACACACATAGCAATGAATTGGAAGGGGAGGAAAAAGAAATGGGTTTGGTATTGGAACTAATCACTTCCTCAGTCAGACCTCATCAGTGTTTCAGATGAGTCTGAATCAGAATAGTCATGTATTTTGGCTGTTGAAACCTGCAGGTCAATTTAGCCTGTCTGGTATGTACAAATTAAGAAAGGGGAAAACAAAAGAGCTGACGGATGGAAGAAGGCAGAGCATGTGTTTGCATATGTGACAATCTTCAACTATTTCAGGGAACAGTGCATTTCTATATTTCTTGCTGAATTTAAGTCCCAGCTGTACTACAGAACAAAGACAAGATTATGGCTTGCCTTACATCTAGGAGAATTAGGCGACCGCCTCTAGTTCCTGTATGCCTGTTTCATGTGGTATCACTACCACTATTGTTAGCGTATGTTGCTCTGTCACTTGTGAGCTGCTGTGGGTCACCTGTTGCTGTTGTAAGACCAGCAGGCCCAGAGCACACATCTGTAGAGCGAAAATTATTGATTGCTGTCCAGCTGTTTTCTCATTATGTTAGAACAAGGAGTGATTTCCTCTTTATCCATGATCTGTGTTAACCATGCCGTGGGCTGGTTATGTTGTAATTGCCAAGGATCCCAGGACTTGTAGCTGCTGCAAGTATTTCTGTTAATCAGGACACTCTTGTTTGAGCTATAAGGCGACTCTGACAATGTGTTTTTACACCTATTGCATGCAAAGCACCCCCTGTTACTGTCCACAGGAGATCTGCACATGGCTGAGCTCTCTCAGCTGTGTGTCTGGAAACATCTGAAAAGAGAATGGTGCCCTTTGCAGCTTTGGACTGCCATGTGGGATTATCTGTAAATGTAATTGCTTGATTAATTCTTTTTTTTGTTTGTTTGGTTTTTTGTAGGGTGCATAACTTGAGTTTCAAGGCCACTTGGAGCCAGGAAGAAGTCTGCCCCTGGTTTTGGAATCATTCCTCTATTGCATTTTTGACCATACTCAGTGTAATGAAGACCTAAAGCACATCTGGGCTGTCAAGGAGAGAGTGATAGGAGAAACAAGGAGATAAGTACAGGCTAAATGACAGGAGAGCCTTCTGCACAGGCTAGCAAACAGCCTGAGGGGGAATCAGGGTGGGTGTCTGCAACATGACAATGGTGACTGAAGACTGGTCTGCAAATAAGAGATTAACTCTGGAACCCAGATGACCTTATTGTCTCTGATACGGAAGATTAGATATTTCAGCCATTTCCTGCTACATACTGTACAGCCTAGACAAAAAGAAAGTATAATTCATGACATGAATAATCGTGACTTCTATTCCTCCCAAAGCTATTTAAGCCAAAGCTGCATATGACAAGCAGCTCTTATTTGAGAAAAAAAGCACACCAATTAAAAAAGCCCATTCACCATATGACAAAATAGAATCCACTGAATCAACTTGAAATGTCAACGCATTATTGGCTACTGATTTTGGTACTATTATTGTTGTGATTGTTATGTGTGTTATGTTATTTTGTGTGCACTGTAACTGCAAGAAAAAAGCTGGTGTTTCTATGTACCACCTAAAAGAATATGTTAATTTCTTTTTAGGCAAAATGTTGATAAACAAAATGGTGTAAAAGAAACACAGAAATACTAAGCCCTAGTGTTTCATGTTCACATTGGTTGTATCCAGCTTTCTGCAGTTAGGATGCTGTGGCTTAGCTACTGTCAGAGGGATCAGGGTTCCCACAATTTAATAATTGTCTGAGATTTTAATTCCTTTTTCAAATAAAAAAATTGAATTCTTGGAGTGTTTCAATCCAGACACTGTGACCTAGTAATTTCAAATCACTCAAAGTGGCTTGTTGTGAAGCAGTAAAAAAATGATCCACCTTTTCACTGTTGCTGTTACTGGGCAATTTCCAACTTGCAAAAAGGAAATGAGTTACCAGAGCTGGAAGTCATTCAGTAGGGCAGAATGTATAAACACAAGCTCAATTTAATTTGTATAGTATATATTTTTCTCCTTTTCTACGTCTGTACCCTACTTCTCTGCTGTTTGGTAAGTGTATGAGGGAAGTGGGGCAAGACATTCTCAGGACCCAAGGCTGCCCTACTTTTTCCTTCCTGTTACAGGTTGTTTCTTCAAAACATTCTTAAAACCGAACAAATGAATGACAACAGCAAAAGAAGTCTAAACAAAAATCAATACTCATGTCTCTCATCTTCCTGTTAATGGTTAAGTTGAAATTCAGTACCAAAGATTTAGCAGGGGAAGAATGTGCTTCAAAAAGAGTTAAAGGCAACTATAGTGAAGGCAGAGCAGTGCTTTGAATATGCACCAGACCTGAAAATATGACTGTTTATAAAAGGACAGAGACCAACTCTCTCATGGGAATATCTGTTCCTATGTGCCAGTATCAGTATTTCATGGGGCTATGAAAAATATAGAAAGTATTGATTTCAGAAGGTGTTTCAAGATAACTTGATAGAGTCCTTCAAGAAAAAGTTATTTTACAATATTTCTGAAAGAATGATATATCATAGACTTTAATGAACAAATTGAAAGAAAAAACAGACAGGAACTGTTTATCTATACTCAAACACATACACAGACTCAGCCAAGCTTTGCCCTGAGCTGGAACTCAGACTGCCTGCAGAATGGCTGGAAAGGAAAGTGTTTCAATGGTCTAGTGAGATGTGCTACAGAAAGGTCTGCCTTCAAGACTGCACTTGGCTTTAGCAGTTCTACTGCATTTTCACATTTGAAAAGGCCAATTCCTACTTAGAACGTGTAACTCTCTGTCTCTCAGCAGGTGTGCTGGTGGGAAACTTGCTTTGAAGGTTGTGTGGTACCACTACTATAATGTGATTTTGTGTTTATTCTCCATTTACAAACTTTAAAACTGCATATATTCAAATTTCTGGGTTTGAACGAATCTAATGAACCTTTATAGAGGACTTTGACTTAAACAACAAGAGAGAGTTAAGAAAAAATAAGCAACCCTGCCTAACACAGATATGCATAAGGAGGCAAAATACTGGATCAGATTTAGTTGAACAAGATGAGGAATACTTGAGTTGGTGTTGTATTTACATTTTGATTCACAGTAACTGTATCATTTTTCTTGCCTTATATACCCAAAGCTATTACACTTTTTTTTTGGTATTTACCAAACTAAAGATGTAACACATGGGAAGATAAACGCATTATTAGTTCAGAAGGTTTTTGTCAGAACAACTCCCCTACTGTCTAAATTAGGAACCTCCTGTTTGGTGCCAGAGGTAGAACTCAGCATCACTTCCCAAGGTGGGAAGCTAATTCTTGTGCCCTCAGAAGGGACACTGAGTTCGCCCAGTATGCCATGTGTTTTCATGGCAAGATTACTTGACAGAGAGCAATGCAGAGCTCAGCAAAACATACTTTATTGTAAAATGTCTTGCTTGGTGATGAATTGTTAGGGTCCGTCTTTATTCAAAACACAAAACTTTGACTTTGGCCAGTTTTGGCAGATACAGGAGGAACTGGCCCCAAGTAACCACAGGGAAAGCACACTTGTTGCTGTTCCTCATTGGTGATATTGGTATTCCAACAAACACATTCAACAGAAAAAATAGTTTTTGGTGTATATTGCTGGGAGGTGAATCCAGGATCCTGATTATGAATCATAGAATTGACTGGGTTGGAAAAGACCTCAGAGATCATCAACTCCAACTCTTGATCCAACTTCAGTCCACTGACTAGATCATGGCACTAAGTGCCATGTCCAGTCTCAGTTTAAAAACCTCCAGGGATGGTGAGTCCACCACCTCCCTGGGCAGGCCATTCCAATGCCTGACCACTTTCTCTGTAAAGAATTTTTTCCTAATATCCAGCCTAAATTTCCCCTGGCAGAGTTTAAGCCCATGCCCCCTTGTCCTATTGCTAACTGCCTGGGAGACCAATCCCCACCTGGCTATAACTTCCCTTCAGGTAGTTATAGAGAGTGATAAGGTCACCTCTAAGCCTCCTCTTCTCCAGACTAAACAACCCCAGCTCCCTCAGCCTCTCCCCATAGGTCTTGTGTTCGAGTCCCTTCACCAGTCTTGTTGCTCTTCTCTGGACCCGCTCCAGCACTTCAATATCTTTCCTGAACTGAGGGGCCCAGAACTGAACACAATACTCCAGGTGTGGCCTCACCAATGCAGAGTACAGGGGAAGGATCACTTCCCTTGTCCTGCTGACCATACTATTTTTGATACAGGACAGGATACCATTGGCCTTCTTGGCCACCTGGGCACACTGTTGGCTCATGTTGAGCTTCCTGTCAATTAGTACCCCCAGGTCCCTTTCTGCCTCACTGCTCTCCAGCCACTCTGTGCCCAGCCTGTAGCTGCAGGGGGTTGTTGTTGTCAAAGTGCAGGACCCGGCACTTGGCCTTGTTGAACTTCATCCCATTGGAATCAGCCCATTTTTCCAGTCTATCCAGATCCCTCTGCAGAGCCCTCTTGCCTTCCAGCAGGTCGACACTCCCTCCCAACTTGGTGTCATCAGCAAATTTGCTGATGATGGTCTCAATCCCCTCATCTAAATAATCAATAAAGATGTTAAACAGGACTGGACCCAACACTGACCCCTGGGGAACACCACTAGTGACTGGCTGCCAGCTAGATGCAGCCCCATTCACCAGCACTCTCTGGGCCCGGCCCTCCAGCCAGTTCTTAACCCAGCAGAGAGTGCACTTGTCCAAGCCATGGGCTACCAGCTTTTGCAGTAGTATTTTATGGGAGACAGTGTCAAAGGCTTTGCTGAAGTCTAGATAGACCATGTCTACAGCTTTCCCCTCATCCACCAGGTGGGTCACCTGATCATAAAAGGAGATCAGGTTGGTCAGACAGGACCTGCCTCTCCTAAACCCATGCTGGCTGGGTCTGATCCCTTGTCCATCCTGAAAGTGCTGTGTGATTGCATCCAGCATGATCTGCTCCATAACCCCGCCAGGCACTGAGGTCAGGCTGACAGGCCTGTAGTTGCCAGGGTCAGCTTTGCAGGCCTTTTTGTGGACTGGGGCAACATTCGCCAATTTCCAACCGTATGGGACCTCCCCAGTGAGCCAGAACTGTTGGAAGATGATGGAGAGCGGCTTGGCGAGCTCTTCTGCTAGCTCCCTCATCACCCTAGGATGGATCCCATCTGGTCCCATAGACTTGTGAGGATCCAGATGGCTCAGTAAGTCATCAACTATTTCCTCCTGCAATACAAGGGGGCTATTTGGGTTCCTATCTCTGTCAACCACCTCCAGAGGCCAGTTGTCCTGAGGGCCACCTGTCTTACTGGAAAAAACTGAGGCAAAGCAGGTATTAAGTACCTCAGCTTTCTTCTCATCTTTGTTAACTATATTTCCCTCAAAGTCCAACAGAGAATGGAGGTTTTCCTTGCCCCTCCTTTTGTTATTAACATATTTAAAGAAGAGCTCCCAGCAGATATCTGGCAGGTTAAAGTCACCCACAAGAACAAGGGCTGTCAATTTTGAGACATCTGCCAGCTGCTTGTAGAATAATTCATCTCCATCAATCTGGTTGGGCGGTCTATAACAGACACTCATGAGGATGTCAGCCTTGTTGGACTTCCCCCTGATTCTGGTCCACAAGCACTCAACCTTGTCACTGCTGACCTCAAGTTTAACAAAGTCAAGAGACTCTCTAACATATAAAGCCATCCCTCCACCTCTCTTACCCTGCCTGTCTTTTCTGAAGAGGTTTTAGCCACACATAGCAGCACTCCAGTCATATGAGTCATCCCACCATGTTTCTGTGATGGCAACTATGTCATAGCTTTCCTGCTGCACGATGGCTTCCAGCTCCTTTTGTTTGTTGCCCATACTGCATGCATTAGTGTACATGCACTTCAAGTGGGCTGCTGATTTCACTCTTAATTCAGGCTTTCCATCCTTAGGTTGATCTTTGGAGAGCCCAGTTTCAATCCCTCTCTGCTTCAAACCTAGTTTAAAGCCCTCCTGATCAGCCCTGCCAACTTATGGGCTATAGTCCTCTTGCTCTCCCTAGAAGGATGAAGCCCATCTGATTTGAGGAGACTAGGTACCATGGAGTTTGCCCCATGGTCAAAAAAACCAAAATTTTGATGGTGACACCAATCCTTTAGCCACCTGTTAATGAGATGGGCTTTTCTACTCCTCTCTTTGTTTAGCTCCTTATCCATCCCAGATAGCACAGGAACTGAGGCGAATATCACTTGTGCTCCTGTTCCATGAACTGACTGACCCAGTGCTTTCGAGTCTTTTTTAATTGTCTGGGTACTTCCTCTATTAATGCCCTTTCTGCCAGCTTGAACTACTAACAGGGGATAGTAGTCTGAGGGCTGAATTAGCTCCGGAAGTCTTCTCTTAATGTCCCTTACCCTGGCCCCAGGAAGGCAGCAGAACTCCCTGTGGGATGGGTCTGGGCGACACATAGGGCCCTCTGTTCCCCTGACTACAACCACCCTTCTTTGTTTTTTTTCTTATAGCTGCAGTTGTAATCCGTTTTGTAGATGAGGTCCATCCAGGAGGCTCTCCAGGCAGATCTTCTTGGCTGTTCTCTGCCTGATTTTCTGGGTCCAGGGCCTCTTATCTATTTGTTAAGGGCACCAAGGGTGGTGATGGGGTTCAAGAGAGGGTTCTTTTACCTCTCTGATCAGGGACCTGTTTCCATTCCCCCCCATCAATTAGGTTGCTCTATCTGCCTTATGGCAGGAGGGACAGGGCTTCGCCATCTCCTGTTGCACACCCTTAGGAGTTAAAAGGGTTTGACTCCACCAGTCAATTTCCTCTTCACTCTCCCTAATGCACCTTAGTCTCTCCACCTCTTCCTTAAGCTCTGCTACTAGGCACAGTAAGTCATTGACCTGGTCACATCGTACACAGGTGCCTCCCTTACCATCCTCTGGTACCAATGCCAGGCACAGACACTCCACACAGCCAGAAACCTGGGTGGCTGCATCCTTCTTGGAGGGTAGTGTCTGTGTAGACACACTCTTTGTATTAACAGCAGCAACAGCTTTCCTTTTTCTAGATACCATTAGTACCTTTAATTAAAAAAAAGACCACCCAAACGAAACCCCCGACAAACTCACCTACAAGAGCTGGTTGTGTCCTGTCTGCTTGCCCTGCCACACCCCAGTCCGTGTCACCAGCAACAGGTGAGGGGTCTAACAGCAAGGAGGAACAGAACCTCTGCACCTTACCGCCCGAGCTACCACAGTTGCTGCTGCAGCACAGTGTGGGTAGTGCTCACCTGCCTCACAAGCTGGTTCACCTCCCAGCACCTGCTGGGCAGCGATGCATCGATGCCCTCCAGGAGGCTTTTTCAAGGCAAAGGGGAGGGGGTGTGATCACTGTCACGGTGGTAATGCACAGGCCACGTCAGCCGCCTCCACAAGGGCTGCCGGGGACTTCCAGGTAGTGAAATACATCAGAGAGGCAAAATGAAGGAGGATATGTTCAGCCTTTTGCCACACCAAGGGGCTGCTCTCCTCCTGAAATGCAGTGCAGCCCAGTATACTGAGGACATCAGCTCTGTTACTTCACTTTCTCATCTTCCTCTAGCAACGTCAGGCCTCTCTGTATAGACTAAATTTCGTGAATTTATAAAATCTGCTATTACGTGAAATGGAAAATGGCTTCAGATGAAAAGGGCATTACAGCCTTGAGCCCATTTAAACTATTCATATTATCTGCTGAAGTAGGTATTTTAACCAGCATCCCCAAATGCCTTTTAATGTCTAATTCCCCATCACTTTGAGGATGTAATCAAGACAGTATATGTCATTCTGGATATTTCAGGCTTAGATCTACTTGGTGAAACTGCAAACAGAAAAGAATTGTGTTAATACTCTAATTTGGCTTTAATACATAGGCTGTTAGAGAACAGTGTGTGTCTGAGAGTGTTTTTCCAAGCTAATGTTCTGCCTTTAACCATTAGGCTGGATATTAGAAAGAAATTCTTTACAGAGAGAGTGGTCAGGCGTTGGAATGGCCTGCCCAGGGAGGTGGTGGACTCACCATCCCTGGAGGTTTTTAAACTGAGATTGGACATGGCACTTAGTGCCATGATCTAGTAAATGGACTGAAGTTGGACCAAGGGTTGGACTTGATGATCTCTGAGGTCTTTTCCAACCCAGTCGATTCTGTGATTATTGTACAAACCTGATCCAAACATAATAGGAGAGATTCCTATATAGAGTTAAACTGAAAATTGTCAGACAAAATTAGTCTTCCAATTAGCTCTAATTGAAAGTAAGGATTTTTTTTTTTTAAGAATGTGGAATATCCCTTATGATGTATTAGGAACAGCCTGAAAGGATATTATGGAAAAAATAGAGGCAGTGTAACACCTCAGGTATGAAACAATAACACCTTGCTAAGTGTCCTAGAAACACACATTGCCAAGTGAATTTTGCCCTTTTATAAAAAAGGCCTTTGAGAAAGTGTAGTGGTGAAAATGTGACAGCACTTGCCAGTACTTGGGAAGACAAAGTAAGAGGGTCACAGGCACTTGGCTTTTGATTATGTATATATGTTATTCTTGCAAATGTTTAGCAGATTATGTTTATCCACAAAGCTGGTAATGAAAAAGTGGGGGGATGAGCGTAACAGTGTGTACATAGCAACAAAACAGGATAAAACATATGCTCTGTATCTCAGTCAAATACTTAAGAATATTGAAGCAAATCTGCAGAATATTATGGGGAAGGAAGCAGGCTAGCTGCCTGTTAATGCAGCAGAGGTGACTCTTAAATATTGATTTTCATTTTGCTGACAGCTGTTTTTGCTTAGATTTAGTTTATTTTAGATAAATGTAAAGAACACAGAACAAATGTCTTTGAGAATAAGTGAGGTAAGCTGGAACATGTTTTCTCTCCCTTTTTCTGTAAGTTTTGGGTTGCAACAAATCACCTTTCTGCTGCAATAGGGCACTCAGATGAGAAGCTACTATACAAGAAACTGACAAAAGAAGAAAACACCTTTTCTTTATGATACTGCAGTTGTTACCAAAGGGATGGAAATATAAGAAATACTTCCATTCCAGACTTGACTACTGACAAAAGCACCCAAGAGAAGGACCCCAGGGAGGTCTGTGCCATCCCAAAGTCCATCCCCGTAACCTTGATGTGGCCACGAGGTCCAGGAGGTCAGCCAGACACCCCTGGAGCAGGTCTAGCTCTGCCACTTGTGACTCAAGTTTTCCATTTACCTGTTATGGGTAAATGCTTACAGAATGCTGATGAGAATTTAAGTTAAAGAACAGGAAACTTCTGTTTTGGGACTCTTGATTCTAAAGATGTGGCACAGACAACATCCCTATAGTAAGTTTCAAAGAAAATGTTATTGTTATTTGTTCATACTTTGAACAAATTGAAGTTGAAGTTGAGTTCTTCATGTAGCTTACTTGCAAATGAAATACTCACTGAGCAGCAACCAAGTCCACAACAATTGGATGATAATGGCTGGGTAGATCATGTATCTCCAGAAGTGTTTGTGGAATCATTTCACTCTCATAACTGAAAGGGCAGCCTGTTTGTAAGCAAGGAGAGAAAGGGAAACATAACAGATCTAAAAATCTTGCTCTTAGAGTTTGGCTTCGTGTTAGGTACAAAAAGTGCTGGGTGGGATGCAAAGATGTCAGGGTGCACAGGCACACAGTGGCTGGCCCTGGGACAGGGCTTCCTAGCAATGCGGGCATGGCTGAATTTGGTTCCTGAGGAACTGCACAGAGTAATTCTTGCCTTTTGCAGAGCAGCAAAGTTGTCTTTGCACTGTCAGAAGGGAGAAGGCTGGCAGGGTCAGCAGGGGCTGGAGCAACTATGCCTAAGGGTAAGAGGGTTGCTTGCTAATCATCCCAGGCAGATTTCTTCTCCAGCCCACACAGTTGCCCTTACCATCCCTGCTGGATATTGCTCTCCTCCTGCTTCTGCTTACCACCTTATTCCTCCCACAGGGGTACTGTGACCTCCTTACTCCCTGGGCCTCCTGAGGGCTGCTGTGAGTGCTGACTGGGAGTAGGCTTCCTCCAGATGTGCAACAGAAAAGGAAAGAGGCAGTGTTGGGCTGACATGGGACATGGCGCTAATGCTACAAGAGACGAAAAACAAAAGGTAGGGTAATAGCTGGGCTTCATGTGTTCTTTGCCATTCTGTGCCCCTGCACCCTTTCTTGCCCATGAGGCAGAGCCCTTGAAGTTGTGGGGGCAATCGAGGCTGGGTTCCCCAGTGCCACACACACACTCACATGGCTCAGGCAGCTGCTCCCCACTCCTGCTCAGGTAGGAAAAACAGGCAGCTTTCTACCTGAGGCATTTCATCTGGCCCTCCTGAGGGGCTTTCTATAAGAAGCAGCAAATTTGGAGGGAAAGAGTGGTTAGGAAATGGAAGGCCCTTCAAAACTCCAGGATTAGCGTGGCAAACAGTACGGATTGAAATACACAGGAGATAAGCAGCATCTTGGAAGGACAGGCACTGCAGAGGTTGAGGAGTAAGAGGAACTTGCTCCAGGGTAATTCTCAAGTGGTACAAAAGGCAGGAAGATCTATAGAAAGAAAAATCTTACATAAATGGTCACTATAATGTTCATTATGACTTTTTTCTTTCATGAAAGACAGCTGGTTTCTGAATGTACATAATGCTTCTTGAAGAAAGTGAATGCTTAGGACTTCTTTCTAGTGAACACAAAAGAGATTTTTTGCCCCTAAATTTAATTTTTTGCAGGCTGCTGGACACAGATAGACCACGTCCTTCTCTCAAATTCTTCAGGCTAGCACAACCCAGACTATGCTGCCGAGTGTCACAATAAGTCTTAGGCTGTGTTTGACAGATGAGAGGTCTGAAATGAGCAAGGAGTTCTTAGGTAGTGTGCCTGATGACCTTCCCCAGCACTTGACCATTGCACCTCTCTTGTCAGAGCTGGGTGCTTGGCTCTGTGTCTCACCCTGCCAGACTTCCCTCCTGTCTAAGCTGCGTGAGAAGGCTCCTTCTCTGGGGCACGAGAAGCGCTAGCAGAGAAAGAACTTATTTTAACTGTCTCTTAGACTGATAATCATTTTGACAAGCTTTATCAATGACTAGAGAACAAGCCTTTTTGAAAGCTTTGCCTGAAAGATATAATGACGTTATTTTAGAATAACATGTCACCAGACAACAGATGTCATGTTATAAATTATCATTTTATAAAAGGTAAATAACCCAAGAGGCCATTTAAGTAGAAATAATGTGTATTTGGAGTGGATAGTTGCTTACCAATAAAGTATTTTTTCAGATATAAACTCTGAAACAAAAAAAAAAAGTATGAGTATTAGAATATTGTGTATTTGCTGCTTGTATTCCTGTACTCTAGTCTGTCAATATAAAACCAAATGAAGACCTAACAGCTTTGAAACACTGTAAACCCAGTAAGATATGTAATGGAATTGTAATGCATGAAGACCAACTTCTAGACAACACTTGTCCTTGCTGCATTGTTACCACACAATTGATTTACAGACAATAAAACTAAAATGTGTTGGAACCAAACCTAAATACAATTGCTCAAAACAATTTTTTTCTCATTGTCATATCTCTGCCAATTCTGCCACTTGGCTGCATTTCTACCTTTCTGTCCTGTGGATTCCTCTAACTCTCTCTAAAAATGTGAAATAGTGACTTCTCCTTTTTTAATAACACTGTATTAGCATCACTGCTGTTTGAATTTCTTAACAGAGACAGTTTAATCCTAGAATTCTGCATACTCTAAGCAGAATTTCATATCATACAAAAAACTATCGTGACTAAAGCAAATTTTTAAAATTATTTTTTATTTAAAATAGGAACAGGGAAAAAGATGTACTGTGGTCACTCCACAGCCTGAGGAATCAGAAGAATCCTTGTGCCATTTCCAAGCTGGTGAATTGTTCAGTGTTTTCCATGATCATGAGATAAAAGTCTCGTCATCATAGCTGTGTAGTAGGAGACTGCTGCTGAGGCACTCTCCTTTAGTAGACCACTATGAGCAGGCGGACGATTCGTGCAGTTTCATTTTTCCTTCCCCTGAGGGAACTGCATCTCCTGCCATCTACACTTGAGGTAAACGGACACGGGTAGTTCCAATTAGACCTTTGCAGATTTGCTGGGGCAGGAGTGGAAGGGAGGGAGAGGAAGCAAAAATTTTCCAAGGAATGGTGCGCTTGTCTCATAGTTGTTGCTATAGAGAATAAGGGGATGACAAAGAGGGAGGCTTCCACTGGAGTTATAGGTCACTTGGAATGACAAATTTATTGAAATTCCAACTGCTTTCTCACTTAATAACTTAGTGCTTAATTAAGACTACATGGAGGTAGTCTGCAGGGGAGAATGGATGCTAACTAGAAAAAAAAAAAAACAGCTGAAAAAAAACTATGGGAAACTAGTTGTGTTTCTCATTTTAATTCCCTGTCTTCTTCTCCTACAGGCACAATACACATAGCACAGGCCATTTCTCTCAGAATTTATGCCCGTTAACACCATTTACATGGACAGAGAACTTGGCCACATACCCTTTGTGAAAAACACAATTTCCATGCATTTTGCTACACAAATCCCATTACCGCACTTAGGCCTTTGTATTCTTAAGGTGTGTGACAGCTAAATTTCTATGGAGATCATAGATTTATTGAAAATCATGAGACTCTTTGGTTCATGTAAGTCTTTCATCAAAGTGTAAGCTTACGTGGGGAAATGGAAAGTGAAGAAAATGGAGCCATGTACACAATGTGAGAGGGTGATCTTTCCCCTCTGCTCAGCACTGGTAAGGCCACCGCTGGAGCACTGTGCCCAGTTCTGGGCTCCCCACTACAAGAGAGAGATGGGACGGCTTGAGAGAGTGCAGCCAAGGGTTGCATTAATGCAATGAGAGGACCGCAGTGTCTCCCATAGGAGGAAAGGTGGAGAGAGCTCAGGCTGTCTAGCCTGGAGAAGAGAAAGCTCTGGGTAGGTTTCCTCAAGGTGTGCAGATATATGAAGGAAGAATGCATAGACAATGGAGTTAGGCTACTTCCAGTGGTGCCAAGTGACGGGGCCAGTAACAATGGGAAACATGGGAGGGAAGTTCCTCCTTAACATCAGGAAAGACTTGCCTACTCTGAAGTGTACTGGGCACTGGCATAGGTTAAGTAGGAGTTTACCCTCGTGAATCTGTGCTGGCTATTACCAGTGACTGCATTATTTCTCAAGTGTTTTTCAGTAACTCCCAAACTAACCTCTCTGTAATTTTACCAGGCACTGAAGTGAGACTGACAGGCCTGTAATCACCAGGGTCTTCTTTCTTACCCTTCTTGAAAATTGGGACAGCATTTGCCACCTTCCAGTCATCTGAGACCCCTACAGTCTCCCAAGACTGTTGAAAAATAATGGAGAGAGGTCCCATGATGACATTGGCCAGCTTTTTCAGCACCCTGAGATGAGCAGCATCAGGCCCTATGGACGTAGGTGCATCCAGCTTGAGTAGGGAATCTTGAACAAGTTCTGAGATGGCTGGGAATCTAGAAGCCCCTCAGTCATGGTCTTCCAACTCAGGGGCTCCAGGGGTCTATTGGCCCATCATCAGTGTTAAAGACAGAAGCAAGTAAGGCATTAAATGTCTCTGCTTTGTCCACTTCCCTACTTCTAAGGTGACTGACCTCATTAAGTAACAGATCAATGTTACCTCTGATCCTCCTTTTTCTGTTGGCTCGTTTTTTTTGTCCTTCACAGTGCTTGCCAGCTTGAACTCTAATCCAACTTTTCTTCCTAAATGGTGAACAGTATCTTTGTAGTCCTCCTGTATTGCCTGTCCTTGCTTCGAATATCCATACACTTGTCTTTTGCCCCCTAAGTTCTTGAAGAAGATCCCTGATCAGCCAAGCTGGCCTTCTGCCCTGCTTGCTTGACTCCCAACACTTTGGAATTGCCTGCTCCTGTGCTCTAAAGAGATGGCTCTTAAAAAGTGAACCACCATTCATGGGCCCCAATACCTTGTAAAGCCAATTCCCAGGGCACCTTACTAGCTAGCTCCTTCAGCAGCCCAAAGTCTGCTCTCCACATATCTACAGTCAAAGTTCTGCTAGCAGTTTTGATCCTACTGCCAATGATCTGAAACTCAAATACTTTGTGGTCTGTGAGACCAAGACAGCCACAAATCACCACTTCACCCATGAATCCCTCTCCTTTTACAAGCAACAAATCTAGGAGGGCAACTTTCCTAGCTGGATCCCTTAATGCCAGCACCAGGAAGCTATCTTCAATATGCTTCAGGAATTTTCTGAACCTGTTTGAGTCCAGGAATTTGCAGATAATATTTCCTGTTGATGCCTCAGAAGTTAAATATATATTTATATATATTTCATAAGCATTGTCATCCTGGCTTGCTGGTCAATAGTAGACTCCCAAAACAACATCTACTTTACTTGCTTTCCCCTCCATTCTTACCTGGAGGTTCTCAATCGTGTTGTCACCAAGTGCAAGTACCATACAATCCAATCCCTTACATACAGAAACAATCTGCCTGCCTCACCTGCCCTGCCTATCACTCCTGATGAGGCTTTAACTACCCAGCGTGGTACACCAGTCACAGGACTTATCCAGCCAGGTGTTACTTATGAGAAAGATATCATTGCTCTGGGACTGGACAAAAGCAGCCATGGGAGAACAGATGAATATGAACAAGCAATGTGCCATGGCATCCGAGAGGGCAAACAGCATCCTGGGATGCATCAAACACAGCATAACAAGCCAGTCAAAAGAGGTGATTATCCTGCTCTATTTTGCAGCAATGCAGCATCACCTTGAGTGCTGCGTGCAGTTCTGGGCAACACAATTTACAAAAGATGTTCAAGTAGGAGCAAGGCACAGCTCTCCTTGGGCTCTTGCTGAGTGGCTCTGCGTGGGAGCTCAGCTGGGCCCTCCAAGTGCTGGAGTGCAAAGCAAACTGTTTCCATGCCTTGGTCTGGTCTAGAGACAGCCCAGTTTGTCTCACTCTCAGAGTTGGGTGTGTACCAAAGGAGCTCTACCGACAGTGTCTCAGAGCCCTGGTGGACACTGAGCTGTGCAGGACCATGTCTCCTACATGTAGGAGAGGCCACTCTCCTACAAATGCTTAACAACTCAGAGGGGAGCAAAGAGGTCTCTTTTCAAGACCAGGCTGGAGAAAGCAAGCCCTGAGCCACAGGCTCTGCCCTCCTTGCTGATGCTGCTTTGAGCAAGAGGATGCACAAGAAACCTCCAGGCATCCTTTCCAACCTGCTTTTTCCTACAAGCCCATCAATTTCCATCTCTCATTCCATGTTGCTTCCTGCCCTGTCCAGATGGACCCGGTCACTTCTCCTGCCGTTGGATCTTCCCAGAGACATCCCAGGATGAGCCTCGCGTGTTTCCTCAAGCCTCTGAACACCATGCCCCCAGAAAGTTTGGGCATACCTCACCACCCTTGCCCTGCATCCTGCAGGAACTCCTCCAGCACTGGAGGCAGTGACCCTCTTCAGCCTGCAAAGCCCTCGCACAGAGTTTTTGGTGCAGAAAAGGATACGGGGGACCTGTTTCACCATGATCTGAACGTCAGCCAGCACTGTGCCCTTGTGGCAAAGCTGGTGGGTGAGTGGTGTGCTGGGCTGCAGCAGGATTCTTGCCACCAAAGCCTGCAAGTATCTGGAGCTGAAACTGGTGAGGGGTGCCAATGGCAGCCTGAAGGGCATCCCTAAATCCTGAAGTGGCAAAGAGAAGACTAGAGAAAATGTGGGCACATTGCTCGATGAGGCAGGAGACCTGGTGATGCAGCACATGGAAAGGCTGAGGTACTGAATGCCACCTTTGTCTGGGTCTTTACGAGCAAAACCAGCTCTGGGAAATCCCAGGTCCCACAGAGAAAGTGTGGAGCAAGGATGGTGTATCCTTGGTGGAAGAGGATTAGCTCAGAGACTACTTGAGCAAACTGGGCATGGAGAAGCGAACAGGCCCAGAGGGGATGCGCCCACCAGTGCTGAGGGAGATGGCTGATGTCACTGTGAGGCCACTCTCAATAATCTTTAAATAATCCTGGCAATGGGCAGAGATGCTTGAAAGGCTGGTTGGGCCAATCCACAACATCAAGGCAGACTAGGGGACGACTGCATTGAGAGCAGCCTTGCGGAGAAGGACTTGGGATAGTGGCGGATGACAAAGTGCATCCTGGGGTGCATCAAACACAGCATGGCCAGCCAGTCGAGAGAGTTGATTATCCTGCTGTATTTTGCGTTGATGCAGCCACACCTTGAGTGCTGCATGCAGTTCTGGGCAACACAATTTACTAAGTATGTTCAGGTACTTGAACGTGTCCAGGGGAGGGCAACAAAGCTGGTGGAAGGACTGGAAGGCATGTCCTGTGAGAAGCGGCTGAGCACATTGGGTTCTGATGTCAGTGAGTCGCTGAGCGATGGGCAGTGGTGTTACTGCGGGATGGACTGAGACATCTCCAGCCACGCACTGTGATGTCAGCTAGTGACGGATTATTGTGACGAGGGATTGTGCCTATATCCAGGTGCCCAGCCCCACCCGGCCAGTTCGTGCCCGTGGTCCAGCCGAGCGAGTTTGTGAGGTTTGGAGGGACAAGCGAGACCCTGGTGCTGGTGCTATGCTCGGGGAGTTGTTCCTTGCAGCTCTCTGTGCCCAGCCCCAGAGCCATCCAAAGATTTTCCCCGGCCCTGCCAGGTTCAGGCAGCTGGGGCACGCAGGAGACAGCTTGCAGCAGCAGAGGTAAGCTGGGCAGGGACACCTCAGCCAGGGGAGCAGGGACGGTTTCCTTCTGGAGGCACCTGGGCTTTTCTTCCAGCCCTCCCTGGGCTGGCCAACGACTGTGGCCTCTCTTCCTTTTCCAGTGACAGCGGCTGCTGCAGCACCGGTGCGAGGGAACGGCACCGCATCCCCAGCTCCCCCCAGCCCACTGCAGCACATGGAGAGCATGGCCACAGTGCTGGAAGACCGCTGTCCCGTCTACCTGGACAGCTGGGAGAAGGCCAGCTATGTGATGCCATGCCTCCACCAGTTCTGTTACTCATGCATCCTGCGGTGGGCTGAGCGCCAGCCCGAGTGCCCTCTCTGCAAGAGGAGGATCCTCTCCATCTTGCACTCTGTGCGGGCAGACGATGACTATACGGAGCACGTCATCACACCATCTGTGCCACCACCAGTCATCGTCTGCCAGGCGGGAGGAGCTCCCAGCCACCCAGCCACCCATGACCTCCCTCACCCTGGAGCACCCCAACCATGGGCTGCAGAAGAGGTGCCCAGGGCTCCTGTGGGTGGCCTCCAGCCTGAGGAACGGGCGTTCCTTTTCCGACAACATCCAAGCCTCCTTGAAGTCCTGCTGCCCTGGCTCCAACCAAGGCTGAGGAACATCTTGAGGAACAATGGGGTGGAGGCAGCCATGGCAGAGGATACTGTCGTGACCACCCTGATGAACTATGGGGTGGACGAAGAGTTGCTGGTCAGCATGCTGGAGAACTTCCTCCGACACAGCACGACAGCATTTGTGCAATGATTCATCTGTGTCGCCGTGCGACGATGCAGCAGGGAGGCCCGCTGCCTGCTGAGCCAGCAGGAGGGTCTCCCCAGCCTGCCTGTGCCCCCTCCACCTCTGAGATACGGCAAGGAGGAGCTCCCCGGCTCCTCGTCTGCCGCGGTTGGTGTGGGTTCCAGCAGCTGCCCCTCTGCTCCCATTGCCAGCCCTATGGAGCAAGAAGAGCCTCAAAAGGAGCCAGGGGAGGCTGTGCCCGGGCCCTCCACTTCCTGACAGGGCAGGGAACGCTCCCATGGGGGGCCACGGAGACCTCCAAAGAGGAAAGCTGGCAGCTCCAAGGCCTCTCCAGCCAACAAGAGGCTAGTATGGCCTCAGTGATGCTGAAGGGTGCCTCAACTGATGGCCAAACCAGGACTGGGCTGTCAGCTGGGCATGCCTCAGCCCTCAAGGGCTCCCAGTCTCCCATATTCAAATACCCAAGTAAAGTTAACCCATGAAAACTAGAGAAAATGTCTCAGTGTTCCTAAGAGTGCAACTGGCATTGCCCTTTTTGTTTGGTTTGTTTGGTGCAGCCACGTTATGGCAGCGTCCAATTCCCTCCTCCTGCGCAGAGTCAGAACTTGGTGCTGCTCTCTGCATCACCCCAGGGTGGTACCCTGCCAAGGTGGGAGCTCCACCAAGTTCAACAATGGCAAGCGCAAAGTCCTGGCCCAGGGAGGGTCCACCCAGGCTGCGTATGAGGAGTTCTGGTAGTTTTTAGCATTCCTCCATAACTTATATTTTTAAAAGCCTTGAGGAAATAATGTCTCCTTACTTTTTAAAGTTATGGCAAATTGTGCACAGCATTTTATCCAGAAGTCAGGTTTGGTTTTTGTTAAAATAAGAAAAGGTATCACAGAAAGTTTTGACTGAGCAATATCACCCTTATAATGACAAATATAGCTGCATGGAGTGGGCAGACGATCCTGTTTCTTATGGCTTGCTTCTTCAAGAAATGTCGGCTTGTATATTTTATTGGATTCATGGGCTGTCACACAAAGGTGGCACAATTTCAACTTATCATGCATGATCTCTTTCATTTTTTCTGTCTTTCTTTCATCCCTGCAGTTCCAGAAGGACAGGGAACTGCTTGAGAGATTCCAGCGCAGAGCAACGAAGATTATTAAGGGAGTGGAGCATTTCTCTTATGAGGAAAGGCTGAGGGAGCTGGGTCTCTTTAGCATAGGGGAGATTGAGGGGTGACCTCATTCATGTTTATAAATATGTAAAGGGTGAGTGTCATGAGGATGGAGCCAGGCTCTTCTTGGTGACAACCAATGGTAGGACAAGGGGCAATGGGTACAAACTGGAACACAGGAGGTTCCACTTAAGTATGAGAAGAAACGTCTTCTCAGTGAGGGTGCCAGAACACTGGAACAGGCTGCCCAGGGAGGTTGTGGAGTCTCCTTCTCTGGAGACACTCAAAACCTGCCTGGACGTGTTCCTGTGTAACCTCATCTAGGTGTTCCTGCTCCGGCAGAGGGATTGGACTAGGTAATCTTTTGAGGTCCTTTCCAATCCCTGACATCCTGTGATTCTGTAATCCCTGACATTCTGTGATTCTGTAATCCCCTTGACTAAGTTGTACTACCCTGGAGTTTTATGCACTTCAGATAGAGAGTATGTGCTGTCAGCTTTCAAAAGACTGGTCCACCTCTCATATTGTAAGCTTACAGGTCTAGCATTTTCCTTTTCTACAGAATTCTGAAACTATTTATTTCTTACCTGAACAAATTGCCCTCAGAACAATTGGGGAACTTGGACTGATTTCAGTAACATACTAGTACAAAATGTTGCCCTGTTAGCAGTAGCAGTGCAGGTCACTCACAACAAGTGCTTGTTCTGGCTCTATTGCAATTTACTTTTCTTGTCACATTGCCCTATTGTGCTGCAGCTTATCAAAAAGTCTTTGATAATCACAAGGTTTTCTTTTATGATATTGGAAGTCAGGTTATGACTACTAACAGACACCCAAACACATAAGCGGGCATTTCCAAGAAGAACTTGGTAGGACGTGGCTTGAAGGGAAAAAATCCAGAAGCTGGGTTCCAGTAAGCCTTGATATTAAAGGGTCACATTCAGTGTAATGGTATTTAACAACCATGATTAAAGCCCGCATGCAGAACATTCTTTTACCATGCAGCATCTTGCAAGTAGAGGATACCTTTACAAATAGGCATCTGTACTATTTTTATGCCAGGGTTATTGCATAGGAACAGGGGGCTTGAAGAAATTTTTCCTGGCCATCAAGTTCAGTCCTTCTGTCATATGCAACTGTGTGATACATACTCTCTCCTGGACTAATGTGGCTTTATGTGTAAAATTATCACTGTGTTTGCCTCTGTTGCACCTCAGGCTGTGATTGCCATTGCAGTTAGTCAGCCTCTTTGAGTTCCCAGCCTCAGTTTTATTGCTGGGTAATTTGTATTCCTGTTTTCTTTCCCCCCACTAGTTTCTTCCTTCGGTTTAAATACTTCTTTCTGTTCTCAATGTTTATTTTTGCCATGTCTGTATAGCACAGTAATAATGCACTGTGGCCTCTTTTCTGCCCCCTCAAGTGGCTATGGCCTACAATGATCCCAGACTGAGTTCATCTTCCCACTACACAAAATAATTCACTTTAATAATGTTTTAGGGCACTGTAATGAATATGTGATCTTCCTTAAACCAAAGCAAATAAAGAGATTTGGTGGCTGGGGACTTTAGAGAGCAGTAACTTTGGGACTGAAATCTATCATCTCTCAGTTTCCTCCTTTTCTGGTAGGAAGTAAATTGTGCTGGAGATGCCTGTTGCATTGCAGCTCTCCTGGGACATTGCAAGGAAGTTTGGACACATCTGGGGATGATACAGCCTTCTTTTTCAGCATGTGGCCAGCACTGTACAGTAAAAACACAACTAAGGGAGCGTCGTATGTTTCTCCTGCTCTATGGGGTAGCACACCCAGTAAACATCTAGCCTCAAATTGAGGAGGAAGGGCCTATAAAACTGAGGAGGTGTCTCCACACCCTCACAGTAAAGACTTCCTTCCTAATATCTAATCTAAATCTACTCTGACAATTACATATAACGTACTAACATACATATAACCTACTAATAAAGTTAGACCAGCTTATGTCACATTACCTGATTATGTTGTCATTGTCATGCTCTCATGAATGAAGGTACATTTGGCTATGTTTCCTCCAGCACAGTGAACTCTAGACTCTGTGTTAAGAACCTGTTGCATCAGAAATGCTCTTCTTTACATATGTTTGGAATATGAAGGAAAGATCAAGCATGAAATCTGGACTTTTTTTTTTTTTTGACAGAAATGTTTCAAATTTATTCCTAATCAGTTCCTAAATTTGGTACCATTTCAGAGACTTAATGTAAAATATCACTTCTATTGCTTTCTTGAAGATCTGTTTGGACAATAGCATTATAGTGTTCTTTGTGTCTAAGGCACTCCTTCTCATAAAATGGTCTACTACTGGCAATGTGCATTTCTGCAGCTTAGCTTTTTACCCCACCATGTGTTGTAAAGTAATTCCCATGAATGGAGGTACACTGCAACACAGAAGAAGCATAACATTCTCAAGGCTTTATCTTGACCTGCATGTTCATGTTGACTTATATGATGCAAGTTTCAAGTAATTAATGTACATTTGACAAAGCGAACACTAGGGTCAATGAAAGAATCCAATGTAAATATTGTGATCATCACATAGTGACTGCCTGTAGTTAATGTAGCTTTGTAGCTTCTTTTTACATTGTGTCAGGGAGGTTACAAATAATTTGTTCTCAGTAGGTCAGAGAAGGAGGTGCAGTTGGACTACTAAAAAAAAAAAAAAAAAAAAAAGTAAACAACTCCCTGGGAAACTAGTAGGAGAAGGCATATGAACCCCTGATCTTCAGATCAGCATCAGATGAGGCATTGCAGGTTTTCCCAGACCGGAAATTCCTCATGGGAGAATTCCTTCTGCAGCCTTAACTTCCCGTTTGATTCTCACTCACAGCATGGCTCTGGGCTTTTTGCTTTCTCTCGCGTTAGGCAAGATGTACAGGGTTAGGAGAAGAGCTAACAGCCACAAGTCACAACAGGGAAAGTTCTGATGAGATGCTGGGGTTTTCGAGGGTGGTGACACCTGGCAAAGTTTGCCCAGTGAGGTTGTGGACCTTCCAACCTTGCGGGTATACAGGACTCAACTGAACACGGCCCTCAGCAACCTGGTGTAAGTTTAGCTTGGTCTAAGTAGATATCTGACCAGGTCACCTCCAAAAATTCCTTCCAGTCTAAGCTATTCTCTGATTCTCCGTGTCTTGTGGAGGTGACATGCCACCTTCCTGGCACTGAAAGGACATTAGTGGGCACAGGTCATAGTGAAATGAAACAACTTCTCATGGGATTTCAGGGATGGAATGTGGGAAAAATCAGAAGTGAAAGTCAACCTGGGTGAGATACGTGATCACAAATAGAGATTTGTCCCTTCTACCAACCATATTCAGATATCCTCGTTCCTGTAATTGCTCAGGACTGGGAGTGGAGGGAAGTGAAGCTGTTAGGAGAGGCCAAATTTTTCTCATGACTATGTTTGTCAGAACAAAGCAATCTTAAGCTTTATGAATCATGACCTCCACATTGACCCTTCGTTTCATGTTTGGGTAAGCTTTTGGATCATTTAACCATAGATATCCTTAAATGCTAGCATATGACAGTCTTCAATTTTCAACTCATGCAATTAATACTTTCTCAAGTCTGCCAGGAACTAATGTGAAATGGCAGAATAATTTTAAGTATAATAAAAATACTCCTCACTTCATTCCTATGTACCTATACGATATTCCTGTCAAGGAAAGGTGAAAACAGCTTTGTTGAGTGAACCTCTTTCTCTCATGAAAGTGGTTTATTGTCTAGAGACAAGGAGAATATCTCTGAGCTAATGGGAATCACTCAGAGATTGGCCTGGGCTTCTGTGTGTTTCTTTCATGCAGGGAAAAAAATCAAAACCAAACATGCAAACTGGCGTAACTCCAGATCTTTGAAAGATCCTTTGTGCCTTTCATCATCAAAACCAGTGTTGGGATGACAGTGTTTCTGTGAGTTTTTGCTTATTTATTAGCCAAAACTCTGATCATACTTGTACATGTCTGTATAGCCAAAGGGAAACACATTATTTTCTGTAGTGCTGTCTGTTTAGTTTTCTTGGGCTGTACTAAGTTAGGAAATTGTGAACACACACACACACACAAGAGAAAACAAAGTGAATGGAATTGCAGAAAATGAAGACGAATATGCACCAGGAGAATGTGCTGTCACCCTGCAATGGCAGATTAGCAGCTGTTTTGTCTCCTCCTCCTTGGCAGGCCTTGGGGGATGTACATTACCTCTCTGGAACTGGCCTCTTCCCCCGCCACGGAGGTCACTGACCTGACCCAGCTTTCACCAGGGCATGCTCACAACATTAAACATTTAACAAGGTGATAAGAGCCCAGGAGATTAGCATTTGGGGGAAAAGGGCACGACCTCTATAACTGAGTTCTTATTTAATAAAAGGGAGCATAAGTGATCTATTTCAAAGTCTCTATTTAGCAGGGAGGAGGATAGAGCAGACTGTATTTGCTTTTGCAAGAGAGAGAGAAGAGCATGGATGGGACCTGTGGTTGGATGGAAATTATAGTTCTCTTGGGGGTTGGTGTTAACAGTGAGAAGCAAGGCAATTTTTTTATTAACTGGAAACTACTTAGCTACAGATTAACTCAGCTACCTGCCAACCCCACTCCCCACTATTGCAGAAAGTTTAATGGCAGGTCTTTCCTAATAAGTATTCCTTTCCAGGCCTTTTGTCAGACACAGGTTCCCTGCACATGTAAATCTACCTGTAAAGTTAACAGCACTCCGCTCTTCAGATGAGTTTCACAGTATTTAATTCTCCCTTCTAGAATTTCAGGAATTTTATTGAGATTCAGTATCTAAATCAATGCAGATGTCACATTTTAATAAAATTTTGGGTGAGTGTGATATAAAACAGTATTGGAAAGAACCATGCTTACTTTTATGTAACACACACCGTAATAGCAAACCAGAAGTTTATACATATAACGAGTACATCAGAATTAACTTAAAAATATTTGTTAGGTACTCAGATTTTTGCACTATGGTGTTTTGATGGTTTCTTCTCCATTATGGTGTTTGATAGTTTATTATCTATAGTCCCACTTTTCAAGTTGCCAAAAAATTACCTCATAATTAAATTTCTGTGAATATTGACATAATCGCTCTTCAAAATAAAGCAAATGCTCTCTGAAGAACATAACTGGGTGCAATTTAATTACCACTGAAGATAGGATAACCTTTTTTTCTGACCATGTTTATGTAACTGAGTCCTGTGTCACATTTTTAAGACTTACTTGTGCACCAGCTGCTGCTGCCATCATGTGATTCCTACACCATTAAGATGGGGCATATGGGCTGGCTGGGGGATGCCCCTGGTTTGGCTGATGGTGAACAGGGGCACGCTGCAGCATCGCTCTGCAGTGGTGACAGCAAACAGCCTTTGTGACCCTCTGAAGCTCTTTTTCTGCCCTCTAGTTTTCTGGGTGATTGCAGTATCTGCCAAAACACCTTGCATACCACTGTCAGAGATCAAAATTCAACTCTTTTTCCTTCCTTTTCTGAACTGAAAAGAGTGAATATTTGGCATTCATGGGACATCGGCACAGACAGGGCATCTGATATTTGTAACACGGGGCATGCACTAAATCACACATAAACTAGGCCCTAGTGTTTGTTTATCAAGACTTTGAAAGGCTGTAAGCCTGTTTCCATGGCTGTTTGCATTGTTTGTTTGTTTTTCCCTCACCTTAGCAGTTATTTTGTTGTGACCAGGAGTGTTTCTAAACATTTCCTTTCCCAGCAAATCCAGCACTATAATTTTTGTACCTGGAAATTGTGGCTTCCTTTTCATTATCAGTTTTTGTAAGGTTTTATCTCAAACCCTGTGTATATTCCGCACTACTCTTTCAATGACTTCCTTTTATGACATGTCCTTGCAAAAAAATCCTCTGTATTTCATAAAGGTTGTGTTCGTTTTCCCCATGGAGTAATTTAATAGGACATCATAGAAAAATCAAGACAGAAGTAAACAGAAGTAAGTGAAAATAGCATGTATTTTTTACATCCAGATATAAGTTTTTTATTGCCTTTCTGACTGTTTTTGCTAGAGACAATTGCTAGATTCAGCTTTTGCTGATTTCATTTGGAGAGTACTCAACAGTTTGTGCTAGAGGGAACGAATTTGAAACATAGCTAGTATATTTTGAAAGCAGTAAAATTGCCTAATAAACACATTGTTAATGTAAATTTAAGGAGAAGCTCTGCTTAAATAAGATTTGTTTCAGATCAGTTTAATGAATGAAACATTTGAGCTGCAATTTTAATTGCAGTCAATGTTATCAGCCCAGAGCTTTCTGCAAAAAACTGATGTCACCATGAGATGTTTCCAAGTGCATATGTGCTCTTGATTTTGTGCTATAATATCTTTCAAAGAATTTCTTTCAAAGCAAAGAAAGTCACTGTTAAAAAGGGTATGACTTCCACAGAAAAGATGACAAATATTTAAAGGAAAATAGCCCTTTAGGAATAAACAGCTGGGAACAACTGGAAGATGACAGGCTCCTAGATTTGTCATTTGGGATCGAGTCATTGGGTCCTGTGGGTAGGCTGGGGCTTCTGTGACTGAATCAATGCTTTTTTAGCATGCACTAGGAACAAGGATGACATTTACTTTTGAGACATTTTCTTTAATGAATCATCTCCAAGGGCAGTTGCTGCTGGTAAAAGATCAAGGGTAAAGTCCAATGATGCATGAAAATAACAGTAATAGATTAAATCCTTAAGAGAGAAAGGGAGATTATGTCACACAGCTCTATGTGCAGTCAACTGCCATCAGTTTTCTTTTTGCTGGGAGCTATAACCTTTCCCAGCCAATTGCAATGAGGCTGGCAGAAATGACTCCCTGGGCCAGCCAGGGCTGTGGGAAGTTGGAGACTGAGACATAGCAGTCCTGTTGCTGCAGAATGACATCTCGAGTGAAGCAGGTGTCCAACTAGATGCTACAGAAGTTTAAATCACAAGTGTCTCATTTGTTCACTGTGCAGCACCAAAGCGATCAACAGTCATAAGCATGTCTATAATCTTGCTGTCATACTGCTCCATCCCACCTTCTAGTCAGCTGTGGAGGTGTAGCACATCCTTGGCACTTGATTGCCAACAAGGAGAAAAGAATAAAAAAGATGGGCCAGGGGCTGTGATCACACATTGACCTGGCACTGTTGTGCCTGATGTTTTATGTCGGAGATAAGGAATGCTTTTGTGAAGCCATGGGAAAGGCATTTGAATGTCTGAAATCTAATCTAGTTTGGAAAAAGAAAGATTAGCAGTAGGGTATGTCTTTAGCTAGAAGCATGAAAGCTCAAAACTGACAGATCCTTTTGACTCTCCCAGTTGGGCATACTACTGCTGGCAACTATGTCCGAACACAGCCTCTGATCAGCTCAGAGTTATGCCCATCTGTTGGGATAATAGTGGCATTAACTCACTTTATGTGTGTTTGGATAATACCCAAACACGTTGTGCTCTTCCATGCAGGGGGCAAATGTCAGGCCAAGAAGTGCCTTTTATGGGCAGCCAGGACAGTCCTGCATGGGACATCTGTTCTTCAAGAGGTCCTTTGGGTCTAGTGTAAGGTTTTGTTCGTTTTGGCCACCACATCAGGGAAGGGGGAAGTCCGCACGCGTTCGCTGCCAACAACAGTGATTGTCTTAGGAGCATCTTGGCGTGCCAGAATACATGCTGTAGTAAAATACTGCCTACAAATCTTGCAGTGTGTAAGCCATGTAGCATATGAACAAAATGAGTCAGAGCAAGAGGCATGCGGCTGATAACCACAAAAGCCTTTTACATCTGGTCAACTGGGAATTCAGATAAACTTGCGAAGTAATTTGTGCCTGCTAATATGGACCAAAATGGAAAATGAATACTTGAGTGTTGTTACTCCAGGGTGAAAAAAGCACAGGTTTTGCAAAAAGTGTACCGAAAGTGTTCCCTTTCTGCTTGTGAGCATGATTATTGTGCTATCAGTGGGATTGCAAATGGGTCACAGTACCCTTACAGTCTGAGTTCAATATAGCCAGGCAAGCATGAATAGCATGGCCAGCATCCCCAACATGCCTGTGTGCAAGGGGCTACAAACTGTCTGGTAATGCGTAGCAGGAAATGTGAGGTCTTGTGGCATATGCTGGGACAAGCACCAGGAAGGTTTTCTGTAGTAGTTGAAATGATGTTCATCAATAAACTTGCTTAACTGATAGCAGATCATCCCTTAGCTTATACCCTGCCTCTGCTAGACAAATTCATGGATGTTGCTGGATGACTTCTTGGCCTGTATTACAGACCTGCTTAAAGCTGATACATTGTATTAATCTAAATAAACCAGGCAATACATTCAATTTCTTATTAGACGATACAGACAGCTACTAGCTTTTTATAGTAATTCTTCAAACCTTTTCATGTTTCAGGAGAGAAAAAACTTGTGGTTTTTATTGCTTTGATGAAGAAAACAACTTTTTTTTTTTTAATCCATTTCCTTTGCTTCTGGACATTTGAAAATTGAGGCCTAGCATGTGAGATAAAATGCAGACCTAATTTTCAGGCACTTGTTTTTTAAAATCTTGGTCTGAATGTTTGGAACTGTTTTGTATTACTCACCGGGCTGGCAGTTAGCAAAGCTGAAAACACACAAAAAAAGGGCACATTTTGATACTGAAAGAACAGCTGCACTGGTCCTCTACTATGGCAAAGCTAAGCAAAATATCAGAGAGCACCAAGTAATTTAATAAGGCAATTGCATATGAGGCTTAAGCTAAGTGTACCAGACACATATGAATGATACTATTGTGTTATGCTGCTGGCTTGTTAAGAAAGCATCATGTAAAAGACTATGGAATTCTAAGGTTTAATTATGATGGAAAAAAAGCCCTCTGTACATGAAAGGTACTATGATTTTATTTAAGGCATTTAATATATATTTTGCCTTAGCAAGTAATTTAATTTTTAAGAGCACTATTCTTCTTTACTGCAGCCATCGCTGTGATGCTTTACAAACAGGGGTAATGTCTTGGGTGTTGAGTGTGAAGTGTTGTTCCAGAAGAAAGTCAAAGATAGTAACATATCTCTTAAACAAATACCCCTTCTGATACTCTGTCTACAGTGATAACTTCTGGGATTACAGCATTTGTTTAAGTTGTAGAATTTTGTGTCCACACTATATATCAGAGTGGATTCACTAAGGTGAATTCTGGTTTTAGACCCTTATTTATTTTTACGAATCTTGTTAATGAAATGGTATATGCATAGTTAGCTCCAAAAGGATGGAAAACTTCAGATGAGTTGGAAACCTTCAGATGAGTTTTATTTGAGTTCCAATGTAAAAGAAAAATGTTAAGGAAAATCCAAGAAGAATCAAGGATGATGGCTTTTTTCAAGGAACACAAATCAACATGTCAATCATAATACTTTTGGTCTAAGTTTTATGAGTTTTACTGGTAGCTAATTCCCTAGATTGCTGCAGACTAAAGGGAGCAAATAGGCCACTGAAGGCAAGAAATGGCTTTGCAAGTAAAGAGCTTTCAGATGAAGAGAGCAACAGAACTGACCTCATTTTTGAGCTTTGTAGAAGTCTCCAGCGCTTACACACTTGAATTCTATCGCATCTGTGTCAGATTTCTGTTGCTTAAATATTTTATGCAAAAATATAATGAATGTATGAGAAGTTCAAATCAGATATCATAGATTTTTTTTTGGCCCGGGGTTAGAAGACTGGACTGCTCTGCCTTGACGTGAACACATCTTCTCTCCACGCTAGAAAAGCAGGGCTGTCTGCACTCTTTAAAACATGTGAATGTACTTCACTAGCCATATAGGATTTCAGTTTATATTATATGGTATCCTTACTGAAGGGGCACTGAAGAGGCTTGTGAAAGGTTACTAAATACACAGAAATCAGCTCTACTCCAATAAATGACCAAGCCACATTGTGTTGGAGGCTGGGAAGACCCTCATCATAGGGAGGTATGTAGTCTACCTGGAGCCTGGATCAGGGATATCACTAGGGCACTGCCCAGCCTGGGGTACCCAACGGACTACTACCCACTGCTGATCTTCCAAACAAATGGGGAGGCAGCTGCATCCCATAGTCTGAGGGGAATGAAGAAAGATTTCAAGGCCTTGGGACAGTTGGTGAAAGAGTCTGGGGTGCAAGTGATTTTCTGTTCCCTCCTTCCATTTTCGGGTGATGACACGGGATGGAATAGAAGAATTCAGTCCATAAATGATCAGCTACAAGCCTGTTATCAGGGCTTTGGATTCTTTGATAATGCCTGGTTTTATAAGATACCAGTCTGGACAGTGACAAGTGGGAAAGGTTTATCTCACAGGGGCAAAAGGATGCTGGGACAGGAATTAGTAGGGCTCATTTGGAGAGCTTTACACTAAATTCAAATGGGGATGGGGCTGTAGCTGGACTTACACCAGTGAGGCATCACTCTAGAACTGATGAAGACTGGGAGGCCTCCTGTCCCCCTAGGGTGAAATCAGTGTGCTCGTCTCACTCTCTGAAATGCCTGTACACCAATGTGTGCAGCATGGGGAATAAGCAGGAGGAGTTAGAAACTTGTGTTCGGTCAGGAGATTATGATCTGGTGGCAATTACAGAGACATGGTGGGACAGCACACGTGACTGGAATGTGGTCATGGATGGCTATCTCTTTCTCAGGCATTAGAAGGGGGGTGGTTGCTAACAGTAGGTCCAGGGAGGTTCTCCTTCCCCTCTACTCCGCCCTGGTGAGACCACATCTGGAATATTGTGTCCAGTTCTGGGCCCCTCAGTCCAAGAAGGACAGGGAACTGCTGGAGAGAGTCTGTGCAGGGCAAGGAAGATGATTAAGGGAGTGGAGCATCTCCCTTATGAGGAAAGGCTGAGGGAGCTGGGTCTCTTTAGCTTGGAGAAGAGGAGACTGAGGGGTGACTTATTAATGTTTACAAATATGTAATAGGTGAGTGTCATGAAGATGGAGGCAGGCTCTTCTTGGTGACAACCAGTGGTAGGACAAGGGGTAATGGGTTCAAACTGGAACACAATAGGTTCCACTTAAATATGAGAAGAAACTTCTTCTCAGTAAGGGTATCAGAAGACTGGAACAGGCTGCCCAGGGGGGTTGTGGGGTCTCTTACTCTGGAGACATTCAAAACCCGCCTGGACACATTCCTGTGTAGCTTCATCTAAGTGCTCCTGCTCTGGCAGGGGGATTGGACTAGATGATCTCTTGAGGTCCCTTCCAGTCCCTAACATTCTGTGATTCTGTGAGATGAGGAGCGAGTTGAGAGTCAGTGGGTGAGAATTAAGGGGCAGGCTGGCAGGGGCGATACTGTTGTGGGTGTCTATTACAGGCCACCAGATCAGGATGAGGAAGGCGATGAGGCCTTCTACAGGCAGCTGAGAGCAGCCTTGCAGTCACAGGCCCTGGTTGTTGTGGGTGATTTTAACTTCCCTGATGTTTGCTGGAAGGACCATTCAGCCAGCCAGCCACAGTCCCGGAGGCTCCTCCAGTGCCTTGATGATAACTTTCTGATGCAAAGGGTGGAGGAGCCGATTAGGAGAGGTGCATTGCTGGACCTCATCCTCACTAACAAAGAGGGTATGGTTGAAGCGGTAAAGGTTGAAGGCTGCCTTGGTTGCAGTGACCATGAGATGGTGGAGTTCAGGATCTCATGAGGTAGGAGCAGGATAGCAAGCAGAATTGCAACCCTGGACTTCAGCAGGGCAAACTTTGGCCTTTTCACGTAATTGCTAAGGGAAATCCCATGGGCAATGCTGATTGAAGGTAAAGAGGCTCAAGATAGTTGTTTAGTGTTCAGGGACTGCTTCTACCGGGCACAAGATCAGAGCATCCCAACACGTAGGAAGTCAAGGAAGGGAGCCAGGAGACCTGTGTGGTTAAACAAGGGACTGCTGGGTATGCTCAAGTGAAAGAGGAGAGTTTATAGATCATAGAAGGAGGGGATGGACACTTGGGGAGAATATAAGGCAGTTGTCAGAGGGTGTAGGGAGGCAACTAGGAAAGCTAAGGCCTCCTTAGAATTAAACCTTCCAAGAGGGGTCAAGGACAACAGAAAGAGCTTCTTCAAATATATGGCAGATAAAACTAACACTAGAGGCAATTGTAGGCCCACTGGTGAATTAGATGGGTGCCCTTGTGACAGAAGATACAGAGAAGGCAGAATAACTGAATGCCTTCTTTGTCTCTGTCTACTCTGCCGGAGGCTGTCCTGAGGAGCCCCGCACCCCTGAGGCCCCAGAGAAGGGCAGGGCAATGGAAGAGCCTGCCTGGGTTGATGAGGACTGGGTTAGGGAACAGTTAAGCAATCTGGACATCCATAAATCCATGGGTCCAGATGTGATGCACCTGCGGGTGCTGAGAGAGCTGGCTGAGGTCATCGCTAGGCCACTCTCCATCATGTTGCCAAGTCATGGTAAAAGATAGGAGTGCCTAAGGACTGGAGGAAAGCAAATGCCACTCCAGTCTTCAAAAAGGGCAAGAAGGAGGACCCGGGTAACTATAGACCAGTCAGCCTCACCTCCATCCCTGGAAAGGTGATGGAACAACTTAATCTTTGGTGCTATCTCAAAGCATATCAAGGATAAGAGGGTCATTAGGAGCAGTCACCATGGCTTCACCAAGGGGAAGTCATGCTTAACCAACCTCATTGACTTTTATGAGGACATAACCAGGTGCTAGATGATGGCAAAGCAGTGGATGTGGTCGATCTTGATTTCAGGAAAGCATTTGACACAGTTTCCCACAGCATCCTTGCTGCTAGACTGAGGGAGTACAGTCTGGACGATCGGGTAGTGAGGTGGACTGTGAACTGGTTGAAGGGAAGAAGCCAGAGAGTTGTGGTCAATGGGGCAGAGTCCAGTTGGAGGCCTGTATCTAGTGAAGTGCCTCAAAGGTTGGTACTGGGACCAGTACTATTCAATATATTCATCAACGACTTGGATGGGGGAATAGAGTGCACTGTCACCAAGTTTGCTGATGACACCAAGCTGGAAGGAGTGGCTGACATGCCAGAAGGCTGTGCTGCCATCCAGCGAGACCTGGACAGGCTGGAGAGTTGGGCAGGGAAAAATTTAATTAAATATAACAAGGGCAAGTGTAGAAGCTTGCATCTGGGCAGGAACAAGCCCAGGTTCCAGCACAAGCTGGGGAACGACCTGTTGGAGAGCAGTGTAGGGGAAAGGGACCTGGGAGTCCTGGTGGACAGCAGGATGACCATGAACCAGCACTGTGCCCTTGTGGCCAGGAAGGCCAATGGCATCCTGGGGTGTATTAGAAGGGGGGTGGTTAGTAGGTCGAGAGAGGTCCTCCTTCCCCTCTACTCTGCCCTGGTGAGACCGCATCTGGAATATTGTGTCCAGTTCTGGGCTCCTCAGTTCAAGAAGGACAGGGAACTGCTGGAGAGAGTCCATGCAGGGCAAGGAAGATGATTAAGGGAGTGGAGCATCTCCCTTATGAGGAAAGGCTGAGGGAGCTGGGTCGCTTTAGTTTGGAGAAGAGGAGACTGAGGGGTGACCTCATTAATATTTACAAATAGGTAAAGGTTGAGTGTCATGAGGATGGAGCCAGGCTCTTCTCGGTGACAACCAGTGGTAGGACAAGGGGTAATGGGTACAAACTGGAACACAGGAGGTTCCACTTAAATATGAGAAGAAACTTCTTCTCAGTGAGGGTGACAGAACACTGGAACAGGCTGCCCAGGGAGGCTGTAGAGTCTCCTACTCTGGAGACATTCAAAACCCGCCTGGACACCTTCCTGTGTAACCTCATCTAGGTGTTACTGCTCTGGCAGGGGGATTGGACTAGATGATCTTTTGAGGTGCCTTCCAATCCCAAACATTCTGTGATGTGGGGGAAACTACATACACATTTTGTCTGCTTTTTCTTTTCCCACAAGTACCGTCCTCTGATTGTTGACCAGATGCTGTCTGTGATCAGCTCCAGCCTGATCCACTGTGACACACTTGCACTGTTAAATTAACAGATACTTTCACTTTCTTCCTTATTGAACAATAAGGGTATGGTACAAGGCTACTAAGGGTACAAAAGAAACAACGGTGAAGGAGCTTGCTTCTAAAGTAGGTCACCCATGGGCAAAGCTGGATACCTCAGAAAGGAGTTCTTAAAGTCCTGCAAGCTCATTAGGAATTTACTCAAGCTAATGAAATAAGGGTAGTGTGAAGCTCCCTGAAGCTGGTTCACATTTGTGTTATTGGGATCTGCAGACCTAATCCTCCTCCTATGGGTAACCATCTTTACCCATGTTTTTAATCAACTGAGCAGAAGTCACTGTTTCTTTGTAGAACGAATTGGAATGCATTACCCAATATTCATAGAATAACCTTATGGTCAAAACATTTGGTCTAGAAGTGGGAGACCTGGTTCATTTCCTCTTTCCAACCAACACATTTCAAAAACACATTGATCTTCTCTCTGGTGAGGATAGTGTTCCAGCTATTAGTTGATGGGACAGTTTTGTTTGGAGAGACCCCTTCTGCTGAAATAATGCTCTTCTGCAGCAAGAACTAAGGATTAATTGGGGTGGCAAACAACGAGAGCATCATAATTTTGCCCAATGGTTAGTCTGTTCATTTAGGCCAAGGGAGTTTGGCAACTAATCTAAATGTTGGACCATTAATTATAAGATCAGAATCACAATCTCTATTTTTTCCATAAAATCTCACTCAATTTTGTGAGGAGTCCAGGTTGGTGGGTTTATTGGAGGTATGTTTAAGGCTTACCTGGAAGCCTTAAAGGATGGCTGCTTGGGGCTTTGGTTCTTCATTGGAGTTGAACAGGAGACAGACAGCTGCTCAGAGCAGTTTTTCTCCTCAGATGCCCTTTGTGCCTGGGAAATTTTGAGTCAACAAGATAAACATGCCCAGCATTGGGGAGCAGCAGAGCCTAAGTTTTCAGAATCAAAATTTTGGCCCTTGGGACATACATTCCTCTCTGTCTGCATTAGGGTATCAATATGGTAAAAGCAAACACACTGATGAGGATTTTACATGCAGGTCTGATTCCTTTCATGATATAAGAGTCACCAATAGTATGAAAAAGGTCTTGTGGTTGTGTAGAGCTAGCTCAGATCTAGAAGCAGCATAGCTGTGTTCACAGAGTCCTCTCTGCAGAACCTGTTGACCTGGGCACCGCATCTCCTGAGCACAGCTCCTTCGCACCCGCACCTGTGCTGGCACGCCTGCACAGTTACACATACAGAGCCTGTGCCTGGCAGTGTTGTAGTGGAGGACACCTCTGCACCTGCCAAGGACTTGTATCAGATTTAGTTATAAGTTCAAATTTCCAAAGGTATTTAGGTGCCTAATGACCACTGAAAACAACATGTTCAGTGACGTATGTGTTACTTTAATAAGTGCTAGTTTTGCTGTATACTCAGTGAGACAAAAAGTCTGTGGAAAGCATAGCTGACCAGGAAATCAGTGCATGCAGTAACTCTAAGAAAATAATAGTATTTATCAGAAAAACAAAGGAAATAGACTGAATTCTTAAAATTAAAGGACCAGTTCCACCTTTCTTGAAATGCCTTTAAAAATTCTTCATGAGTACCGACTTAGCTGCTCTTGGGTGAGAGAACTATCATCTCTTATTCCCCAAAGGGACAGGAATAGAAAAATTTGCCTTGTAGGAAACACAAAATTTTCTCTCCGAACCATTTACTAGAACAGAATATCTACATTGCAGGAAAGTAGTATTAGAATATAAAGACAACATATTACCATTATTAAAAAGCATGGTTCCACTCCCCTTCAGCACACTTAAGCAAAGGGCACATGAGATAACACAAGTTAGATTACTCATTGCAAGAAGACCGTGGTGTACATTTACAAATAATTGATTGATTAGTTCAACTTCCCGAGAAACAAATTTTTGATGACGTATCTATTCTCTGTTCTACTGAAGATATTAAGGTCAATGGAAAGTACATACAATAACCTTTCTTTGAACAATACATCATAATTTGAAGCTAAATAGGTTTCTGTGGAATTTACCAGGACAGTGGGTGCAAGAGTCTGTAGGATACGAACGAAACTTTGATAACCACAAACCTCTCTTCTTAACATTCCTATTGAGAGAGTACAGAGCAAATAATCTGTTCTTCTGAAATAGATCTTCAGCTTTCAGGCCACAGATGTCATAATCAAACTGTGCCACACCATACACAACAGCATCTTACAGTAGCATTGTGCCCTGTAGCATGGGGGACACTGCTCATTCTCCTCTGATTGAAGCATCCACCCAGAATTCTTAGCTTATGACAAAAAATAGTTGATTCAGATATTTTTCAGGGGAAAAAAGCTGCCTTAAACAGCTATGCATGTCTTTCAGAACACAAAATGTGGGACTCACCTTGACAAGCTGCTTTTCATTCCTCTGCAATGTTCCATTTGTTTATTTATTCTGCCTTTACTGCTGTTTCACCTCTTCATGCACAGATACTGTAAATGTAAATTGACTATTTGCCATTGGTAATCTGTGAAAATGTTGGGTTTTGTTCCAGAATTTTTCTTCTGTTTTCTTTGCTTTTGCACATAATTTTCTGAGTTCCTTTTGTTCTTTAAACTTAAATGCATACCTTCTGTGTGCTTGAAAAGAATCATTATTTAGGTTAAAAATGAAAGATACGTAACGTTTCCCCATCATTTTCTAATAGTGCTCCTCAGTCTTGTACACCTACACATCTAAGAGACAATGACTGTGGTGACCTTATCTTTCAGGAGGAACTCGCTGAAGCGGGGAAGCAGTAATACTCTCTTAAGACCCTAAATCCCTGCTGTTGGTCTAAGGCTGGATCCAGTGCTAGCACATGGAATGATGCCCCCAAACCTGCACTGACTACTATGTCCCCATATTCAATCCCTAAAGCATTACTGACTCCTTCTACTTACCAGTCTCCAAAAACACTTGAAACCCACTTCCTTCCTTCCAGAACCAGGACCTCTGCTACTCTGGCAAATCTAGATTTTGCTGCTGTAAGGAAAATTTACTTTGCTCTCAGCCTTGGCGTAGAAAATTTGATATTGCGTACCCTATTGGGAAGTTTGGGCAGTGCTTAGTGGAGGTTCGTAGCATGCAAGCTAGCAATCCTACTCTGTACCCATAGTCCCTGGAAAATTTTTCTTAGGGTCACATACTGGTCTCCAGTCCTCCACCAGCTTGTTTTACTCCGGTCCCTGATAAAAAACCAATGATTAAAGAAGTCTCAGTAGGTGCAGGGTCAGTACTACTACTGTATGTAGTTCTGGGTGCCACAATATAAAAAATATTTTAAGCTACTAGAGAGTGTCCAGAAGAGGCCTACAAAGTTGGTGAAGGGTTTGGAGAAGAAACTGTATGAGGAGCAGCTAAAGTCACTTGGTTTGTTCAGCCTGGAGAAGAGGAGACTGAGGGGAAACCTCATGGTGGCTACAGCTTCCTCACAAGGGGAGAAGGAAGAGCAGGCACTGATCTCTTCTCTCTGGTGACCAATGACAGAACCCAAGGCAATGGCAGGAACATGTGCCAGGGGAGGTTTAGTTTGGACATTAGGAAAAGGTTCTTCCCCCAGAGGGTGTTGGAGCACTGGAACAGGCTCCCAGGGAGGTGTCACAGCCCCAAGCCTGACCGTGTTCAAGAAGAGACTGGACAACACCCTCAGACACATGGTGTGAACTGTGGGGTTGTCCTGTGCAGGGACAGGAGTTGTACTGGGTGATCCTTGTAGGTCCCTCTCAACTCAGGTCATTCTATGATCCTATGAGTCCTGCTACTTCTCAAGTTAAATACAACAAACTAAGCACCCTTATTCCTTTGTTCTTAAATTTTGTTGCTGCTTTACTGTCTTCTGTTTGATGCTGACACAACGATATTTTTGTCACACTGGTGTCAGAGCTGAGACACAGGCGAGTTAAGCCATAACACAGCTGAATGAAACTTAATTAAACTTTGAATAAGTAACTCTGAAAGATAAAACTCTCTTATGTTTCAGTTATGCTGAGAAGAACTTTTATGGCAACCAAAACCCAATCTCAAACTTCAAAGGAATATTTGGAACAATTTGTGTACCCTAAAAATGGAGAACACATTCAGCTGTCTTTTATTTCCACATTTCTTCCCTCTCCCACCACCAATGCTTGTCATTACACTTGGAAGCATTTTGGTTTTGAATTTTTTCCTAGCTCAGATAGTAAAAGCAAGCCTTCTGCTAGGCAAATTATTTAATTAATCAGATTACCTTCAGTCAATATAGGATGCACTGCGACTTTCCTCATATTCAGTTAGTGTCTTTGGTAAAACCTTAGGAGCACGACAATAATAATAATTCCCAATCTGTTATTGAAATATTATGCTAAAAGGCAAGTGCATGCACATCAGGCTTGTAATGAAGCAGCTACTTTTTCATCCGCTAGTTTTTGCATTGTTGAAAGAGCTGGTGTCAGGGTTTGTTTGAAATGCAAAGTGAGAGACCAGATAGAAAAAACTTGCCTGTCTTTATCCTTTTCCCTACCTGATGGGGCTTGAAAAAGCATGTGCAGAATTGTACACATTTAATACTCTCTCTTCATCTGCAGGGACTGGTCATGGGCTCAATGGTACAGTTTTACTGAATGCGATTCACAGACCTAATTTCTTAGACATTGAGGTTCCCCATCATATTTGCAGTAGATACTGAATTTGTACCAGACAGTCCTCCAAGAGTGTGGAGAACAGTGGGGTTTGAGAAAGGAATCAGAGGAGGGAATTGAGGGAGGTTGCTGTATCATGCTAATTACTCAAGATACTTCACCTAGCTGGCAGGAAGCTGTTACCTGGGCTAAATAACTTTTAAACAGGAAGCTACTCCAAATTATCATCTACATATTTCTAGCTTTACCTGCTATGCAATGTGATGGGGATAAGAAATAAGGTTATAGTTTGGCTTGGTTAGGCTCTGGTTCAACTGTAGATTAGTCTTCATGAATAGTTTATTGGTTTGTAAATTTAAGTGTTACACACTGGTCCTTATAATATGTATACAGAGTGTTAGGCTGTGGTACTTAGTATCTTCCCATGATGCAAGCACTCATAGATGCTGTAACCACCAGTCCAAAGGATGTCTCAATTTAAGACATATTAAATCTTTAGTCAATAAACTTCCCCAGCTTTAGTAGTATATTTTTAGTACCATTGCTTTTAGCACAAAACACTTCTGCTTCTTGCATGGCACAACTTGTCTCTGGAGAAACATTGCTCTAGAAGGAAAATAATTTTCAACAGATAAGCATTCCCTAAAGTATTTATTAGCTATCAAGTCAGATAAACCTACCTGTAAAGGACACAGAAATCCCACTTCCCACCCTGATCCTCTTATTTGTTTATGGATTCCGAGGCATATTATTTATACTTCATTTGACTTTGCACCAGAGACTCCTGAACAACAGGGGCAGAGGCTGCTCAGTTCAATTTTTGTGGATTATATTTTTTTCCCCTGAGAACATCTTCAATTAATGTGATGTTTATGCTCAGGCAAACATGTCAACTTCTCACAATCATTTATGAGTGGCACAGCCTCATGTACTACTGATGAAGATACTGTTTGTTGGCTTTCTGTAAAAAAACTCTTGTAGTTGTGAGAAGTCAGATGTGAGACTTGAGTGACTAAGTATAAAGAGACACTAGCAAAGTGGTGAGCTGCTAAATGTGACCTACTTCAGCTTTTTTTTATCTGTTTGCAAAGCTGCATCCCTGTGGAGTGGTTTTTTGTGAATGCTGTGGTGATGGGAACTAGAGAAATTGCTGAAGCTTGCCTGAGGGAGCAGTTTCGAATAATCTTTGAGATTCTTACACTAGTGCTTGCTCTAGTTTTCAATAAAGCAGTTCAGGTGTATGCCTTTTCTCTCCTTTTGTCTCCTTTGATCTCCTTTTGTCTCCTTTCCTCACCTTCCTTTGCCTTGCCTCTCCCTACAACTATATCCTACATGTTGTGTGGCTGATGCTTAACTTGGTTTGTAAATGGTAGCTCTAAGTACAATGCTGAGAGGAAAACCTACATTTGTGTTATGTGTGCCTGGATAGTCAAAGGCTCCAATATCCCTATGCTCATATTGACAAATGTGGAGGGCTTTTTAATTGCTGTGGAAAATTTGAAACTTTGCCCTTAAGGACTTCTCCCACCATATTCCAAAAATCATCTGACAATTGGACTGCAAAATGCTTCAGCCCAGCTGTTCAGCAAAATCTATGTGGACTATGTTGTAGGAATAGCACAATACTCCAGAGCCTGGAGAGGCCAAGGGGGCAAATCCAAAAAGATAGGCAGCACCATCCTCTACAGGGGGGTAGAGGTAAGGTAGAAGTTAAGGTATTTTAGAGAAGTAACGTTGCTAACCACTGCTTCTCAAAACTCTTGAAAATACATTTGGTTTATGCGGTGAGATCTGAGATGGTTGTGACTGGTTTCTTTGTGGAAAAAGGGCAAGGACTGGGTGTAATTACCGACTGGAAGTATAAATGCTTACCTCTCAGCCAGGCCAGCACACAAAGGCACTTAGGAATTCCCTGTCTTTCGTAACCACTTAGAGTCCATATTATACCCATTTCTCACTCTCCTGCCTCTGAGGAACAAATCTGCTGCCAGCTACCTGATTCTTGCAAACTGAGCTTTTTGTGACAACATTGAGTGCATAAGCTGTCATCTTAAAAAACCCACTAAGGAAACAGGATTAGTATGAAATGCCATATTTTGGGACTATAAGGTGTGATACTTTGTCCTGTGTTAGCCAGCCTACAGCTCCACTGGCTCAGTGACACCCCAGTGATGAAGGACAAGATACATGTCTATCTTTCCAAAATATGTCCAGCATTTTGGCTGTGTCCTGGTTGTGGATTTTCAGATGCCCATCCTCATGTTTTGGACAAATTTTAATATGTGGCAAAGAGAACACATATTGTTTTTCCCAGATTTTTTCTATTGAGTACGGGGGTGCTAAGAGAGCACATGCTCTTGAAGAATGAAGCACCTCTGCCAAAATGCCTCTCCTGGTAAAATAGAAGCAGTATGCCAAGAGCGAGCTGCACAATGCTGAAGAGCACAGGCATGGCATGCAGAGCTTCCCGTGCACCACTGTCCCCTGTCCTCCTGAGTCCCTGTCCTAAGGCCTGCTGCTGAGGCCACCTCCTGCCTGGCTCCAGGGCCAGCAGACTTGGCCATGCTTCCCTTCGCTGAAACTGCTCTTCTGGATTTGCTGCCTGTCTTCTCTGTTTCCTGGGAATAGGGAAGGCTCTGGAGCCTTCATGTTTCAAGACCATCAAAATTTGTGATCAGTAAACATTTATTACTTGTACAAAGCTGCTCTGTAGAGGAGCTGTGCCTTGCCTTGTAGACCTGGCCAAATCACACCAAAAGTGCAAATAAACATGACTTTTCTTCTGCTTCTTCCATACTGCTGTATTACAGGCACACACAACTTGACTTAGAAGAAATAATACGTGTCGATCTAGAAAACCCTCTCAGAACAGAAAAAAAAAGGGGTTTTTGTTAACACAGCAGAAAATTTACATGAATATTTGTTCACATAAAAGTAGACTTGTTTTGGCCGTGTTTACCTTCCCTTTATGTAGTATCATTGCAAATATTCTAACAAACAAGTTTTCTGGTAGCAGTGCTAATGGGAACAATGCATTTGAGAATATTCCCACGTAACACATTCTGGATGTGTGTCTGTTCTTGCCACAAGTCTGAATCCAGTCTTATTTTAGCAATATGGCTGTGTACAACATCTGAAATAATCTCTTTAGAATTACATTCACTGGGATATGAGAACAACATAATATCTTTTTTTCCATTGAAAATTAACAACTTCTGTGCTAAGAATATAGATTATACAACAGGGAAGCCACTGAGTATGTGGCAAGTGGTGCCTGCCAAGAATTATTTATGTACAGTCATGGCTCTGCTTCAGAAGAGTTCTGGAAAAAAAAAGAATTATTATTAAAAAGAATTGGCAACTGGGTAACTACAGCCTCGGGAAAAAAATGCTAATTTCAATAAATTATTCTGTCCACAGTAATTCTAAGTTAGAATTTACGTTCAGTAGAGGAAAACTGTCTGGGGATGAGAATTCAGCATCTATGTCTGCACAAGCCCATGTTATTTCTTCCTTTGTGACAAAACGAGTTCAAAATATGCAAAAGAAGTAAATATTTTATTGCAATATCTTCTGCTCAGTTTCTCAGTGGATATCTCTGATAAAGTTTGTCCTAGGCACATCACAGCATCATTGTCTGTATCTATCAACTGTGCTATCGGAATGTTTTTGGTACAAAGAGTGATACCCTCTGGAAGTATTTTTTAGCAACTTGAACTGTGGAGCCCACAGCACATAATCAGAAATGCAGTGTTTTGGGCTAGCAGTCAGAATACAAACCTTGGAATGCTGGTTTGTGTAAATCAAACATGGTTCATCTTTTCTGTAGATACCTTTTCCATTTCTTCAGATTAAGAAGAAACATGGTATAGATAGTTACATAGATTTTATTAAGACAACTGCTTATATTTAAACAAACTACATTGACTGTTTTCTGGTGTATCACATTACTGATCACTACATTTATACTAGTAAGTTCTGCAAGTTGCCTGCTGAAAAGGAAAACAAAAATGCCTCTTCAAAATATCTGAAACAGCTTAGCACGTATTTGCTAAATAAAAACAGATACGAGACTTGAGATTCTTTTATCATCATTGTTTTGAAAGTATTTGTTCTGGCTTGGTGGGACATGTAAAGGGCTGGGGGCAACATGTCTCCATTGAGAAGGATTAGGCAGGATTCTCCCTTTTAATGGTTTGCTGTTTTGCCTGTTCAGACAACGGAACTGATATTTTTATCAGTGTTAACGGAACTCTGTTAAGAAAGCAATAAAACACAGTATATCTTCATGCCAGTTTTTCACTGTATTATACAGTAAATGAATGCCTGTGATGTAGTCTAAGCCCAGCACTGGCCACTGTTTGAAGTCTAGTTGCTGCCCCAGTGGCATGATCCCTTCAGAGTCATGGAGAGATGTCCAGTGCAACCAAATGGTCTTGCTCAGGAGCTAGGAAGTGTTTCTGCATTCATTTCTGTGTGGCTACTTGCCTTCTACATCCTGACACCCCACTGAGAGACAGAGGAGGCTGCACTGGCTTGACAGAGAGGGAACAAAACAGGGCAGTTTTGTGGTCACGCAGGGTGTACACGAGTGCATGTTGATAACTCTGTGTTACCATATAGTCATAAAATTAAACTAACTGAAAACCAGAAAAACTGACTGAAAGCAAGCATATATGATCTTAATTCCACTTTGAAAATCCTGTCATCACACACTGCTTAACAAAATATTCTCTTGCCTGGCAATCACATCTCTTATGACTAGTTTTGTGCTTCCAGTATTTCTCCACAATCTTGTAGGACTGGAGAAAGTACATCTGACCTTGTCATTCTTTTGTTCCCAAGCATATGCCATGCACATGGTGTTCCCTGCACTGCCAGCTTCACCATGAGGCTGTTGGGTATGTTAGGATACCCATGATTCCCACTGCAGCCAGCAGCACCAGGATCTCCATGAACAGTGCAGGCACCTCTGAAGTGTAGGAATCCCTTCCCCAGCACCTGATGCATCTGCTCCAATGCCAGAAAATCCAACCTGGCAAATTTTTTTAATACTGAAACATTCCTTTTGTGAGACATCTTTCAGGGATGGGTTTTTTTAAAGCTAACCAGTCCTAACCATGCAATCTCCCTTATGCATCAGGGACTAAATTCTGTTTTCATGCCACTTTGCTTTCTGCAGTGCCCATGGTTGTGGGTTTTTTTGTGTGTGTGTTGTGTGTGTGTGTGTTTGGTTTGGTTTGGTTTGTTTGTTGGTGCCAGAGGTTCTCCCCTGCGCTGCAGAGCACCGAGGCTTGCTGTTCTCGGTGAAGACAACCCTTCCACACCTCCACCGTGCCCCGCTGACAATTTCTTCTCCTGCCTCGCTGTTCTGTCACTGCTGGTCTCCATGCCATAGGCTGGGTTGCTCCAGATGGGTAAAGCTTTTGCAATTCAGCTATTTGGGGATTTCCCTCCAGGTCTGTTTTATCCTGATGACTGTCAGCTCTTCTTCTGAATCAGCCATATGATAATGCATTTCTTTTTGAACTTACAGGAGAAATCAGCTGGCCTGTACCAGAATGGGGGGGGCCTTAGAGGTTACAAGAGGTTACAGCACCTTTGAGCTTGGATATTTAATTTTCATTCTTCGCTTGAGGCAGTTTGGAGATGTTTTCTGTTATCGTAGGGTGATTGTCATAACAATTTTGGTTGCAATGTTCTGTTCTGCTCAATTTTTCCTGCCCTTGAGTGATTGACGATCCTAAGCAAAATGGGTTTCCTTCGTGCTGCTAGTAGTGACTGCACGTTCTTACAGATTATTTACACCACTTTTACACCACTCTTCATTTTAATGGGTTGTTGCTGTTTTAGACCAATTTAAGGTAGAGAAGAACTGGGATGCCTTCTCTTCCCCCAGCCAAATCTCTGGATAATTACCAGTACTAGTACAATATCCTCTTGTACTGATGTAACTTATTGGTATAATAATTGATTTTAAAGAACGTTTTAAATGACAGCATAGCTCTGTTCCTCCAGACGGCCTGCAAAGATAAATTACTGTGTTCTTGTACATCTATTAAAAATGTACTCTTCAGTCAAACTAGAGGCAGTTGGGAATAAGCCACATACTAAATCTAGGCTTTTTTGGTTGCTCTGATATCCAGCCTCAGCCATCCACCTCCCTCTTCCCTGAGACCACAGTTTTCTGTAGGGGCTGACAATAATGGATGTCAGAGCACCCCTGGAACAGGGAGCTTTTCAAGGAGTTGATTGTCCGAAACAATGTGACACCATAGATGTAAATGAATGATCAAAGCTAATTTCTTGGGTTTGTATTTTCTGTCCCCACCCTTTCTTTCTTCTGTCATGCTATGCGTGCCTGGCTTACAACCTTTTCAGGAAAGCACGTCATTGCAGTTATATGCACTGAATATTACAGACATTCTCCACTTGTCTAATTTGTGTCAAGATTCAAGTACTCTTCATCTGTATGTTTTAGGTTTATCTACACATTTCAGGAGGACAGTTTCTTAAAGGGCTTTATAATTTATTCACTAGATGCATTTTTAGTTCACTGTACTGAAGTGATTTGCCTTTTAAAGCCTATCTTGTAAATGCTGGCCGCAATATATAGACTTATTCTATACACAGTAGAACTGAGCTGGCAGTGTCCATGTGATAATCATGTGTTACTCCACAGAGTTAAATATTCTATTCTTTCCTGCACTAGTACCTCAATCAATATTTAAAGAACCATTAATTCAATCATTGGCATCAAAAGCCAGCTGGCATAGCGAACTTGACCCAGGGTTGTGCCAGGTTAGGCAACATTTGTAGTGCGTAACAAAGCAAATTAATATACATCCTGGAACACACTTGTACAAAACAATATAGGAGAAAGAAAAGCACGTCAACAGAGCCTGGAGTTGTTCTGTGTGCATGTGGACAGCTAGCCTTGGTGCAAACCTCACTGCAAAGATCTCAGCTCACCATTCTCCTTTCTTGCAGTAATGGCCAGAGGCCACCATAGCAAACATCTTAGCTTCTCTCAGCTCCAGCATGTGAAGGAGGACGAAGTCTTCCTTAGTTTGTGTGCTACACAATGCATGGCATTGGTGAAAAAGATTTAAATAGAGAATACATGATTCTGAAAAGAACTGTAGGACATAGCTAAACTTTTGGCTAGAGACTGAAATTTAAGGAAATGGATATTTTACTTCCTGAATGCATCACAATATCACTGAGTTCAGCTAACAGCTACATTAAAAGCCAATTTTATACATTAAACAAGGCAGCTTCTATAAATTTAATGGTTATATATTCTGTGTAGAACAACTAATGCCTATACTCATTTTTCAGACTAATTTCTGCACAGGGAAAGGAGTTTCTCTGTTCCCGTTCTCTCTCTTTGTTGCACATAAATATGGGACAATTGTATGTAGCAGGCATGCTCACACATACTGTGTAGAGAGAACTAGAACAACTGCATATGACATTTTAGCCCCCAACATGTGTTTTTTAGATATTTTATTTCCAAATACAGTATTTCAGGTTTTATGAACACTGGTCATTTTCCTATATTCATAATATACACCTTTATACCCTGTATTTCGTAGCTTTAATAATGTTATCATCCTAAAAGGCCATAGTGGGTTTTATTCATTTTGACAGATACAGTTCTCTTTAAAATAGACTTTTCCATTGAAAGTGGCTAAAGGAAAGCAACAGATTATCACCTTTTATGTAATAAGTGAAAACTCTGGAAGCCACTTTTTTGTTCCATAGCTTCTTGGTCACAATGGAAAGGTCAGAGCACTGACTGGCAGTGTCATAGCAGAGACTGGCTGAAAGCAGCAAGCTTTCTTGATGAACGAGGGTGAGGGGTAGAAGACAGACAGATGTCAAAAACAGCAGCTGATGGTGAGTGTGAGCAGAGACATGTGCCGGCTCCAGCCGGCTTTAAGCCGCTCAGGTGGTGAATGTGGAAGTTGTGAGCAAGGAAATAGCTTGCTGTTTGTTTCTACATCCTAAATTCTTAAAAGATCACACTGAATAATTATCTAGTTTGTGTATGCTCTTCTCTGTGGCAGATCACTGCCACCTAGTTGGTCACTCAGGCCAACATATGTGCAGTGCAATTCACAATCTGTGGTGGTCCAAGTAACAGTTTAAACCACTTTAAAGACCAGTTTAAAACAGTTTAAAGATCTTCTGCACATGCAATAGATACATATAAAAAGCCTTTGAGTGCTGAAGCTAGAGTTCTGCAGAGTAACAGACTTCTCTTCTGGCTTTTGTTTGAGATAATGAGTACCATTACAAGCTAGTATTTACTGCTATGGGAGATTGTCAATGCTCCTTTCACGAAACTTTGTTCACCATGGTTTTGTCAAGCCTTGGATTGATATTTTAGGGTCTGCACAATTCTTGATTGAAATGAGTGGCCTTTTCAAAGCAGATGCCGTGCAGAGTTTAGCTTAGTTTTCAGATAAGTCCTAACTGGAAATGTTGTCATTGTTCCTAAGAATAAGATGGAGAAGGTGTATTTTTCCACATAGAAATTATCAGAATCCTACCAGTGTAGGGAAGACCCTGCTTTGGAGATTTGGTATGTGGCAGCGTGGGCCTCCTTTGTGTCAGGGATGCAGCTCATGAAGTTTCTTTCTTTCCCCAAGCTTAGTCACATGCCAACGATTAATTTGGCTGATGAATTTTTGAAAAAATTGCACTGGCCATGCTCTGTCCTGGAGCTTCAAGCTGTGATTCCTTACTATGGGTGCAAGGCACAACTGGAGCAAAATGAGCTCTAGATGCTTCCTGTACTGGTGCTGCCCTTGAGGAAGAGGAGGAAATTTCCTGTTGGGGTAGGTGGCATACAGGTCCTGGGAAAGGAGGAAGGCAGGAGACAGCAGAAATGCGAGTGGCTTGTGGAATGTGTTGCTCATAACTGAAGGGAAGCAGGAGTCAGTGGAGGATGAGCTGAGGTTTGGCATGTGGCTACACAATGACAGGTGCACACTCCCTACCTAGGGCCTGACACTTGAGAGATGAATCTTGATAAGACTTCTAGAAAGTTTCCTATTAATTGTGTTTTGCTGAGTAACTGGGTTTTGGACAGCGATATACCTGAAGATTATCAGCCTTCACTGGAAAATTCTTGATGTTATCAAAACCAAAAGTGAAATATTGTTCCAGCAAAGTCTGGAGAAGTTCAGTTAGGAAATGACGTGCAGTGGTAAGATTCATAACTGTGTAATCTCTGTGATGCCATTTTTGAAATGCAATACAGACATGAATTGCCGTAAAAAACACCATCAGAGACTGCTATGTAGATTTCTTCACTTGGGCGTTTGAAGTCAAGGAAATGTCAGTGCACTGGGGATTCTTACCCAATTGGTTGGTGGTGGGGGTTTTTGGTTTGTTTGTTTGTTTGTTTGTTTGTTGTTGTTGTTTTGTTTGTTTTTGTTTGTTTTTGTTTGTTTGTTTGTTTGTTGTCCATTTACCTGGGGAAAAAAGAAGAATTTGATTAAGTGATTGACTGTGTTGTCCCTCAAATGCACAGGGCTTTCAATATGCTTGTGCACCCAACCTTTAACAACTACATTTCATAAAGCTGGGATATTCTACATTTTACTGAATATCGCACAAACCCCCTATTTCCTAAGATGTTTTAAGTTAATACACTTTTACCCCTTTTCTTTTCAACAGCAAGCCCCACAGCTGTACATGAAAGACTGGGCCCCAATGCTGAGCCACAGCTGAGGTTCCCAGCTGGTCCAGCTTTCCCTATTCCTTCCCAATATGTTGGTGCTCTGGCATCCTGCTAACAGTGTCTGAGAGTGGCAACTTCGTGTGGATGTGGTGTCAGCCCACATGAAGGTCAACATTTTATGCAGGATTTTGAGAACAACTGTTTCCCAAGACTTCTGTTGCAGTGGGATTTCTTAGGTTAAAAAAAAAAAAGGAAAAAGAAAGGGCATCAACAAATGTGGATGTTGTTTGAGATTGAGCTGTATTTCCTCTGAACCCTCCATGGATGGGGAGAATGCCCGTGGATCACTTGTACCAACATCTGACAGTCTCCACATGTGCTGCTGCTCCCACCTGAATGTGCATATTTTGAAGAAGAGGAGGGTGTGAACAATGAGGTGAGTCAAATGTGTAAGTTCTGAAACATTGGCTACATTCAGGGAGCAAGTCAAGTTAAAAGAAGACAGAGTGTTTGAAAATAAACAGGACATGAGCCAGCAATCAATAACTGCCTGAAACGCAAACCAGCCATTAGCTCAGCCAGAATCAAGGTTCTTGGCTAAGCTAATACATGGAACTAGTCTTGAAATACGTAAAAGGCTGCTGTGAAAGACAAAGGAACAGTCTGTCTTCCCTGTCCAGGACAGTGCAGCACTGGACTGACTCGCCTGGGGAGACTGTGGTGTCTTCATCACTGGAGGTTTTACAGTACAAGCTGGACAAACAGCAGTGAGGAATAGTCTACATCATATATTTGGGACAGCCTTGGGACAGAGGGAGGGGAAGGATAGCAGTGTGACCTCATGAGCACGTTTCCACCACTGTTTTTCTCTGATAGCGTGCTGTTATATCACTGTGCTCTTACTCTTATTTGTCTTTCTCTTACTATACTCCCAGATGTGCCTTGTCTTTGTGCAAGGTCTGTGCAACAGGGATGTTTATGCTGAGTGGGACCTTTGCACTTTATTGCAATAATGGCAATTATGTTCAGGCAGGCATCTTTTGAACACCAAAACCCTCTTGTAATGTCAATGAGCTCTTTTAAGTCATTTCTGGAGTATACTGCATGTAATGCATCACTTATTCCTAGGTAGAGTAATTCTGCCTCAAGTCAGCCTGCAGGGAAGGCTTGAAGGGCACAGTCATCCTCAGTCTGTCCTAGTGTTGCCCTCTGGATCTGGTTGTTTGGAGGAAAGCAAATGCAGCTCCTGTGCCACCAGCTGAATATAGAGATGTATGCGTATGTGCATTTGAAGTCTGTAGCCAGTGTGCAGCAAAATGTCAGAGATCATATAGCAGCTCCTGTGCCTACCTGACAGAGAAGGTACCCTTTTCCTCTGGCACACAGACCCTTCATTTCTGACTTGTGATATACTGTCAGACAGTATAGAACACATTGCAATGTTACACCTATCACAAGCTGCAGAATGCATCCACAAAGTTCTTCAGCCTCACTGACCAACCCCATTTGTTGGAGTCAGTGAAATTATTCACATGTGTATATGCCTAAGTATTTTGCTGGGGGTGGGCATGGGGAAAAATCATTTTCCAACGTTTTTAACTTGACAACAACTTGCATAAGCATCAGATTACTTAATAAAAATCAAGCACGGAGCAAAGCAGCTTTGGTAGCACATACCATAGCAGTACTTATGTTGCAATTCTGTTATTGCAACAGGTGTTCTAGTTTGTTAAGATCAAGGGATCAATAACTAAATTTACAGAAAAGCCAGCTGCTTAGTTGTTAGAGGTTGTTTTAATGTGTCAAGTACTACTTCTTTGGCCAAAACTGATTCTGTGAAACAGTATCTTCCAAAGCATTCCAATAATGGCTTTCTTTTTCTGCAGTCTCAGACTAAAAGATAAATCTGCAAAACGTAGTCTGATACATTCATCTCACTTAAGCATCTCTTGCTCCCAAAGAATAGTAAGCCACTAAGCCCTGTAGAATCAAATATTTTCCTATTAGCTCTTCTAGTGCAAGTTATTCAGTCAACACATGCATGAAAAATCAGCAATTGTCCAGGATGTTCTCTATTCCATTTTAAACTCTCCTATAATTTAAAACACATGACATATATAACACATGTACAAGTTCTTTGAAAGCAGTTACGGGCCTTCCTGGAAACAGGTTGATGTTACAATTTGTACCATAGTGCTAGTCCAAATCCCAGAATATATTAATTGTAATGGATTCAAAGTTCTTCAGGTATAGCTAAGGAATTGTTGGTACTGTGTTTATGTAAGAATGTACAAATATATTTGTGCCTATATTTAAAGCAGAGCATGTTGTGTATTTCCTATATTTTGGCAATTTAAAATGAATTAATATTTTCGTGAAATTACCTGGCAATTGTAAGACGAACAATTGATAGGAACCATCCAGAAATTTTATTTAGAAAAGAAATAGGATGCAACACTCATCAGAAAAAAATTCTTTGACATTTGGGTAAGCAGAACTGTAGCTGTGTTTGATTGCATAGGTATTCTGCTCCCAATGTTTGCCTCAAAGGGGACAGGGCTTGCACCATCATGCCACGTGGCTCCATCAGGGAGGCAGAGAGGCAGCAAACCCCATTGCTTGCTGCCCTCCTTCTCCTGAGTAGCCTGAGCTCGCCAGCCTTGGCCCTGCTTGGGCTGCCTGGTGCTCCCGCAGGGCCCCAGCAGCCTTCCTGGGGGATATGCTGCAGCGTGTGAACCTCACCACATGCCCCAGGGCCACCAAAGGAGGAGACACTTCCCCTTGCCTGGACTGTCCTCACTCTTTATGGTGACTGCTTGACTACCAGAGTCAGGTGAAGGGCCCACCAACAGCAGTGGGAAGACTTTGGCTTCTGTGCTAGGTTTGATTTAGAAAATAGCTTGAGTTGAATGAAATGAGAAAGTGAGGAAAGGCTGGAGCTGGTGAAAAATGAATTAATTTAAAATTTCCCTTCAATAAATGCTAACAAATGGCCTTAAAACCCCCTCAAACCTAGCAAGTGTTAGTTTTGGACATTAATGTAGGGCACAGTTGTGCTCCAACTCGGGTTAGCAGTGCAAAGAGACAACTAAGATGTAACACATGCCTGGTACAGTAGAGTTCAGATTCTGAAAAGTTTATATTTTTACCTGAAAAATTCCTTCACAGGCATTTAAAGGATATTTTTCTGAGTATTAAGAAAAGAGCTGTAGCTGTGTTTTAGAAAAAAACTTTTAGAGAAGGAAAATTATGTCTGAAATACCTTCTCTTTGATTCTCTCATTAAATTCAGCCATGTAATACTGTTGAATTGCAGTTGTGCTGCACAGAGTTGTTTCAGCAGTGAAATGATATAATACCTTTATTTGCTCCAATGTCCATGACACCTCGCACTCAGTCACCATCTTGACGTGTAATTGAATTAAATGAGCATGTGGTCAGAATTTTTTTTTTTTTTATTACCAAAAAAGAATAAACCCGCCTTGTTTGAAAAGTTGCAGGTTTTTTCGTTGTTTTTCTATGGGTGATATGCTATAGGCATTTCTTTATGATTTATTCATTTTACCTACAAGAAAAATAAACTACCTGCAGTTTGGCCACATTTCCCCAAATGTTAGATTATGAAAGACGTTTTTACAGGAGTAACTTAGAGTTTGAATGCTGGTCTACAACAAAAAAATTGTTTGCTGTTTAGGTTTCCAGCACAAGGTTCAGAGGTATTTGCAAACTGAATTCTTCCAAATACATATGCATTCTTGAGAGTCAATTTCTAAGTCCAGGGTTGCTCTCTCACATTTCGGTGTCCGATGTCAGACATGAAAACCAAACCCAGGTACACTGCCCTGAACTCTTCCTGTCTGTCAGATCAGCATGATTTTGCCAGAAGCTGTAATGGAAGAGAAAGCACACTGAACCCAGGAGACATCAAACCAAAGCAAAGAACAAAACTGTTAGCGGAGACCTTGGGCAGTTTTTGTGGTCTTCAGAAGTCATTCAGTACGAGACACTCTCCACCTCCTCCAAATGTATATATAAAAAACAGATGCTTCAGCTCTCACACTTAATGTTTCCTACTTTAACTATTCCCCTCTTAGAGCCTCCTCCAGCTCCCAGGGCAGTGCCTCTTGGAACCTCCTGCTCAGACCAGCTGTGCTTGAGAACGGGTGTTCTGTGCTGGAGCCACCAGGGAACCAAGACTTCATGTAGTTCACCCTTCTCCTCCATACAACCCATAACAAGCCTTGTATTTTTCTAATATTCAGGTGTTGTCAGTCTCCTTTTAATATATCTGTGAGACTAGGATGAAGAACATCAAGTTCTTCATAGGTTCCAGAGTTTCTTTCCCCTGGCTATCCTGCTTCAGCAGGCAAACTGCTCCTGCTCCTGCTGCGTGCTGGCTCTGTGGTGAGGGAGGCCTCTTCACATGCAGTGTTCCCTCCTTGCTTCTTACTCACCTAGCTGAGGGGCTGAGCTACAATTAGCCCAAAAAGCCTTTTCTCTTCTCTGTGTGCTATGTTTCCTATGGCGTCTTTAAAACTTTCCAGTGTTCTTTGTCGCCTGAATATGTTCCTCTGATATAATTTCAGAGTGCTAAGTGGAGAAAGCTCCTTACTTAGCCTACATGAGAAATAAGTCATGACCAGCCATGACAGATCTCATGCAAGTTTTTAGGGTAGGTTTTTCCATTCCCTTAGGTGACTGTAAGGTGAAATGACTAACATGGTGAAGAGTTGAGACATATGCTCATGGCATGGCAGGCTCAAGAGGTGTGTTCTGTCAGGGAGACCGGTCCTCATGGAGACGTGATGACCTAAATTCCTGACAGAGACTCCTGCACAATTACAGCCTCTTCCTTGGGAATACGATGAGGCAAAACTAACCTTGCTCAAATGCAAAGTGCTCTCAGTTCTAAGTCAAAAGACAAATTGAGAAGCTGAGGGCATGTGAGATGGCTCATTATGAGAGAATGTACTGTTTATCGAGATGACTTGGTCCTGGAAGCACTGGAAAACCTAGGACTAGATTCGTCCAGATGTCTGTGGAGCAGCAGTCATGACAGTGATGGTATGCTGATGACATCTGCCAGTTCGGAAGTGGGGCTCTTGCAGTGGTGTCCAGCTGACGCATGTCACTCTCACTCTGCTATGTCAGAGCTGGTATGCCTTTTCCTCCTGCCCTCATGCTGACTCCTCTCTGAAATTACCTTTCGTCTTCCTTATGCTTCTTCCTATATAAAATGACTTATGTTCTTGTCTCCTGTTTTAGACAAGGCAAGCCTAAGCAGGGAGAGCAGCAGGCTTAGCTAACTGCCTGTGAAAAAATGCCGTAATTAATGTCAAGGCCATGGAGAAAATTTCTGGACATGTCTGTGAACTTTATCCATTCATTTATGGACTTTATGACCAGCTGTTTGTCAGAAACGATGAGGCTGTGTGCTTAGAAACACCGGTCCCCTGTATGGGAACGTAGCGCCCCATCTTGTGTTTCTGCTGTTGACAATGTCAGCTCCAACCATGGCTCTCAGGCATCAGCAGTCCTGGCAGAGGAGGGACATTCATGGTGCAGAAATGCTTATCCTGGGTACAGCTGTGTCATCATGAAGCAGGAATGTACAGTATATGCCTTCCACAAGCATAGCTCTGAGCACAGAAATGCGTATACCGTCAACAGCACCTGCCCCTCTGTGGCGCAGTTCAGCTGTTGTGATAGCTGATGAGCTAAATTTAAGGTTTGCACATGCTCAGTTCTATTTAATGCCTATCAAGGGGAGTCTATGGGGTGGGGGGACAAAGGGGGTGGCAATAGGGGGGCTGGGATGGAACCCAGCTTTGGGATCTACATGTATGCAGAGTTTTGAAATGTTTTTTCCTCCTTTATGTTTATACTTAGCTGGATCTGAAGTCACACTGTTCTTTTTAAAGTAAAAATCCTGGTGTGTTACGTATAGCTCCCTTTATTATAATGTATGATGTTACTGAAAATAAAGGTGCAAGTTTTACACAATACTATTAGTAGTAGTCCTCTTAGAATTTCTTGCCTTATTCTCAGATATATTGCCATAATTATATTTTTCAAGACACCCAAAATTGCAAGGGAACAGGTTCAATCTTGTTGAAAGTTAAGAAATCCAATATGGTAGTTTTCACTAGATTTGACTTCTTCATTATTTCCTGAGACTATAAAAAATGTTATGACCACATCTTTGGAAAGATATTCAAAGCATCAGAAGCATATGCTAAATGTGGTTTGTTAATCATTCAGGGAATTGAGATACTGCATATAAGAAACATGCTTTTATCTTGAATCAGTGCCAAAAAGCCTTCTTCAAATTCTTTTCCTGCTCTGGCAAAGCACAGCAAATCATCCCACCACAGACATTTCAGGGTTATGTGCATACTGGCAGCAAAACTAGAGGACTTGAAGAAACCTTAAAGACACAGTACCAATATTATTTTTAAAATTACAATCTCCTTAGTTAAATGTAAGACTATGTGTGATACTACTGTTTGTCAGTAAGATATACATAGATATTAGTAATGCAATACAGTAATCTTTCTTGCTAAAATTACACTTAAAGCCATGTTGCCACATTTCATGCATCCCTCTGTATAGTGTTATTGGAAGTAAGATTCCCCTCCGTGTCTCTGAGAGTGAGTTCATTCAGGCCAGCTGATATATTCCAGGAGTCTTTTCATGCAGAGATAAACTTTAAATTATCACCTATCTTTAAGTCTTATGAGATGTAAAGTCCAAAAATGAGAAACCGAAACTGGCCAATTTGAAAGATCAAGCAAGTAAAACTCATAAATTGAATTTCCAGAGAGGAAGAATTTACTTCCAGAAACTAAGAGAGGGAAGGATACAGAGAGGCAGCCATATCTGTCTGATGTTTTGTGAAAACAAATGTTTGCAGCCAGCTCAACCGTGCCCCAGGGTTATTGTAAACAAGCAATGATAAGGACGGTGCCGTGCTGACTAGCTGGTGTACTGGAGCAGGTATTGTATATCAACAGGCTGGCGGTGTCAAGGCCAAGTTATAGTGGCAGGAATTTAGCACTTCGCAAACTCGTGACACCCAAAAAGGCCACAGTGTGTGTCGGCTGTGTGTTAGGATGGATCCTGGGCAAGGAGAGGGAGTTGGCAGCCTCCCGTGTGCATCAGGAGAATTCTCTGCTTCGTGTGAGAGATACTGTTTGTGCTGTGATAATATTTGACTGGTTCATAGGCCTTTTCTTTTTTTGAGCTGGATAACCAGATATCTTCTCTTTCGCCCGGTTTAGAGAGATTTAAGATAAGCTTTTATTTCAGTCCTTAGAAAATCTCACATACATGATTTTCTGATGCAGATGACCACCTTTTGTTTGCTGTAAGTAAAGCTTTGCATTGTGTTCTGGCTTGTACAAACTGACTGCCCTCCTAGCATAATTGCTTAGCACTCTGTAGAGTGATTTACTCCTTAACACAAGTTATATGATAAGTCATAGTAACATTCCCATCAATGAGCAGGGGAGTTCCTGTTGAACCTGGCATGAGTGCAGCTGAGATGTTAGCTGAACTCGTTAATACAGCTGTGGCTCTGCACATTACACACTGGATTTCTGAAAGTGAGGCTTTGGTAAGACATTTTAAGGTACCTGCTCTGATGTTTAAGTTCTTTGAATTACTTAGATGTATTACAATTGCACTTGAAAGAGACAGAGTTTACATATGTTTGATGAGTAGTGGGTCCTTGACAACAATCTATAATGTGAGGTTTCCAAAGAGCTGTTTTCAGTCATGGTCTTGTAGCCATCACAGGGAAATGGTTTAAGAGAGACAAGTGTGAATGGCAGAAGAGCCCTGTGCCAGCTATTATCAGTTGCACTAAACTCCAACTTTTCTTATTCCTACAACATGCTTTTGCTTTATAAAATATTATTTGCAGTCACAAATTCCATGCATTTGATTTTACTAATATTAAACAGGATCTAAAAATTGGTTAAATAAGTAATGCTAAAGTTGATGGTTAAATAAGAGACTAGCAAGTTTATGAGTTCAGTCCTTTCCACGTATTTTGCAGTTTGAAACTATAAGAAAGTATCACATTTGCCTTCAGCAGTTAAAGGCAATGGTCATTAAAGATGTTAGCTATCAACTAGGGTTCAGCACCTGGTGCCAGATAAATACTGATAACAAAGTTTTCTTTTTTGTTGCCTTTTTTGCTCCCTCTTTTCTGGACCATGGTGTTCCCACTTAGCACTCTAATTTTTCACAGTCTTCAGAATTGTACTGTATGTACCATACACTAGAGATATGGAAAACCAAAGCATTAATCAGTCACATTCATCCATGCAATTTCACGCATTTGTTATATGAGAAGGTAAACAGGTTCCAGAGCACAACTGAGAGTTTCTCCACAAGAGCTGTGCTGAAAATGCAAAGTAAGAAAAACATGACGCAGCATTAAACAGCTATGCCTATAGACTGTTGACTGTAGCATAAACTCTTGTTTGGTTCTGCTGTGTGTCTGGGCCAGCAAGTATGGAAACATACTTAGTACTCTTCATGTGAAAGAGGATCTCAGTTCCTGGTAGGGGAGGAGGCACAATTCTCTCTCTGTTGAGTCTTCTGTGGCATGTCTGGAAAGTGCCCACAAGCACAGAAGAGACACGGCCACCCCTAGCAGGCCTCCCCTCTGCAGCCTGCAAAAAGACCAGACAGCCAGAGAATGAACTCCATTCTACCTTAAAACTAAGAATCCAGGAGAGGAGAACAGAGAAGAGCAGGACTAAAATAATCGATGCCTAAAAAAGCCCGCTGCAAATTTACTACTGAATAAATGCCAGGATTCAGGATTTCCTGGAGTCTCCATCCAAGAACAGCTCTGGTTCAGTAGAAACAGTGATACGAACTGTGCAGCTTGGTTACTGTATTGCTATGGTACATGGCATTATACTGTAGAATCAGTATATTAATAGAATGGAGGAAGGGAGAAAAAGATGGAAGAAAAACCCAGGCAAATACACTGTAAAGCCCCTAGGGGACTTAAATCAGCCAAGGATTCTCACAGAAGTCAATGTAAATCTCTCCTTGTACAGAAAGTAGGTAAATGGCAGAAAGCAGTGAAGGAAAAAGGTATTTCCTCCCATGAAATTTAACCAAATAAAATCAGTTCCCCATTTTTCCTTTTTATCTATAAAAGGCAACTTTTCAAGTTGTCTTGGCAGGTTTTGAATTCCTCATGCATTTTTGCATAATGCTGCTGAGATTGGAACTCTTATGCCCCAAAATGTGGAGTGTGTGCGTCTCTGGTGTTTGGTCACGGCAAAATTAACTCAGTCTTGTCAAAAAGAAGCTTATTGAATTTCTACTTTATTGCCTTGCTTGGGATGTGGATCTCGACTGACCAAACCCTTCACCTCATGTGACCTATAAAGGATGTGGATAGTCCTTGTATTGTCACACGTTTAGAGAAAGAATTTTTGTAAAAGCAGTCCAAAGACAGTATTTACCTGCTGTAGCTACTCTGAGTATTTCACTGTTCCCTGTGAATAAAAGTTAATGTTATTAATCCTTATAACATCTCTGAGGTGACTCTTAATTCATATGGATGAGGTTTTTCTTTGTTTAGCAAAGTAAATTTGGCTTAAAATAAGAACACAAAACTATAACTATTAAAACCAAAACAAACCAGCTTCATATAAAGTCCAGTTCTAAAAAAGGTTTTCTAACCCAAGGAAGACTACACTGGCAGCTGTATATTTGCAAAAGTAAACTTGGTCCATGCCTGAAAAAAAGAAATTAACAATTAGCCAGTTTCTGTAGTATAAACAAAAATAACAAGACTGCTTTGAATAAATCAATCCATAGGAAGAATTATAAGCATTACCTATTGTTGAACAGTCTAACACTGTAAAAACAGGATTTGCTGTTAGTTTTCCATAAATGTTCCACTGATTGTCTTGTGGGTTTTGCATATTTAATATTTATAACTCCAAGAGGCAATTTGAAAGTGTTTTTTACAAACTGAATGCTGGACTTCCAGAGAAGATTTTTGGTGGTTTTGTTTGTTTGTTTTTTCCCTGAAAAGGACTGGAACAAATAATAGCACAGGAATACCTACAGCATAACAAAGTAATAAATAATAACATGAAATCTTCAAAATTGGGACTTGTAACCAGGCTTGCGTACTTGTTAGAATCAGTAGCTGTGACAGAATTTAAATACAGCTTTTGACACTGTGTCACATAATATCTCAATGGCAAACTAGAGACTTATGATCTCCACAGAACTACATGTAAGTGCAGAAGTACATGGGCAATCATAACCAAAATTGACTTTTTTTTTGAGAGAGAAAATAATTGCTAAATGAAAGGAACAATCCAGTGAAATTTCAGAGATCTGTGTTGGCTCTGCTACTGTTTAGAGTTTGATGTATGATTTTAATGATGGAATGGGCCATTCAGACATAGGTTTTCTGGAATTGCAATTTGGGAGGTCCTGACAAGCATACTCTCTAGTTTTGTATGCAGAATTTCAAGATATATATGGACTAATGTGGGAATCTAATGGAGAGAAACATGAATCATTTAAAAAATATGAAAACCATAAAATGAATGACATCTTTGGATTAGTTTAGTCTGGAGAGGAAACTGATACTAAACTTCAAATGTGTAAGGCATATTTAGGCTAGAAGAAAAACTTTTAAGTGGAAGGTTAAAATATACTAAATGATACGAAACCTGTATCATTGTAGGTCTTTAAGGAACATGTCAGATAAACACCAATCAGAAATAAAATTACTATAGCTGGTGCTGCTGTAAGCAGAAGACTTCTCCTGCTCCCTTTTACATGATTTTTTTCAAAACAATGATTTTTTTTTAACATTTTAGTGAAGAGTCACCTTAGGGAAAGAAACTTTTATTTTTTGTATATTGTAGTTATATTTATGTTTTTGTTTGCAGTAACTGGGACTTGACTCCAGACAAAATTGTAGATTCATAAGTAGTATAAGTAATGGGTGAAGGACTTGTACAAGAACATGACTTCAATTGCAGTCAGTGGTCTGTCCTGTAGCATCAGGACTGAAAAACTGATGCACTCCCATCTCACGCAATGGTATTATGGCCATCGCTTTAATTTTTATGGCCCATTCTGAAAACTGCAGTTAAGTCATAGGACCTAACTAGGCATGAATACTACTGGGCTCAGAGCCATGCCTTGCATGCTTGTGTGAGACAAAGGATGCAGGCAGGATGCCACCAGCAGCTAGAAGACATCAGAGAGCATACGAGCTCTTGCGTGTGTCAGTTCTCCCAGGACCACATGTACTCTGCATGTATGTGAATAAAACTGGCCTTAGATGTTTTATGTTTAGTTTTCAAAGTGTGTGCTTTGAGGGTGAAGTTGGAACAGAAATTTTTAGAAAGCATTGCTTCCATTGTTCTTTTCACAAAATAAACTGTGAAGTCCAGAGAAAACTGGACAGCAACTTTCTTTATATTTCTGACTTTTTATTCTCTCAGTTTGTGTAACATCCTAAGTTTAATGGGTTGGAAAGTGATGGACCAGCAAGATGTCAACACTCAGTCAAAATCAAAGAGCAGAGAACTTTCTGCATCCATCTGACCACAGGGTTCAGACAGGAGGCTCTGAGTGAATCTTGATGATGCTGGAGTAATTTACAGATCTCTGCTAATTGAGGCCAAGAATTTAGCCCTCTTAAGTGCAACTGCTGAAGTATTTTATAAAGGAGTTTCAGTTGTGGACACAAACTCTGTGTCACCTTGCAGCCACTGAATTGCTACTTCTTACTGAATTGTGTTATATATACAAACATTTTCAAATAAAGAGAAGTTATATTATTGCCAAATGTGGTAGCATCAACAGCAGACATGGCCCTTGGCTGAAATAAACTGTTATGAATCTGTTGATATTCAAAGGATCAGCATGATTTTACTCTGCCTGGCTGAAAATGTTTATCACTATTGCGTGGGTGCAAAAGGAATTGTTCATGTCAAAATTTCAGCTTTAGTGGTCTTAAGTGATTCATAAGGCTCACTTCAGAAGATAACAGTAACTGTAATTGATGACTCTCTCTTATTTCCTTTATGTGCATATGTCTATAAAAATCTATAGACGCATCAGCCTGTGCACAGTACCCATCAGCATCATGACTGCTGCCCATTGCAGAGTTCTGCAATCTCTGCCTACATGTCGTTTCATGGAAATCATGGTAGAATGGTGTTCTAAAAATCACCTTGTTCCAATCCAAAACTTACTGTGAACAGTGAGAAAAATAATATGGTTAAGGAAAAAAAAAAAAGCTTTACTGTTATTTGCCATCTTTATAATGTGTTTATTTTACAGTCTGAAAATGAACAGCAAGGTATTGCTCTACAGAAATAAGCTATACATTAAAAAGCTTCTTGATTTTTAGAACCATTTATATTTCAATTAAGAACTCATGAAAGATCACATTAAAGCCCTTTGTTGTCCATGATGGCCAACGTATTTTGACCCGATTCATTTTCTGTCTTTTAAAATTATTCTCTAGTCACACATTTTTTTTTAAGTACTCAACAAGTTGGAGTTCTAATGTCTGTCAGTGTGGCTGACACAGCAGATTACTATATTTGATTTAAAATGCTTAAAATAATAAATAACGTGGGAAGTAAAGGCACTACATATAGGTACTACATAAAAAATGACAGATTATTTCTAATGAATATTAAACAAGGTGTTAAAATATAACATTTTCAAATGATTAAATAATATTTGGAATGAAATATTTGAATAACATGAGTAGTTGAAAAGCATATAGAGAACATGATCCCAACTTCACTTTTTCTCCTGTGCTTATTTTTCATGGACACTGTAGTGCACAGAAGCCATGTGTGTAGCATTTGCACGGGGGATGGCACTGCCTGCTCTGTGACACGTGCAGAAGAGAGGCACTGTCTGAGTGGCACTACCTACACTTGGTCCAGGAAACTCACCCAGGGGATAAACGGAGTGTCTTCGAAAGAGGAGACAAGTCCTCAGCTGGCTTCCAGGCCTGGGCAGATATGAAGCCATGCTGTCACATGCCCTGACAATGCAGTGCCCCTGTTTTTCTCCCCAAATATGTGCCATCCTTTATCCTGTCCCAGTTGTCCTTTCACAGCTGCCCAGTCCCACCTGATTCATGTTTGTAATACTGTCAATTAAAAAATTAGTAATTAAAATGAAGCCCACTTTGCCCATAGTACTCCTAGCTTTTGCACTGCTCCATCTGCCCATTCTCAGTCCCCTTCTTGTTGTTAAAAGACTCATCAGCATGTGATCTTCCCTCTGCCAGGATTGCTTAGTGCCATCTGCTCCCTTCCTAGATGATCAGTCCCACCCAGATCACTGTTTACCATAATCACAAATCCAACACCTTTTCTAAGCACTGGTTTTAGAGGATGCTTTTGTGATTTTCTACCAGAGTCAACTCCTATCAGCCTCTTCCCATGTTGTCAAGGCCATAGAAACAACACTGGTCCTTAGATGACCCATGTATTCCCAGATCTATGGGGCCTTTGTGGCAACAGCATATCTGTGTCCATCAGGCTATACAGCCACATGCCGTGCTATCTTTTGTTTAAGGCATTTATCTTCTCTTGCAATGACCAAAAACTCAAGTAACACCTTCCCAAACTCAACATCCTCTTTGTGGAAAAACTTGTGTCTATCTTACTTCTTCCAACATAAAAATACTAAGTTCGTATTATACTGCTTGGAAGAGTTTTCAGAACATACCTTTTTCTTACATTTTCCCTATTGGTTCTCCCAGTTGTTTTCATGCATGTTGCATTTTTAAAGAGGGGCAATAAGCAGTGCAACACTGAAAAATTCATTTAGGAATATAGCAATAGTGTATTGCCTCTCTCTATCAGAGAAAATATGTTGTAGGGACAACTGTCAAAGCCTCTTTCCTGACATTTGATCTGGGAACTCAGGAGGGTGACCTGCAATACTTCTGCTGCTCTTCACTACAGGCCACTTCCCTTGAGTGAAATTGGACCTGCTGTAAGTTTCCATGCCCACCTGCCTTCCTATGAGTAATCTGGGTCCTCTCTTCAGTAACTTGGACTTCGAAAAATGCCTGGACTTAACATTTTGATCTGGGAGATTCATGCCCTGACATCTTTACAGCATAGCAGTGGGTGAATGTACTCCCGTGGAGCCCACCATGAGCTCCCTGCTCCATACCGGCCTGCACTCACCCTGCTTTAGATAGCAACCAGATCAGAGCAGCAAAAATCCAGAATCACTGTAAACCTGTTTCTCTAAGTTTGTACAGACATACACTTTACACAGGGCAGTGGCTTTCAGTACTGAGCATCACAAAGTTTTCACCATTTTAAGATACAACTTGGCAATATTCAAAGAAGGTTTGCATGTAAAATGGGCTACTGAATTTGAGACCAGTTAGTACAAACATCGACAAAGACTTAAAAGCCGAATCAACTACATGTTACTTACATTTTTGTATGACTCATTGCTGGCTGTGAAATCTGTAATTGCAAACATGGTGGGTCTTTTAACTTGAAGGTATGTTCGTTCTCCTCAGTGGAGCTTAGCGTTGATGGGTTCTGAGACAGAGCAGGGGAGAGCTTGTTCTCTGTGATTTGTACATATTCAAACCACCAATGTGTAAATATTTTCAAGAATGATGTCAACTCAAAAAGCAGATTTTTTTACTTGATATTTAAATGTCTTGAACACAGCAGTGTTTTGACATTATATATAAGGTTGCTGATGCTATCTGCAAAGTGCAGTCATTGTGTTTGTGTCACAGTTGCAATTAATTGCCTTTAGAGCTAACAAAAGCTAGCACCTGACCTCAATGAATGCTGTTACCTCCTCTTCCCCAGCTGGACTTAAGAAATATATATATTTCTTAGAAGTACTTTTTGAACCTTGCCCCATACTAGTGTGATTTGCTTGCTGTCTTTCTCCTCCATTTTAATTGAAATTGATCTAAAAAGAAAAAAAAAAAAAAAAAAGATGAAAATGTTTATTATGCTTTCAGAGAAAATATTTACAGTCCTGGCCTCCCGTACAAATAAAAACTTTCCACATTATTCTCTAGCAATGTATTGTTCAGTATAAAATAAATAGTAAGACTATGGATACATACAGTATTTTTGTGAATGTCACTATTGGACAAACAGGATCTCAGAAAATGTTAGCCGTGTACAGCAGCTAGAGTAGTTCAGACATCAAATGTACTCAAGCATATATGCTAGCTTTTTTAGCCCAGCTGTATACATCTGAAGCTTATCCATGAAGCCAGAAAAGATAGGACAATATATTAAGCCCTACAAAATCACTTAACATTAAATCGATGGTTCTAGGTAGGAATAAATTTACTTTCAAAAACATCCAAATGACAATCTGAAGTGCTTTAATTTAGGATTAACTTACCATATGAGGCTTTCCAGAGCCAGCTGGAAGATATCTAGTATGGTGTTTTATCTGACTGATGACTCTGCCTGAGCTCCCAAGCAAACGCATGGGGAGACAGGGTAAGGCTGAGTTTCCAGTGAGGATTTTCTAACAGGCAAACTATACTGCAGAGATTTTGTATCTGAGAGAAGCCTTTACATCTGAAAGAGCTTGCAGTTTGTCATTAAAAGAGCCAAACTGTTTGCTCATTGCCATAGCCCTTCATCAGTTACCACCACAACAAAAAACCTGAAGAAGACTCCTTGCAGGAATGAAACAAACAGGCTGCAACACCATAATATTTGATAGTCTTGGCACACAAACACCTTCCCTTGCTTTTTATTAGGTTGCTGCAAAAATCAGAGAAACCATAGTTGATGATGGAGTTGTAACCTACCATTCCACTTATTCCCGCCTTGAAAAATCACTTTTGCAGAAGTTTGCAAAACACTGCAACACAACAAATGACAACTGATTGTGCTGGGAACACATTCCCTGGGAACACATTGACAAAATCTCGCTGTATTTCAGCCAATGTTGAGCCCCACTTCCTTGCTGCCTTGGCAAAACATAGGCAGCATATTTTTTGTGTAGTGGCCCTGCCTGCTGAGACACTAGCATACTACTCCTTGTTCCCACCTCCAGACGCTCTTGTGATTCAAATAAACAAGGTCACTTCAGTGGAAAATGTCACTTTAGGCAAACAGAACTTCTCAACTAGTTCTCTAACAGAGAGAAAGTCAACATTTCTGCCTTACTGAGAATGCTACCTGAATAATTTGTATTGCAAACAGATATATATATATTGCCATCTTTGTAGTTAATCAAGAATTAGTGTAACATCAGGAAGTGCCTAAACTTGCCCTAATTGCTCAAAAATCTTAAGGAATTTCTACCATAAAGAAACAAACAAACCCACCACCACCACCAAAAATCACTGTTATGCACTGGTTTGGACACTAGATTTTTAATGTAAATGGGTGTTGTGGTTTAAGCCAAGCTAGCAATATAACCATGATAGCTGCTCGCTCACTCCCCTCCTACCCCTCAAACAGGGGAGAGAATCAAAAGGGAAAAGAGAAACTTGGATTGAGATAAACACAGTGTAATCATATAACACAATACTAATACACTACGAGTAAATACATAGAATAAATAGAACATAACATAAATAGAAATACATAAATACAATGTAAAATAAAAATACTCAATGCAATTCCTCAGAAACTCTGTCTGCACCAAACAGCCGATCCCAGAGAGAGAAATGAAGAAAAAGGCAGAAAGGCCCAGAAGCCTCTGCAAAATGGTAGGATCTTAAAAGGCTCAGCTAAAGAAAGTCATGAACAGAGCTCCCCTGAACAGGTGTCTGTCCTGGCTTCAACAAAAGAGCAACAGAGAAGAAGAAGAGAGCCAGAAGCAAAAAAGAGAAAATGCACACAAGAGAGTGGAAGATTCTGGCTCTCCTTAAATATGAACCATGATGTAATGGGATGGAATACTCTTATTGATCAGTCTGGATATCAGTCAAGCTCTGCCCCATCCATAGCCCCTTTCCTTGATACCTCACACCTGTGGGCAGAGTGCTCAGAATGTCCTTGGCTCTCAGACCATAGCAATTAAAAACATTAGCTCTGTCCTGGGGTGTTATCTCTTGTTCTCAAACTAAATTCAAACAATGACTGTGATAGCTATGAAAAAAAAAGGTTTCTAACTGCATGAAGAAAATTAACTCACTTTTAAGTCAAATCAGCATGAGACTGCAATTTTAGTATTACAAAAGTAAAAATCTTATACAAAAGAACCCATCCTGTAAGCATATATAATATATGGATATATTGCAAAAATTATGTTTTTAAACTGAGTATGAACTTAAAGGATTGATTTCAGTATGTAAGTAAGATTCCAGTACTAAGGGAAAACACTGAGGTAAAAATGTGAATCTGAGTAACCACCTAAGTATGTGTGGATATTGATATGTGAACTTGGCCCAGTAAGTAACTTTGGTTCACTGAGCTGCTTTTTTCTCACCTTGCATTTAATACTCATCACTAATGACATACACATACTATGCAGTTTTCAGTAATGTAACCTTGTGTACCTTAAACATTCACTAATAAGAGAGAGACTTCTACAGTTGGTTTTTAGACCTTTTCAGTGTTTACTAGAGAACTGAGTCTTGTGGTTTGAGTTAGTACATTCTTCTGGCACTCTGCCTCCCCAATATACATTTAGGTTATGAATGTGATGGAAAGTCATCCAATTCAGCAGCTTGTGATAACTATCTCTTATCTTCAGTCATTATTCCAAGTCACAGTGCATGGCACATCTGCAAAAGGTCACTGTACTATATATTCTTTTTGGATGAACTTTAATTGCTGCTTCAAAAGCAGAAATTTCAGGTGGGAAGCCTTGCAGTGTGTCTCAAAATCAATGGTCACTTCTTCCTCTTCATCTGCACTGAACTGTGCAATGCTGCTGACATGCACTCTTCTGTAGTATAATTCAATTTATCACCCTGTTGCCATAAATGGATTTGGATTTTAATTGTGAATTCTTGGAATTGTAGTTCTGGAAACTACAAGTTGGAGCTTACAACCTCACACATCACTTTGAAAGTGTTACTACCTGGAATTGTTACAGAACTAAAGGAAGCGGTAAGGTTGAGTAAAAGCAAGTCACTAAAAAGTGATGTAGGAATTGTTTTTATACAAAGCAATTTCTAGCAAGTGTTATCTCAGTTGCTTGACCTGGCTACTTCATATTTAGGTTAAATACCAGCATGATTATTAAAAATTAAGAGTTCCTCTTCCCTGCTATGAAAGACAAAAATCTTTTAATGATTATTTTGCAGAGATCTATAGGTAATCATTCTGCCTAAAAGGGTTTTTTGAAGAAAAATGAATCCATACAACATAACAGCATGATTAATTACAAACTCTTCCCCTCATAATGCTGGGCCTGTGTAATCTGCGCTAAACACAAATAGTCAGTACAAAGTTTTGTCAGGGTGAAAAAAAGAGGAACTGGTGGAAGTAATTAGAAAAGGAGTGAATTATTTTGACAAGACAGTGAACTGACATTCAGAGGATATGAACTACAATGAAAGAGAGGTAGTGATTGCATAAAATCCTTATATGCTTGCCAACTCCCCACTATGGTGACTAACTGTACCACGATTTACTGTGCAGCCTTGAGCACTAAGTACAAATTGAATTCACCACCTTCCTGGTGCTTTCATAATCATTCTTTGCTGTTTCAAAGCAAGAGAAGAAAGCAATTCATCAAGAAATTGCTCAGAATGCTGTAGGAGTGCATAAATCCCTCCCTTGACCACAGAGGCAGTATTATCAAAATATATAAAAACATTAATAATACAAATGTACTCAATAAAGGAAAAATACATTTGGGGAACAAAAAGATTTTAATGTACTCGGTTGATGCTCAAACAGCAAACATCCAGTAGCTGAGAGCAATGGACTACAGTTCGTGTTAGTAGGCAGTGTATTTTGTGGTAATCCCTTCTGAAGGCTTTTTAAGAGACTTTATGTTGAATGGTAGGCTTTGATTACTTTTCAGGAAAAAAATACTACAAAACAAAACATGAAAACAAACAACAAATGACTCTTCAAACATTTTTAATGGACATATCTTCATTATATTAATTCCATATTCACTTGAATGTACGCTGAATGTACTTCAAAATCTCTGGACCGAACATACTGAATTTGTGTTGATCTCAGTGAGAAAAGGCAGGCAAGCTTGAGCTGTTATTATATGGGGGCTGTTTTCTAGGAAAGAATTGGACGTTGATAATACTGAGGATAAGCCTTCTCTGGGGTAACTACCGACCTGTCTGCCTGCCCACCCTCATTTCTGGGAAGCTAATTTATAGGTTTGTACTCTGCTAGATTTAAAAATATTTGTTCAGAGAAAGATTGTTATCATCCTATACAAATATTAAAATGGATGTAGGCATATAGAATAAATATTCCGTTTCTTTAGCTTGAAGGTAGGACTGGATAAAAATGCAGTCCTTGTACTTGGGGAATGCAGGATCAGTACAAGGTTAAGTGAGGAGAGACAAACTCCAAAGAGGCAGAAGGAGGATGCTTGAAGCCTACATTTGGTTTCAAGCTCAGCTCGTTTTCCTGAAGAAGGATTATACTGTACCCTTTCAAAGCCACATGATTCTGCACTACATGGGGCTATGCTTGTGTAAGGCACATCTCCCAATGCAATTTTATTTGCATTAGTGACAGACTAATCTTGAACAAAAGCTCAATTATTTCTGGGAGAGCTGGTAAAAATGCACATTATTAAAATTAAATACTTCAGTTACTTTTGCACTCTGTGGGATGAACAGAGCTAAATACATAGTAGAAATTAAAATGGTAAGATTCTGGCCATTCTTATCCACAATCAAAGCCTAAGGATAATAACCTACTGGAAGAGAGGTCTGAATAGAATAGAATCATAGAATCATTTTGGTTGGAAGAGACTCTCAGTGTCTGTGCATGATAAGTTGCATAAGATGAAAGAAAAGCATCAGTATTAATGCAGCCTTATTATATGCATTTCACTGAGACACTTCCATGGATGACTCTTAATATCAACTATAATAATGGATTTTTTTTTTCCAGATTGTTCAAATGCGTGTGATATTTATCTACCCTTCTTTCCAAACAACAGGTTGTCACTAATTTAGTGTATGAAGTCTTTCCTAAGTGAAGTGATAGAAGTATACTAGACTGTGAATATTTTTGGCAATTCTCTTCTGGCACCACTCACAGATACTATTAAGGCACTGTAAATATGGCACTGTGTGAAGGAGTTATCTCCACTTCGAAAATTTCAAGCATGGCAGTCACTACATACATGTAACTGGGAAACAGTGCAGACTCACTCCCCCATCTCACTGCTTCTTTCTGCAGACTCTGAGCAGGCAATCAATACACCAGGTACCTGTGGCTTAATGACTTACTGCTTGTTGCCCCCATCATGCACACGCCAGCTGTGACTCAAAGCATTTTCACCTTGATTTGGAAGAGGGAGATTGAAGCAATTATATGGTAACCAAACTACTCGACTGTTAAATCATTGTCTAAACTACATGTGGTTTTACAACCACAACCTAGTCTACATATTCCTAATTTATTACTTAGGAAAGCTGACTCCTGAGTGTATTCTCAACAAGCCACATCTATACCAGGAATTCTTCTAGCTGTTGTTCTCCAGACTGCTGCAGGATTGCCTGGCTTTGGTCATTCTAACTATTATGAGTAAGACCAAATGGCACAGAGGTGATCATCCAGAGACATACCTACACAGCAGTTTCCATTGCTGCAACAAGTGGTGACACTGCTAGCAACAGCACTAAGCTGGTGCCACCAGCTCAACTAAGAATCAAGAATTTAGGAAAATCAGCAATTTAGCTGAGCTAGAGTGAGCCCAGCATTAAATACTCATCTAAAGAAGGCAAAGTGCCTGGGGCGCTATTCCAGATCTTTCTACAAACCTGTCTACAAGCACAATCCTTGCACTCAGAGAGAAAACAGCTAGCTGGGGAAAGAGAAGTCCTGGTTTCCACAAAGACTTGGCAACAGTCAGGTTGTGGTGCAGAAATACAGTATTGGACACATATTTAGGCTTCTTAAACTGAGTCAAGCCCTAGTTGAAAGCAAACAGACAACCAGAGGTAAAACACTAACACTGGTTTGGTGAGCTGACCGTCTCAGAAAGTGACTGAAGATGAAAAAGAAGTAGCAAAACCAAACAACAATTTTCTGTCTCTTGTTTTGCCTCATCTGTGGTTGAAAGCGAAAGGAGCGCTGAGATGTGAGGATGTTTATTTAATTATTTATTTAAAGCAGAAGGACTTGGTCTCCAGATGCTCTGTCCTGTCTTTGTGTTGACCTTTGTCTTCCCTGGCTTGGAATTGCTTATCCTCATATGAAGGAAAGTCAATTTTCCTATAATCCTATTTTAATAATTAATCTTTCTCGGAGAGACCTAGGAGTCAGAAGTATTAAGAAAACTTGCTTAGGAAAGCATCATATTTGCAGAATCATAAACTGATTTGGTTCACATTTGTTAAATAAAATGTTCTGTTTCTTATTGATTTGACCAGTTTGAACCTGACAGCAATTCTCTGACTGTTGTGGGGAGGTATTTCTGTTTTCCAGAGTGTAGGAGTCATTATCTGACTATCTATCTGTGGAATCATGGCCGCATCCATCCTTCCATGCCGATTGTAAAGCCTGTCATTAGAAGCAGCAGCATGGAGCTGGGACCATACAAAGGGGTGAAAAGTAGCAAGATCCTGGGAAAAACAGAAAAGTTTGCAGGCTTGCCTGTTGTTTTCGTGGGTTTTCAGGTCTAGCCAGAAGCAGGAAGCAACAGAAAGAGCACACAAAGAAGTGCGTAGCTTCTCTGTTTCCAACCTAGTTTCATAATCTTCAAGAAGTTTGGATAGGTTTCAAGGAATCACCAGAAAGTTCAGATGCTTATCTCAACAGCACCTCAGACACTTCCAGGGCTCAGCCAGCAGAAAGATTCCTGTGTAATTCAGAATAGCTGCTGAAAGGCCAGCTCTGGAGATTTTGCAGCTCTCCATTCCAAACAAAAATACAATGCAGAAACATTGCATAGAGGTAAAGTTTGTGTTTCCCTTAAAAAGGAGCTTGACTACTATAGCATCCTTTCTATTTGTGTTCCATATAATATTAGCTAGTATTTATGTATTAAAGTTTTCAAATAACTTTTTAAGCTTTAGTTGATTTCTCTTTTAATGTATAGAATTAAAAAAAAATATGGCATGTTATCCATCCCGCATGTTATCTGTGAGAATGAGGTTTTACATGGAAAGGGTGGAAAAATAAAAGAAGTAGGATTTGCCCTCCTCATAGGGTGCACATCTAGCATTCTCAGGGAACCCATATGTGATGTTCTCGTGAGAAATCTTCAGCAAAAATAGGTCTCTGAAATGTGCTGTTGACTTACAAAAGAAGGCTGCAGTCCAGCATGCAGTGGGGCTGATGACTGTACTGCACAAGACTGAGCTCTTTGTTTGCACAATATGACAGTTCTGCTTATGTGTTTGTAGAATCAGGGTCCAAATACAACTGTGAAAGAATGAGATTTTACCACAAACGGGAAATCAGGAGCTCTTAAAACAGGTTTGAAATGAAAGCCACATGATCTTACTCAGCTTTCCAGGCTTGACATTCATTAGAGCAGAATAAATATTTATAGAGATAAGTGAAAGGGTGAGTACTTTGACTTTTACAACAGAAATTTAATTGGATGAAATTCTGCCTTGTTCAAAATATTGAAAATAACAGAGTTGTACTTAGTTTTAGAAATTCGGACAAGTAGCCACGTCCCATAAGCACCATGAAGGGCAAGTATATTTTTCTTAAAAAATCCCTAAGACTTTTAAAATCCTCTAAGTTCTTTAAAACTGCTTTCTGCCTGGGCTGGAAAGTGGCATTGCCCATGCCCGTTGTGCAGAGCAAAGGTGTGGCAGCATCAGGGTCAGACCTGAGTGTAGTAGCTGGAGACCACACTAACCAGCTGTGAAGGGCAATGGGGTGCTGCTGCCCAGATCCAGCATCAGAGAGCGGCTGGAGGACCATTACTCTGGGCAGCTTTCTCAACAGTCACAGAGTCAAGGGCTGGGGATACCCTTGCTCACTGTCCAATTTCCGTCATTCAGGGAATGTGTAAATTAGGTTGGGCACCTTGTAACCACGGCAGGTGCCTTGGGAAGGAGCCTTGCCAAAGAATGGCTCCCCACCTCTTCCTTCTCCCATCGGGGATGCTAAATCTTGCTCACAATTCACATGGTCTTATCTAGCAAAAAAGTTCGGCTAGTGACTGACGCTTCCTGTAATGCTATGTGAGTGTGTAGGTCTTCCCTGCGACACTGCCTTCATGGCTGTCACCTAGCAGTAGATGCTTTTGTTCTAGCTGCATGGGAACTGAGCATCCAATATTTTAAGCCAGCATGTGCTGTGCTTGTTGCTTTCTTCAGCCAGCTAGCACAGTGCTCTTAACTCTCCTGCCAATGAAGGCATGCAGCTTGTGAAGTTATCTTCACTAGCTATAAAATCTCATTGTTCCTTCCTGCGACTGAACAAAAAAATACTAAACACTTTTTGAAAGCAAACAGAGGGGAAGGCAAAGCCATTTGGCAAGAACTACCCATCAGACATTCCACACTGTGAGTACACAGTGTGGGGCTGAATCTGTAGATCCTGAATGGCACAAATATTAAACTTCCAGTCCAACTTGTTCTTGGCAATGGAACAGAATGGCCAGTTCATAGCAAGGAAGGGTTGAAGTGTCTCCCCTGGTTTTGAAGAAAGACCGTAGGACAAATGTCTTGAGTAAAGGCTTTTACAAATTAGTAGAAGTTGCCCTTCTATGAGAAATCAGTAGGATATGCTATGTGGGGCTGCTGGCTGAGTCCTTCTAGGAAAGTTAAAAGAAAGGAGGTCACATGAAAAGAGCTACAAATAAAAGAGAGACTTTCTATCTAACGTCAACCACATGATTTTCCTGTGGAGTCCTGTGCAGAATTTCCACTTTTAGGATAATGATTGTAAAACATGGCCCCTTTATAGTTTTGTTTTTCAGTTTAGCTGAGAACTCCTTAACTGTGATTAAGCTTTACTCTTTGGAGTGCATTTTTAAACTTCCTGTTCAGTAAATTGGATCTTGCAAACTTTCAGGTTTTCTTTTGAGCTTTCTTCCTGATGTGGGTGATGTCTTTAGCTCTTGTTCATGCACATCGCTAGACACTATAGCTTTCCCATACTCTGCGTCACTTGGACACATATTCGTATTTCCCCTGACTGTGGCCTCATAGTCTTGCATCAGTCACAAAATTCTTGGATTGCATTTGTACTGGAAGAAGCCCAACTTCTGACTGCATGCACAAATTTTAACATGCTGGCACACTGAATCAAGAGGCCCACATTGTGCTATGGTGTCATAGCTGAAAAATAATGATATCTGCCATATACTTAGCCTTTGAATGCTGGCTTGTGAGAGATTTCGAGAAGCAAGATTATGTATTCTAAATCAGCCTGTGCTACTTGAATGATCTTCAAACATGTGGAAAAAGTTAGCATAAGAAAAAAAACCTGCCAAGTAAGGTTTTTTTTTTTTTTTGTCTCACTGTCCTATACAATGAGGGAAGTAAGACTTGACTTGACTTATAAATCTATTTCCTATCCCAAAAGCTTTCTTGCATCCTCTGAAGTTGTTAGGTCTAAGCAAGGCTTCTTAGAATGTTTCATCCTACCCAGATCTTTTGCAGATTGAGTATATTTGCTGGTTTAAATGTTTTCCAAATGCTTATATAGAATTCATCTCTTAATGTGAGCTGTGCTAAAAAAAAGCTTATCATGTTATACAAAAAATTGTATCTAGCTCTAAAATAGAGTCAATTTTTAAAAAGATGTTCTGGTAACTTGATAACTATGAATACATGTGACTCAGGGGAAGTAAAGAGCACAAGAAGAAAATCAGTGGATAGTGCATGTGCCCTACACAGGAACAAAATAAAGGGCCTAGAACTGACAATAATGATACAACCAGGTGACATGGGTAATATGAGCAGTTCTATGGCCTTTTGCTTGCCTTTTTTTTTTTTTTTCAACATTATCAACTATTTAAGTCAATTCCATGGAAATCTCATTCGAAGTGAGTTTTGAACTCTTCTAATTAGTTTGTGAGATTCCCAGTATCCAAATGAAGTAGAATAATTTCATTGTACTTCTAGAGATACAGGTGAAAACTGGAGGTTCTTACCATATCACTGTACTGCACTATTCTTACCAACCCATTGCCTCCCAATCTGGACAGTTTTAGATCCATGTTTTCCTTCTTTGCATATACACTTTGGTTAAGGGTATTTAAATAGAGCCAGTGCTATCTAGTGGAATGGGCTTTCTCAGAGTCTCAGTGTAACACGATGTATATTGGAAAGGGGAAGATTTTGGGGAGCAGATCCTGATTTTTTGTGAGGTTGGACTCAGCTCTTTGTAACAGTTCAGCTTTCAGGCTTTAACAGCCATGAAACAAGCAGCTTTCCTGAAGCAGGGGGGGTAGGTCTGTGGCCTCCTTCTGTTCAGGTGGACCCACATGGAAGGGCAGCAGACTCCTTTGAAAGAGTCACAGACTGGTGGTGGCTTCTCCTCTGCTGTCTCTTCACCCTTGCACAACTCCGAGGAGTCGTAAGATGTTTTCTAAAGCATGCAATAATTTCAGTAGTGCTAGCTACAGCTGGGTTTTGTTTTTGTCTTTTTTTCCTTCAAAAATAGCTCAGTCCTGAACAAGCTGAGTTCCTCTGAAAGAACTGAACTGTGGTTTTGATGCACAGAAGAGTACAGATCTTCTCAGGCAGGCAGCAGCCTTTCTGTTTCATTTCATACAGGCCTGAAGATCTGGTCATAATTGAACAACCATTTAAAATCCATGAGAGCCTCCTGCCTTCTTGTCTGTTTGTTTGCTGCAAGTGGGAACCGGATTTTGACCTGAAAATACTCCTTTTTTTCTTGAGTTTGCCCCTGCTCTTTCAGCTAGGTAGTGATGAGTCATGATGACTTACACTGGGCCTCTGTAAGTACTTTTGTATTCTCATTTCTCCTCCTTAACTCTCTGCTTAAAACCCTCAGCAAATGTCATTAGCGCAGTATTCTGCCTCCTCCTTAGCTCATTAGGTAGCACTGATCCTCCAGAGAGAGGGAAGGCTGGAATAGCTGACTAATTACCCTGAAAGTACATGGAGGGGAGAGCTGGGAACACCCAGATTGCTCACAAAATTATAGGTTGCAAGTCATGGGCTGGAAAAAGGAAGAAGACAACATGAACAAACCTGGTGTGAAGCCAGCAGCATCACTTTGCTGTTCACCCCCACAGACCCTTAGTCATGCTGCTCTGGGGAAGTGGTATGACAAAGACCTAAGGGGGCATCCCTCCTTCTACTCCTCTTCTTGTCCTCCCTGGGGAAAAAAATCAACCACACTGCACTCTTACTAACTTCAGCTGAATGTCTGAGCATCCCTGCTCTTTTAGTAAGTGGAAATGAAGGAAGATATGGTGAGAATGGATAGGCCTGGTCTGAACATATCTACTGTAATCTGTGGAGGAAGCAGAAAAATAGGGAGAATGGTCTCTTTAGTTTTGCTTAAAATGACATTCATGTTGTAATTCTTTATGGAGCTATAGCAAGTTGATAGCAGCACTGAGCAATTAGAAGACTTTTCCATGAGAAAAACAGAGTTGAAGCTTGGCCTGAATGGTTAGGTTACAGACAGGGGACGTGGGAAGTGGGTGCTCTGCCTATTTTCAGAGGTAAAACTTCTCAGCATGAAACTCTCATAGATTTCAGGCCAGCACTTTGTATGTTAACCCCTCTTTCTCCCTGACTTGCAAATCCCAAAGTAACATGTATTTTCGCAAGGTGGTGTGGGGGCAACAAATGTTAGTGAATTTTTGCTATGAGATATATTGGCTGGCTTAATTGTGGGAAGATTCTGTACACTATTTCTGCTATGTTTAGGCAACACTTTGGCTGCTTGTGTATTTATATTTGTGTGTGACTGCAATATATTTGTGTATCGACACTGTTTGGGGGTTTCAGCAGTATATCCTTCTGTTTAGTTTGGCCTCCATGGAGATGGAATGATAAAGCTGTGTTTTGGTATATACACATTTGTTGAGTTTAGCTCAAATCTGAAGCTATGATGGGAAGCACACGTTAGTATATTGCTGACTTCATGTGCACAACATGACTTCAGGCTCCTAGAATGATCATGTTTCTTTCCAAAGAGGGGTGGGTTTCCCGGGGAGAACTGGTAATTTGACTATACTTGAGGGGAGGAAATGAGCAACCCTTAGCATACAGTGGTACTGTTAAAGACATAAGTGCCTGAAGTCCCATTCTGCTTGCATTCTGCTGCTGGGAAATCAATTGTTTGTCCTTTCAAGGTCTCTCCACAAGTGCAAGAAACTATTCTTAAACGTAACGAGTTTTCCCTGTGTCACAAGAGCATTTTGGGGTTTTAGTGTTTCCGAATCCATACAAAATTTCAGTAAAAATACACATTCAACAGGTTTCACGAGTTTCTTCACTTAAAATGCATAAAGTCATTGCTTTCCATCTGACCCATCTCCCCAGTGCCTTCTGAAATGATCCACTTTCCTGTTTCTAATATTCAAAGTCTTCCTTCCTTCCTTCCTTCCTTCCTTCCTTCCTTCCTTCCTTCCTTCCTTCCTTCCTTCCTTCCTTCCTTCCTTCCTTCCTTCCTTCCTTCCTTCCTTCCTTCCTTCCTTCCTTCCTTCCTTCCTTCCTTCCTTCCTTCCTTCCTTCCTTCCTTCCTTCCTTCCTTCCTTCCTTCCTTCCTTCCTTCCTTCCTTCCTTCCTTCCTTCCTTCCTTCCTTCCTTCCTCCCTCCCTCCCTCCCTCCCTCCCTCCCTTCCTCTCTTCCTTCCTTCCTTCCTGGTTTGCTTCACACAACGGAACCTGATGTTTTGCATATTGAAGAATTTAACATTTTATGTTATGGAAGTTTCACTGGTTCAACACAACATTCTTTTTTCATTTGGACAAACGTATGCAATTTCTGATTCTGTTATTTAAATTTATTATAATGACTTCATGTTGTACGATCAAGTTCAACTTCAGTAGAAAAAATATTTTTTCACTGCTCTCTGTGAAGAGAAACAGGTGAAACTAGTATAAAAATGAGCTTGCAGGTGGGGAAAATAGAGCAATTATCCTAACTCCTTTTAACTTTATGAGGAAGTAGAATAACCCTTATAACCCTGATGCTATGAAGAAATGGTGCAGACAAAGTACTTTAGCCCAAAAGAAGTTCAGAGGGACAGGAGGTTTCTCAAAATTCAGAGAACGCTCTTGAATTTGCATTAGTCGCAAAAATGGAGGTAGTGGACCAGCCCAAAGATCGTGTTAGAGAAGCACTAGTCTCTGAGAGCTGTGAAACTTGCTTTTGTGTGTGTGTGTACACGCGTGTGCACACGTGTACAGTTATGCTGGTTTTATTGCAGCAGGAAGTTTTCTGTTTGATTTTGAAACTTGTCACTTCTTTTTGTGAAGACCCAGCCACCACTAATTTTTTCTCACATTTCATAGGGTAAGCAAGGGGAAAAGAGAGGGACAGGGTCGTTTATGCTGTTCTTGAATAGACGGTCTGTGGGCCTAGGACTTCTTGTAGCACTTCCCTTGTTCCCAGGAGCCTGGAAGAAGGAGGAAAGTCTGCTATCTGGAGACAGTGCTGGTTACTGAAGGAGGTGCTCAGACACCCCTTCTCGTGCGTGTCGGTATTAAAAATACAGAGTGATTAGAAAATGTTGTTAGTTTCTTGTTTTTCTCAGTGTATATTTATTGAGTAATGGAGCAGTGTCTCTTCTGTTCCTTAAACAAATGATGGAATGTATTTTGCAAAGAAGGTCAGGAATATAAAGATTATAAATTTTATATGCTTTGCTAATCTGACTCAAAAGATGATATTTTATAACTTTTATATTTTTTTGCCTGCTTTTCAGAAAGGGAGTCACTCTCAGAAACTCAATTAACCCCTTAGAAATTTTGCTCTGCAGTGCCATCTGCTTTCTTCCTCACTCTAACTAAACATAGATGCAGATTTTCACTTCATACATGTTAATATATACAAATATTTTTTATTATTAGATAAAAATCTTAACATAAAACATCTTAATTAATGCAAGCACACTGGGCCTATCTGTGCATTCCCAGCCATGTACTGTATCCCTGACATCTGCTAGGCTCCATTTAAGTTATTATTGTCCATATGGTATGGCCGTGAAAGAATGACAGATCAGTGATGTAACTGCCTGCAATAGCTGCTGATGCTTGCAAACTGTTCGCTCAATGAAAGCAACAGATAAGTGATTATTCAGAATCATGTTACCAAGAACAAATCTCCTTGCTGAGTACTAGGTTAATTAATTTTCTAGTGTATTAATTATGTAGGTCTGCCTGTGGTGCTCTGCTGCAACTCAGTGCAAGCTGTCTCACAGAAGCAGGGGGCAGGAGCTTTGCAAGGGAAGAAGCTAATTCTAAATAAATGCAGAAATATGCTTTTTGACATGGTGAAACGCTGCAGTTACAAACCTCCAACGCCAAAAGGCTGAATAAAGCTGTGCTAGGAGTGCAGCTCTTGAGTACATGACAGTAGAGGACATGTTATATTAATGTCTGATATCCTGGGGCCTGTACAAGTCATGTCAGTATGGACACCATCTTTCCCCTTAGCTCTTTGTCTTGAAAGTATTTACAGAATTTTCTTGGATAATAATTTACTATGCAAATGTAGTATTTTCCTTTAAGCACATTCCTTTCTAAGTTCAGTGATGTGTTTTTCTCTCTTTTGTAATTATTACATCCAGCCTGGAATTTTTTGAAGCAAAAATCACAACACTCAACATCAACCTGTCAAAACTCTTTATTATGGGAAATGGGCATGGCAGTTTTAGCAGAACTAGTCTCTCAAGTACCATGGGAAATTTTCAGCCCTAACCAAAGAGAATGAGAGATCTCCTTTACTTTGGCACTGTCAGACTACTAGAAAAAAAGTATTTGCCCAGGGCCTGTGCTTGCAGCTAGACAGAATGGCCCTCTGTACAGAGGTCTTCCCTGACCCTGTTCCTGTCAGTGAGAGGATTGGATATTTTGAGCTTGGTTACTTTTTCTTTCCAGTTTTTTGACTTCATCACAATGAAGAATGGCAACATTAGAAAGGAAAAAAAAAAAAAAAAAAGGAAAAGGAAAAAAAATACCCTTCGTTTTTGTAGATGGGTAAACAACTTAAATTCTACTTCTACCTGGAAATCCAGAAATGGAAAAAGTATGTAGATTACCCCCTTAAAAATATTTCTCAACTATATACCCTTGACATGAACTCCAGTTCAGCTCTTTCCAGGTAAATTCTTCTGAGCATCACAGGCTCTTTTTGTAATTTTGAAACTTTTGCTCTTGTTACGTTCCTAATGGACTGAGCAAAACTTAACCTCAGGTGAAATTTTGGTGCACTGGTTAGATATAATGAAACTATAATCTACCCCTTCCTTCCTTCCTTCCTTCCTTCCTTCCTTCCTTCCTTCCTTCCTTCCTTCCTTCCTTCCTTCCTTCCTTCCTTCCTTCCTTCCTTCCTTCCTTCCTTCCTTCCTTCCTTCCTTCCTTCCTTCCTTCCTTCCTTCCTTCCTTCCTTCCTTCCTTCCTTCCTTCCTTCCTTCCTTCCTTCCTTCCTTCCTTCCTTCCTTCCTTCCTTCCTTCCTTCCTTCCTTCCTTCCTTCCTTCCTTCCTTCCTTCCTTCCTTCCTTCCTTCCTTCCTTCCTTCCTTCCTTCCTTCCTCTTTCTCTCTTTTCATCTTTTTAACAATCTCTCTGTTGCACTGTCCACAGAAAGGGAAGGTAATTTTCCCTGATTCATTACAAGTAGTGTAGGACTCAGTAATCTGAGCAAAGCATTTCCTCCACTGTACATTAATTCATATCAGAGTTAAATGTCACCTGCCATTATGTTGTCTCTATATCTAGCTTTGATGCAACCTTCTGAAGTTCTGGCCAACTTTCTATAATTCTGTTTACACAAAATAACTTATCTATCGGTAAATTTTGACACCTTCCAGTCCTTTTCCTGCCTATTAATGGATCCCAACAATGGGAAAATCTTCTTAGCTCTAACCTGACACAGTTTTACCACCCTGACTGAGTGTTCATGTTCCTCTCATTACTTCTCCTAAGGGGTATTCTAAAAATGGACTTTTGGACAATCAGCCGTCCTAGCCTAGATAATGGTTTATCAATACATTGGCAAAAATCACCCTCATCAGCATCATGCTGGTAGATTAAACTATGAGAGTTCCTGGTATTTTCATTGCTTGTTCTGAGGAGTATTTTGAAGACCTTCTCTAAGGCCATTTATGAACTCATCTCAAGGACCAGAGGTTGCCCACCAGGAAAGTCTCCGTGTGTGCAGCTTTACCCACAGCTTCAGCACCAGGCTGGAAGGAAGGACTCAGCTGCACCAGTGCATGGGGCAAGCCAGGGCTTTAGGGGGTCCCATGTGTCCAAGGAGATACCCTGAACCTTGAGGACAAGCCTGAGCTTGGAGCTGCAGAGACAAACCTGCCAGGTGGTGGGAATGGGAAAGGGGTTGTGGAAGGATGGTAGGCTCCCAGGTTGGCATCTGCTGGACCTCCATGTCACAGTGCCCCAGAACACCCCATCATCACTGCTGCAGGGCTTGGCTTTCCCCAGGCCCAGAGGAGCTGCATGTGAAAGCAGGAGTGCCCTTGAAGAGTTTTGGTGAGCTGGGCAACCTGATGCGGTGGCTGATTGTGTTGGCCATAGCAAGAGACAGCTTACAGTGGGTTTTCAGCATCCTCCCTTCCATCCTATTTATTTTCCTCACTGTCCTGCAAAATTCCCTCCATGTTTTTGCTGGTAGGAGAATAATCAAGCAGCATGCAACTCAGGCTGACACAGAGCATGCAGCCATGAGGAGTGATGTGGCTGTTCGCAGATGGGGTATCCAGGCTGCTAAAATCTGCTTTGATCCATGTCACCCTGTCTGCCACTGGCAGCACCCCCTTTCTTCTCTCCACTGTCAGCAGTGACCGTCCCCAGCTGCAGCACCTCTGCCTGTGCCATGCCTCGAGCCCAAAGGCCTTCGCTTGGCTGTCATGGCATCACGTTGCTCTTGTTTTGGGCAAAGTGTTCCTTCTTCAGTGCTCTCCATGGCTGTGGGCCTGGCAACTTAGCTGTGCCCATCAGAGGAATCATGAAAAGTAATCATAAAAATTAACTTAGATGTATTGGAAACATAAATTTCAAACCAGCCTTTAGACATACATGCAGCAGAATGTCTGGTAATATGTCACTATGGAGCATTTACAAAGGGAAGGGGGAAAAAAAGCCTAAAATCTATGCCCTTGATGTTGCCAGAGTATATCGGTTTATTCTCCTGGCGATAGCCAGTGAAACAGGTTGTGCAGAAGGTTAGCACAGAGTAATTCAAAAGGATCAGATAAGACACGATATCACGTTGAAAAGATTTAACATATCTACAAACCCAAAGCCCAGAAGCAGTTCCACTTCTGGTGATAGAGGCTAGCTTTCCTTTACAGCAAAATAAATTGATCTGAATTACATGTAACAGTTAATTTAAATATAATATATGGGTTATTTGAAAAATCACTTGCTTTTCCCCTCTCACGATTCTCACCAGATGGAAATAATAGATTCATTTATTGAACGTTTCTATCTCTTATTAGGGATTGCTTCATGTTAAATATTTTATTAACCAGCAGAGCTAGCAAAATGCCTGCAGACGATTAGATAACAGATCTGTCTAATAGCATTAATAGTCTATTGTCCTTGCTTTTCCAAATGCCTTTTACAAATTGAAATAACCAATCCTCAAAACTTAAACCAACATATTATGTTTTGGATAAAAGGCAACAGAGAGTTGAATATTACCAGATTAGTTTATTTTTGTTTCATTTTTGTTTTTCGCAAACTCAATGAGTTGTGTTTTCGCAAGACCACAACATGCCCTACTTGAACATGTTTTGTCTTGAATCAGATATGCAAGCATGCATGGGAAGCTCATATTTCAGCCAGTGATCACTTGCACAGTGGCCTGTGGTAATTTTGCAAGTACTTAGCAATTACCTTAATTATTCCAACATTCGGGTTTTGTTTGGGATAGTAGCCAGTGAAAAGTGCTAAGTGCTGAACAAAGGAGAACAGTTTTGTCTTTTTTGAGGAGCCTATATTCAACGGTAATATACACAGAAAGTTGAGCAATGCCTCCAGAAGCAAAACAAATTGCAGGAAACTGAACACTGTCCTGTTCTTCCAAGGCCTGTTACAGTCTGCGTCGTTGCTCCTGCTGGTTGCTGGCTTGCAGAGCTGATCAGACACAGTACGTCCATTTGACAGGAATGCTGGCTATTTCAATCCTATTGTTTTGAGACAAAAAAAAAGTTGAAAACACAAACTCTCCTGTATTTCTGCAAAATTTAAAGTTCTCAACCTTTTCTCAACCTTTTTTTTTTTTTTCTTTTTTTTTTTTTGATATCTCAAAATGACTGTTACTACCTACAGGTTGTCTTCTGTTTCCCAGTTTTGGATGATGCCTCATAACAGATTTGTAGTAGTGGGGATATTTAAGTAATGCTAAATATGAACAAAAGATATTGTGATGCAGCTGGGGATGAAGATGATCATCATGGGCCAGCAGGTCATAGTTCAGGAGGTCAAAGCTCTGCCTAAGGGTGAAGAGATGAGAGCTTGCTTCGGGTTAAGAAAACGAAGTGGAACTATGGATGCCTCATACAAGCCAAAGAGAAGTGGTAAAGAACTCCCTGGTGTGAAGGAAGGAGTGAAGAAGAAGGCACTGAGCATCTAGAACAAGTTAGAAGAAATGTCTGGCTACTCAGATGCATACTTTGATGTAAAATTGTCCAATTCAGTGATGTGGTTAAACAAGAAATGTCACATCACTGATGCAAGTATATAGTTTTCCCTGTAGAACAAAGGACAAAGCAAAAATATGTTTCTATTGCTTCTCCCATAAAACGTGGCTGTTTTCTTAACATGGCCCCAGGAAGCACAGACAGTGCAAAGCTGTCAGTCACCACCTCCTGCAGAGCAGTTTCAGCAAGAACTATCAGCAGAGTTACCTTTGTTCTACATCTCTCTGTCCACCTGCCTGTGAGCTAATCCTTTAGTAGAAACTCCTATAGATTTGGTATTTAAAGGAGGGGGGGGAAGAAAAAAAAAAGGAAAAAAGAAAACCTGCATTTCGTGAGGGATTTCAAGTAAGAATCTCTGTGTCTGCATCACCAGCCCTGAATTCCTGCATGCGGTGTGCAGAATGTGGAGTAACACGTGTCAAGTGATAGTAAGCCCCAGAGCAGACTGCAGCTAGCACTCGGGGGAGATTTAATTTATTGTTCAGTGGAATGAATGCTATTGTGCAGTGACAGCTGGTGCTCTGAATGACATGCAGTGACTGCTTGACTGACTCACAACAATAATGCCCAGAGAGGTCTGCACATCAGGCTGTCTCAGGGGAGAGCGGAGAGGAGGCCTCTGAGGAAAGCAGGCTCCACAGTCTTTGCTAGCTCAGGCCTCGCTCCTGAACCACTTGTTTCTGATACGTTTTGAAAAAGTGAAATGTCCATGTGTCAGAGTGGAGCAGATTTTCCCTCTATTAACAGCTTGAATCCGCTTTCTTCCAGTAGGTCTTTCTCCCTCTCCTCTCATTGCTCAAACTATAGAACCAGTGAACATGAGCAGGCAAAGTTAATACATGCTTCAGGCTGTAAGATGGTCAGGTTGGCCTGATATGCTTGAAATTTCTTTCCACACAAATATTTTTGCTACCTAAGTGCTGGCATCTGGAATATTTGTGTATCATCTTAACTCCCAGAGGCCACTATTGTTCTCTTCACAGATTGTGAAAGGCTTAATCTTGGACATATGTTTTCTTGATACATAACAGTTTCATATACCAGTGTAATGGCAAGACAAACCTGACATCTGCATTAGTTTATTTCTAAATGGACATAGCTAAGCCAGTGCAAAACCATGAGTCTGGGCTGCAAAATGCATTGCTTTTCTTCTGTGTGAATGTGGATGGAGTACATGCAGTATGTTTCAAAGCAAAATTCATGAAACCGTTCCCATGCCCTCATTTTGCAGAAACAGGCTTTATTTCAGTGCAGTTAAACAGGTATATGTGTGATTTAGAGGTGATGGAGGGGACCAAGGCAATGAATTTAATTATATTTTTCCGAAATGGCCAAACAACGTGGGCTTTAAAAGCAAGTATGATAGAAAGGTAGGGGTGGGCTTGTAAAGACTTGGAGTCAGGACCTACAGCTGCAGGCAGGGTTGTGCTTTAGTGACTGGCAACAGCATTTCCACCTTTCTGCTGTATTAATCCATGGGCAATAGCAATTTGCATGTTCTGATCCGCTATGAAACAACATCCTGTTCCTGAGTCACAGCTCCTGTAGAAAGAGAAAAGCTGAGGCTGTTGCACTGCAGCCAGTACAAGTGGATCTTGCAATCAGATTGACGCCAGTAGAAGGCACATATGTGTGGCTGCAGCCTTGTACTGCACCCCTCCCTCTCTCCTGTCTATTGAACAGCTATGCCTTTTGCCTCATGTAAGCTGTATTGAATAATAATTAAAAAAAAAAAAAAAGGCAGAATGGTCTGGAAAAAGCAGCAGTCAGTAAGATGAACAGTGAACTTTTGAAAACTTCATTTTGATCACCATCAAGTTACTCCTCAGGATTCTACTGGGGGGAGGAGCAGGGCAATCCCAAGCACCTAAAGCAAGTGGATCACATATTTGGTGGAAGTATTTGCTTGCAGATAATGTTAGTCATTTTTGAGGAGAACATGGAGCATCCTAGATGTCTCTGGGGGCTGCAAGAGGGTTACCTCACTGTGTCCTCTGGTTTAACATTTAGGAAAGCTTGATATTTCAGACAAGCAGCAGAGTTTCCCCTGTTCAGTGTCAGGACACTATTTTGTTGTTGGTGGAAAAGCTTCGTTCCTAACAGGAGTGGCACTTTGCTGCTTGCATATGCCCAGAAAAGTTGTTGCATTCTTTTAAGCAGCCAAGGATACCATCCTCAAAATGAACGGGAATAATTCAGGGCCTCTCTCCTGTGTCTGCCAGCTGCACTAAGCTTTCTTAAGAAAATTCTTCCCCATTCTCTCTGTTTTGGACCTTGATTTTACAGAACATGCAGGCACTGTATATACCTCAGTTACAAGACTTAGCAGAACTGATGGAATTTGCAGAAATTTGGTTCATTATGGAATCAACGGTCATGAAGAGTCAGTAAAGAAGGGCCATCATAAGAACTTCACTGTGGCAAATATGGCAAAACTTCTAAAAGTGCAACAATTTTAATTTCATTCACATGAGTATAAATGGTAGCAAAAGTTTACCTAATAGGAAAAGAAAATTAATATTTTGATTTTTGCATAGCTTTATCATTCTGCAAACAAATGACATCAGATCTTTTGATGACAAGATGTGAGAATTTGACTCATGCACAGATTTCTGCTGACAATCTATTAATTTTGGTAACGTAATTTTCTATCTATTCCAGTTTTTGCTGAGACAAAATGCCGAAGTTCTGGGACAGCTATCCATTCATTCCACGCTTCCTATTGCTTGGGATTTTAAGTGAACATTGAAATGTCCCCAGGAGATGTATATTTTGTGCACAGCTAACCCCATGCTGATGAGCATCATGCAGATGTCTTAGAAAAATGTTTTTAATGTTCTTGGCTCTTCCATCTAAGATGCTTTCTTCTCCTCCACCTTCTTTTGTTTTAAGTCTTTCAGCTACCATAGTTAAGTGAACAGCATGACCAGAAAGCATAGAAATAATACTGAAGTAGAGAAAGGTAAACAAATGCAGATGAGCATCTAGTGGAAAATATTTCAGAAGACAGTGTATGATGGTGTATGCTACAATTTGTATTGCAAGCTATTGACAGTTTGAAAGGTTATATATAGCTACACATTTTTAGGCATCAATCAGTAAAAAATAATTATAAATGCAAATTTTCCCCCTGCATACCAGTAAGGAGGGTCTGATGTAGTTCTGGAAATAATTTTCAGTAGTGTGAACCAATTGGCTTTTTTAGCAGAGGTAGCCAGGGAGAATTCAATATGTCAGTTCCCTTTTCAAAACCTTCTCTGAGCTCTTTCCACAGCAGAAAGCAAACTGGTGGTGACCACACCTGAAGGCATTCTGCTGGCCACAAAAGGCAGGGTAATTGTTTCAGGTGCCTACAGCATCGAAGGGTAATGCCTGTTTCTAATGCCCTAAAGCTCTACCAGCTGCTTTCTAGCTGCTTACTTTGGTGCATTTGTTTGCTTCCTCCCCTTCTCCATCCAGCCTCTGGATGTTGTCAGCCTATCCTGGCAGTGTCCCTCACTGGCACCCCTCTTGCCCCACTACTTCTGCAGTATATCATGGTCACTGAAGACCATGCTTTGTGAGCCAAATTGAGAGGAACAGGTCTGATAGAAGAAAAATCTATTGCTACAGAGAAAATATTTTTACCTAAAGCCTGCTCAAAATCTGTAGGGTTCTCTATTGCTCCTTAAGGTTGTCCTTTACAATTAGTGTGCACAGATATGTCCACTTTATTGCCTAGTGACTCAGGCATGCTTTATGTGCAATATGAAGAAAAATACATGAGATGGAGCCTTTATCTTCTGTATTTTGTTATCTTTAGGTTCATTTGCAATGTATATGTTGAAGCAAAGATGCTATTTTTAAAGCAAATATTTATGTAAAATTAAAGTTAAACCACCAGAAACAGATTTGAAAGCTTCAAAGCAAACTTGAAATGAAGCAAATTCCAATTTGCTGGTTAGCTGTGGAGTTTATAATTCAAGCTTCAGACTGTAATTTATAGAACTTGTTTAATCAATTGTTGCAATGAAAAAAAATCCACTACTTCATGTGAATTCTTTAAGTAGTCGTAGTCATATGGTCATGAAACATGTAACTGTAATTAATGCTCTAAACTTTTTTTCACAAAAAAAGAAAAAGGCAGCAAAAGCTGCAGAACAAATGGACTATTCTGAATAATTTTCTCAGTTCTAGACAATATTGATAGCCTATCAAGCATATTTTATTGGCTTTTGCTTGTTCCTGAATTTCTAAATATTATCTGTGTATGTCGGCCCTGGCAACGTCTCCAGCCCCAGCTGGAGTGCCTGGCTCCAGCAATCAGCCTGGGGTTTGACTGTGGTGGAGTGTCTCCACCTTCTGGGTGCCTCTCCAGGCAGCAAGAGACTCAGGGGAAAACCCGCGGCTGTTCCTGCGGCCTGGTGGGGTCTATGGGCTGGCCACCGAGGTGGAGAGCTGTGACTTGGTCCCATTGCTGGGCCGTGGCTTTGCAGGTGAATAAAATAGAGACCCCTCTATCTTCTTGCCCTCGTGAAGTGTCCCACAAAGTCCCTCGTGTGCCTGGCTCTGTGAAACCTTTGATTCAATAAAAAGGTAGTAGTTTAGAAATGACATACATTCTTTATTGCTAGCTACAGATATGAATATTATGTCTTCCTAACATGAACATTTGCTAATGTTTAGATTTTTCTGTTAGAAATGTTTAGACAAAATGAAAACAAAGTGTCTCAGAGGCTTCTGTGGCTGCAGCTTGTTTGTGAATGCCCCATCTGCTTCCCTCCATTGTTTACCTCTTATCATTTACAACTAGCCTAGGAAGAAGACTTCCAGGATTTGCTCATACAGGACTGTGCCCTGTAGTTTTTATTACATTTATGCTGTGTTCCTAGACTTCATGTTTGTTTAATACGATATACAAGGTAAGCATTTTACCTGCTTTGGCTCTTGCTGAACTCTTTAGCATCGTAAGCTGAAGGACTCAGCTTACAGACAGGTGAGGAAATCCAAGCAGGAAATATCATTGACAGTGGCTTTTATTGTTATTAAAAGGGAAGAGGGTTACTAACAGACCTCCGCTATGACAGGCAGTATGGGAGAAGTAGTCTTCTGCAATTGGAAAGTTTAGTAGACTACTACTCACACCATGAGAAGGGATTAAATCTGCAGACTGGAGTGAGAAGATGCCCATAGGTTGTGAGACAAGCTTTTTTTTTATTTATGCATGTAGATATAGGTATTACCTGTGGTGAATTCAGTCACATCCTACTTTCTGTATCTTATTTTATACTTATATCAGATCTTGGTAGACGTGGAAGAATTTGTGTAAAGCTGGACAAGGACATTGGGACTTTGTATTGCCTCTAAACTCTGTTGCAATACTTGTATACAATCATAATATGACAGTCTTTTCCTAAGTGATTTAACAATTAAGATACTGCTTTCATCCAGATTTAAAATCAACTAGTGGCTACTGCAATTTCCTAGCCACTTAGTGAAACTTTCCACTGTATCTCACTGCTGTTGGTTTCTTTCAGCTTCCTTGATCTCTTTGCCAGGCACTTCTTCAGAAACTTAAACAAGAAATTGACTGTGCATCCAGAGAAAAAAATGTATTTAAAATTAATATTGCATTTTATCAGTAATATTTGCGGCCTGTTTTATGGTGCAAGAACAAAATGTAGGTTAACATTTGACTTTTCTGCCATCTACTGGCGGACACTGGGTTATGAGAGCGATGGCTATGGCTTTATTGCCAGACTTTCCTTCTGGGATTAAGATAAATTTCTTCCTTGGAGATCTTTGTGGTTAAGGAGTACTTCAGCACTGATTTTCTTTCAATATTTGATCTAAAGAGAGTGAGAAAGTAAGCCTTACATTTCTTAATGAAATTTTCCCAGCGTGTATCCAATTCTGTCTTGTTTTGTTTTTCTGAGGAACTAAGGTGTACCCAAAGAGCAGTCTCCAGACTGATCAAAAGAAAGGAGGTAAGAAAAGAGGGTTGCAAGCCTCTGAAATACTGAGCATCTGTAGGTAATCCTGAATTGATTGTCCCCAGCACTTCTCAGCCTTTGTCTCATGAGTTTATTTAGGCTTTCCAGTTGCCTCGCTTGATACCTGGGATGTTACCTATTAAAAATTCTCAAAACTGGAAGCTCAAAGTCCTATACATGCAAATACATCTGAAAACCCAAACATGACCAATCTTGAGAAAAAAACCCCATATGAGTAGGAACCCTTGAACATGGGGTACCTTTAGTTATTTAATACTGTTACACTTTGATCCTTGACTGTTTTCTTTACTGTTACAAATTTGGAGTATGGTGAGAGGAAGAAGGAAAATCTGACCTGTTGCACTTCAGCCTTGTATCCTGCTCCTGGTACAGTCTTCAGCAGTAATCCCGTGGTATGTCCCGTCTCCTACAGATTAAAGTGGACATTCCCATCGCCTCCTAATAGTCTTATTATGCAGAAGTATAAAAATATCTGCAAGAAACTAGAAGATAAAATCTACATGCCTTCTTAACTAACAGAGGTAAAGAAAGATAGCACTTTAGGAGGGTATGTAATTTGGCAATATTCATTAAAACAGGAGCTTATACAGCAAAAAGAACCTTCAGCAAGCTTTTTTTTTTTTTCTTCACTCTATTTACTGAATAGTTACAGTTTTCCTGTGAGAACCTTACAGACAGAAAGAATCAGGGCCTGGATACAGCTTTTCATGTCAGATGGTATGTTGCTCTTCATGAAAAAAGGAATTTCTTCAGTTATAGGTCCCTGAAGGATGAAATTATGCTAATGATGCTGACTCATAATAGAAGTACTTGCATGACATATTTCAAGCTGACCACTTGTCTGTTATTCCTTATCCTCATCATGTCTTAAGAAATTCAGGCCTCTTATGAGCAGCCTTACTCTCCTTAACAGCTGTGCTCAACATCTTTAAGGACTAAACCCTGTCACTGCTGTTTTTTTTTCTGGTTACCTGTTGCAGTTGAAGACAAATGCTTTCCAAGGTTATAACTCAAGCTATTTAGCTTGAGGAACAACAAATGATAAGGAAAAGGAAATCAGGTATTTTGGAAAGGAAAGGAAAGGAAAAGGAAATCCAGAAGGAAATCAAGTATTTTGGCGTGAAACTGAGAATAATACGGGATCTTGGTACATTTTGTGTGTGCACTTTGTGTTGCCATCGCTCAGAGGCATAAATCCCATGGAAGAAGTCTGATGTTAAGTATGTGGAGAAGGTGAGGCCAACAAGAAATTTGTGTGCCTGAAGAATGTATGTGAGAATGGAAAGAATGTTTGTCCCACAAAAAACAGTGGTGTCACTTATTATATTCCTGGTCATAATGCTATCAGCAGAGCTTAAAACTGTCTCAGATGACTTCCAGAAAACATCCATTCTCTTTCCCACTTTCCAGAAGCTGTAATAGCTGCATCAGTGCTCCAGGAGAACATCATTTCTCAGCTGGTGATATATCAGCAGTGATTTTCTTTTCTCAGGCTACTCTCTGAAATGTTGCTGACTGAACACAGTGTAATTCAGGTTCCCAGAAAAAAAATAGTGTCTTCCCAGCAGTAATTACATTTCTAGGTACTGCCAGGCACTGCAGAACTGTTGTGGGAACATGAAGTCAGGAAACACAGTGTCTACTCAACACAGTATTTTCCAGCCACCTCACTTTCAGATCTCTCTATTCTCAGTCTCCACTGTAGCTTAGCTATTTGATATCTCTGTCCGTACTTCCAGTCATGTCTTTTTAAAGCCTAAAAAATGTCAATTGACTGAAAATACCTATATTGTGTTGATGTTTCATTGTCGAACATCCAGTTGAATGTTTTAAAAAATCTTGCCCAAGCCCCCCTTATTATAGTAGATGTTAATTCCTTTTGTAGCCTTTATAAAAACAGATAATATATAAAAATTATCCTTGTTCTAGTCAGATCTTCATTTTAGCTTGGAAAGTTGGCAGGAATTCTGATTTATTCTTTGTATTATAGAAGTGAAATTTTCCTAGCTGAAAAGTGTTTTAAATATTTTTTTTCATAATTCACAGAAGTCCCATTGCAAAACTAACTGTCCCAGAATTGGTGGTTAACTTTGTGCTTTCCTTTGTTGTTGTTGTGAACCCAACAGTAAAATAATACTTGACAAATCACTTTATGCCCTACTGCCAAAGTAGCTGATAGAGCAAGAAATCAAAGGCCCTCTTTGGCCAGCTACCCTATGCTGTTTAATGGAAATTCATGAGAGTTAGATGGATAAAGGGTTGATCTCCACCCTGCCAGATACTCTGCCTCTGTGGCAGGAATCAAGAAGTAATATGGAGCTTCTGTGTAGAAATATCTGGAATGGAAAACACTGCCATCAGACTGGACAGGTACAAAGAGGACTCTTAATGAAATCAGGAAAGGAAGAGTTTGACAGCCATGCAGAAGGTACAAGTTTTAACTTGTGTCGGAAACAGCTTGAAGTCCTAAGCAATTCATTACAACTTGTTTAAAATTTTTTCTACTCACACTTCTTTTCTGACAAAAACCTAGGAAATTAGCTGAAATGGGCATTTCTGCAGGAAATACCGATGCGAAGGTCTATGTAGGAGAAAACAACTGAAAAGAGCAATTCGGTATTTTGATGTTCACTAGCACTTTCATGTTTTGTTAAAAACAGAAACTTGGAAGAAAAAAAAATAACATTACATTTCTGATGTGGAGATAAAAGAGAAATAGAGTAGCTGTACTCTTGTTGCTCTTCTAGCCACAGCTGCAGCTGATGACTAGAGAGTCTGGGACATGGCAAGTTTGTTCTCCTTCCTAGAACTTGGGTAGCTTCAAGAAGCTGTAGGTGACCCCATGGAAGGAGATTCACAAAGTCTGAAAATAGATTTATAATTTGATTAAATATCAGAGCCTAATTTAGAAGTGACTCCTCTGGATGGGCTCTTCATGGTTACAGGTTTCTGTACCACCCCCCCACTTAGTTCAGTGGGTCGAGGAGCTCTTTTGTAATCTTACATATTCTAAATCTGTTCAATTGTTTCTTTTCCATCCACTTGGAGCTTTGCTCAGAATTATGAACATCACCCTTCATTTCCTGTGGAAACACAGAGCTGGTGGTAGGCTTGATATGGTCTTCCCTTTCAGTTGCATTAATACTACTTTTGATGAGCTGCTTTAACCCTATGGGTACAACTTTAACACCAGAAAATGAGTGTGGGACTTTGTTCTTTGTCTCGGTTCTTGTTGTTGTTAGGTCATTACAATGTATCAATGATTTGTTTTGTTAACCATTTAATTTATCAAAGGAAAGAATAAGTAGGGAGCTGTACCTTTCGATGGCTTGAGTAAGTTTATTGGCAGAGCTGTTGTTACAGGTAACATGGTGCTATGGCTCAGCCATTAAGTGGTTCCTGTCAGACTGTAAGGTTCCAGACGACTTCTCATCCTGACTCTGGTGCTGCTTTGAAGCCTTCCATGGTGTTTGTATTCCTCTTTTCTCAGTAACTCTCCCTTTTGTCACACAGCTTTTCCCGTTCTGCACATTATTCAAGTGTTTCTGCGAGACAGTAGGACTTTGTTGCTGTTGGTGGTCTTGAGATGCACTGCTCATATGTGACACAGTGACACAGGGAAGGTGAAGAGCATAAAGCAGAAGTCTTAGTCTAGTTTAAGTTTTCTTCCTGTGGTATGAGAGGTCAGCACTGAAGCCCTGATGGTGCACTCAGCCACTACTCACCTCTCTAATTGTACTTTCTTATTGCCTGATAGAACCTTGTTGCTGCTTTTAGATATAATTAATGCACCCCAGTGGTGTTCACCAAGAGTCAGATGTTTAGTGTGCTAATTATTTAGGGCTTTTTCTATGGTTCAGAAAAAGTATCCTAGCCAAATGGCTTCCTGAAGATAGGGAGTCAAGTGTCTGGCATATTGCTGCTATGTGTCCCTAAAAATGATACTCCAGTTTCTGCTCTTCCTCATGAAGAATATGCAGAAAATTGGATATTTCTTGATGATGTAATTTTTTTTCTGTATTGTTTCCATTGGTAAAGACGTGTCTCTTCTGGAGCTGATACCAAGAAAGGAAAAGATTGAGTAGGTTGCTTAGCACAAGAACATCCACATCTTGTACAACCTTCCATATCATTTTGATATCGAGGATGCTCTTGTATGGCAGACAAGCTGAGAAGAGTTAATACCTACCAGATCTGCCCTGCCTGTCAAACTCCTCTAAATTCCCAAGACTTCTAATTTTCTCTAGAAATCAAGTTCTTCCACCATCATTCAGTTCAGAAATTTTCCTTTCATCTCTTTATCCCTTGGCACCCGCGTTCATCTTCAGCTGTGGATGAAAGGAGAAATGAGAAGAAGGTGAGACTCTCAAGAATATAGAGACACTGAACATTCATTTCGGCAGGGTGTAGATGCCTAAATAGCCCCGTTTCTCCAGTTTTAAATGACAAATAAGTGTTTTTTTCTGGGGTGGTGAACAATGGTTGGATGTAACATTTTTGAACAAGGAAGGCTAAATATATCACACTGAAAAGAACCGAAATAGGTGAGAAGAATATGTTGATATGTTGGGCTGTAAGAGCAAAGCTCTTACTGTACAGTTATTGCACTCATTTTGCTTACAGAAGTCTGCTCTGGACCCCAGAGCTTCTGCTGTTTCATCAGAGGTTAAAATTCTGGTTTTAAGTTAGCATTGTTTGGGTGCTGGCATGAGAAGTTTGGTAGAGATTTGAGAGTAGAAACTCATGTTTGTATCTTTGGAAATGCTTTCTCAAAGTGTTTTCCCATCAGACTTTGGATTTCCTTAATCTCTTCTGAAAGATTGTTTCATATCTAGGAAATCTAGACACAATTTTTACTCTCATTTTGATGCCTTCAAAATTGCCGAAGTTGACAGAGTTGCCATGTGATTGCCAATGAGACTGCAAATGAGACACCTATTGCAGAACCATGGGAAAAGACCTAGGAACCTACTTCCTCTGGCATGTGCTATACCAAGGGTTTCCCCATATCAGCAGAATGTTTGTTCCCTCTGCTTCCTACAAAAGCGTTACTAATTAGTGCTTATCAGAGCATCCAGACTCAGATTGTCGCAGGCAACCTCCCATGTTGCTAGTTCTTATGTATGGATGTAGCAAACCTGCTCCCTAAGCCCAGGAGTTGCTGAGAGGTCACTGCACACAGTCGTTGAATCTGATGGCTCTACAGAAATGCAAAAAGAGAGAGAGTATTTTCAGCTTTGCCTGGTTCACCTCATTTCCCAGTTCCTTATAGGTTTGAACACTGCTGAAGGAAAAGCTTAATGTTACAGTTCTGAAGGCCTTTTGAGGTCAAGCTTTTACTTAAAGAATTAGAAAATACCAGAACAAACATAAAGTTCTAGCTTATAGCTAAGACCAGACTCGGAGTTTGCAGCAGTACCTACAAGCATTGCCCTAGGTTCTGAACAGTCACCCTTTCCACTTGCCTCTTCATACTTTTTTTGAGGTTTGGAAACAGATGCAGGTGATTTGCTGGTTCTACTGTAAGTGCAATATTTTTGGAGATCTCTGAGTCTCCTCCTTCACTTCAAAATTAGCCAGCAGGTGTGAACTATACAAATGACGTTAGTAGCTCCTTTTCACATGGGTCCCTGGGTTTTCAAGACATTTTCTTTTAGCAGATTATGTCTTTGCCTGGTCTAGCCTTCTCCATCGATAGAAAAATACTAATATACCTATGTTTACCTCTGCACATTACACTGTATATGTAGGTTCTGTGTTCCTAGCTTTTATAGAGATCATGTAACATATTAGCACAGATGATGGACTTGATAGCAAATATCTTGGTGGGATATGTCCCTGAGGCAAGCCTGCTCGTTCTCTAACTTAGTATGAGGGTTTGTGCCATAACATGTCATTATTTGGATACAACTTTTTAAAGCTGGCATTTTAAAAAATATTTATCTGTAAAATGAATTCTAGCTGTAAGATTTTCTATTTTCTACGCAAACATATTGTGGTTTTACAGCCTATTGAGCGATTCAGCAGCACGTAAGAATGAGAGTTCTGCTTTTCTCAATATACATCCAACCATAGGGGTTTCTTCTTCATTAGAAGAAGTTCAAAGAGCCAAGCTATTTCTTTGCTGAGAGAATTCAGACAAAGTCAGTGCAACACATCAACAGTTGGTGCAACATATTCAATAAAAAAGACTTCCATCAGCCTTGGTTTTCAGCTTTTGTTATTCCCATGCAAAAGGAGAGTATGCCTCTTTGTATACAAGATAGCATTCTGCAGGCAAAGGACATTCTCCTCTAGATAGTAAATACTCTACACTAATAAAAAGCCTCACATCCTTCCAAAGATAGATCTTTAAGATAGCTGTGATCTCACTGAAAGAATATCCACACTTCCTGACAAAATTTGACTATTGCTGCATGCTCTGGAAAGATACTTCAGAATGTGCCTTTTAAATGGGGTTGGGTACACATCTATCTTTCAGTAGTGCATTTCAGTATATTATTACTGTCACTGTCAGGATCTAGGTGCCCTATGTGTTTCCCTGGACTTTATGTATTTTTTTAATATCTGTTATAATTTTAAAGGTATCTCAATGAAATAAATGTAAGTACCTTGTATGAGTTGTTTATTGGTTAAAGCTGACATATTTGCATAGCTGGGTACTTATTAAACAAACAATTTTCAAAGTGAAATTAAAAAACTACACAATTAATGCCTGAACACCAGATTTTTATATTGAGGCAGCATTAACAGTTCCAGGTTAACTGTTATAATGCTCTCAGTGACCTTTTGGTGTGTTTTATTTTTTTCTTCTCATTAACTTATTTTCAGAGTCCTATTGATGTTTTTCTTTCCAGTTATTGATTTCTTATTCTCTTTCTCTGAAACTTCAGTTCAGATGAGGCCTTACCAGTTTCTATTCTGTATTTAGAAGAGACACTGAACTAGAATTGCAGCTTATTTAATTTATTAATTTTCAGGAAAAGTACAGCACAAACTTTGTTTTGCTTTTGGGTTAGTGAGACTCCAGTAATAGCTTAAATAGCATAATTTTAAGACTTAGTCCTTTCAGTGTTGGATTTGTTGGCAACCCAGGACGTTATTTATCTTCCTAGCTGTTGCCATTCATTTGCTGAGTATTGTTCTGGGAATGGTGAACTTGCTTCATCAAAGGCATGAAAACATGTGTTGAGCTTTGTATGAATCAAATATCTACCCAAACAGATTTATCACATTCTATGAAATCCTGAATAATGACCCGTTGTTCAACTCACTGTTATTCCCTTGTTCTAAATCTCACATTACAGCAAAAGCTGGCAGTTACTTCAACTTTGTATGTCCATACATGTTTCTGCAGCATGTCTTTTGCTGAGTGGGTAAGGAGAGCTAATTGTACATGCAAAAACTTCCCTCTGTGCACAAATATGGTATATAATCGTTCAAGAGGTCTCATGGTGGTGGTGTGGCAGTGAACAAGTTTGATATTATGTGTTGAGGCAAGTAATCCTTGGCATCTAATCTATGTCAGAACCCTTGGGGCACCGACCAGCTCTAATGTCTCTGCCTCCTGCTCAGACCCATGGCCATGGCTGAGCTGCATGGGTGGCCCCTGGTGGGACATCCCCTCTCCAGGCTCCTGGGAGACCTCTTCATCTCCTGAGACCACCTGGGTTTTTTTCTGCCTGAGCCTGGAGGTGTGCATGGGACAGCGGTCTTGCTGCAGTTGGGTTATGCTGGTTTTGGGGCTGTCCCTAGGCAGAGGGGCAGTGTGCGGTGCTGGGTGGAGTGGGCAGGTGCTGGGTGCTGCTACAAGAACGCCAGAGAAGAGATTTCTTTAGCGGCTGAACTGGTGAGGTGTCCATCACCGCATACTTTGGGCCTGATGTTATTTGTCCGAGTGCCACCGGGTGTCAGCATAGGACCCAGTTGCACAAAGGCAAAACCTTCTACTTGGAATGGAGGTAACTACAAAAGGTGTTTTGTGGTGAATTTCGCATGGTTTCATGGTTAAATGCAGCAGAGACTGCCTGACTTCAAGGCTAACGTCTGTTAAAATGATAGCCCTAGGCAGGCTTCTGCTTCTGCCCTTGGCAAGTCTCAATTTCAGCATCAGTTGCAGTTGTTGTTTTTGATAGAACTTCAGTTCTCCAGAAATGGGGCAGGGTCCTACTGGCAGGGATGCTCTTCTTCCCCTTGGTTACCCCATTTCTCAAGGTGATGTGGTATTTTTCTTGCTTCAGCCAACTGACAGCATAGGTATGCATTTGTGTGCCTGTGCATTTCCTTTTCTATTACATTACCAGTCTGCTCACAGTGTAAAAGTAGTGATCAGGACACTAAGGCCTTGAAAATCCAGGTAGCAGGCAATGTTGAGTTGCTTGAGTGGGAGATGAAAATTACTTGTTTTTGGCAAGTCGGTAAGGACCTCCAGTTTTGGTTCCCTATTTGGATATGTATGCTTATTAGGTTAATGCTGGGCTTCAAACAGCCTTTAGCACTTTTTTTTCCTCAATATGGCCACTACTACTTCACTCTCTTCTGTATTATAATCTGAGAGAATTTATAGACATGGCTTTTACCGTTCAGTGCTCTTGGGGCTTTGAAATAAAAGTGACTGTCAAAGGAATATTAACTCAATTTAAGAGGCAGAATATACAAATTCATGAGGATCTTGTTGTTGCTAATGTCATAGCACGCACAATGAGGAATTGAACTATTTACTGCATTTGTGTGAAACAGTATTTTTAATTTTAACCATATCTCAGTGTAGGTGTCTGCCATAATCCTAACAGTTGTATATTATAACCGCTTTCAGCAATACATAGGAGAGACAAGTAGGAAGGGAAAGCACTCTGCTACTGTAATTTCCCTGACAATTTCTCATTCTGGATAGGAAACCTGAAAATGTGAAGGTCTATGTGAGACAGACTGCATAATGTACTTTGGGGAAATATTATCACAATTAACTAGAATTATTATAAGAAGGTTCTTGTATTCCACTTTTATCAGGTTTTTAGCCTTTTTGAATTTAAAAAGGCAGAAGAGGACAGCAGATGTCACTGTAGTAGTAGCAAAATCTCTCTTAGCATGTTTTTTTCACTCTTTAGACCTTCTCTCAGAAAAAAGGATCAAGGGCAGCATGATGCTTGTCCTGTTTTCCTGACTGTTAGTTTGTCAGGAACCAACTCAGCTGATCTCAGAATATACAAGTATGAAGAGGGTTTGTGTGACTTCAGCACTGAGAGATAAAAGACATAATTATTTTCCATGCAGACTAACTAAGAGAAAGAAAGAGATATGACTTTTTGCAAATACTCTTTTGTACTTTCTGACTTTTGTTCAAGCCTGGGAATTTTTTTGTGAAATTAAAGTGAAAACACTGGGAACCATTTGTGTATTTTAACTTCTGTATTTTGAATGGACTGCCTAGCTTTGTAACAAGACACATAAACTCACATTGTGATATTCAGACTTGCTGGGCTCCCTAGAGCTGCTCTGTCATTAACACCTAACCAGTGAGCCTCACTTTTATGCTCCATTATTCCACTTTTAGTATCCATTAAATGAAAAATCTGTGTCTGGTAAATGATACTGCAGGGAACTGACTTCCACAGACAGCTGCTGAAGAAAACATATTCCTAAATAGAGAAATTTTAAGTGGAATAGAGTATTTACTGAAATAGACAGTAACCAGTAAACCTAGAAACTGACCAGATCAGACTTTAGATTTTAAATATCTGTAGCTTAAGGAGAAATTAAATATAGCTACACATACCGTAAAACCTTGAATGTGTAAAAAGGGGTAAAAATGGAAAATAGTGAATATTCCTCTCTTCATAATTTGAGATGAAAGGACAGGTCTGTCCATTCTTAAGTTTAAAAACATTCTCACTGCTGGTGATCTAAGGAAAATCTGTAGGAGGTTTCCTCTTTTTCTGAAGTCCTGACAGTGCAATAATAGATGTCAGTCAGGTACGCTTCTTGTTTTGTAACAGTATTACTCTCTCCTGACCACTCCAGAATGGGTGACATTCTGTTTCAACATGACATTTCTTCTGCTCCTAAGAGGTGTAGTTCTGTGTGTGTCTTCTTTTGTTGGTACTATCCACATTTCCAGGAGGGTTTGTTTAATCCAGCCATCCTGGAAGGACAGTGAAATATTTATTGTGAAAGGAATACAGAAGAAAACTGGCAATCAAACTAAAGGCCCATAACTTAGTGTCTTGATTTGACATTTTGTAGGGCACTTAAATATGGTCTTACCTCTCAATAATGCACTAGGAAATAACAAACCTCCCAGTACAAAATGAAGGGTATAAGTGACACTAGCAATGAAACTAATAAATTGAAATAAGAGCCAGCCTTTCCTGGCTGCCCCAATCTTTCCTTCACTAGTGTATTTTCTCTTAACAAGTGTGCTGCTCAGAAGTGTAGGAAAAAAAAGTATACAACCAGAGCTGCATGAAATTGAAAACAGTGAAACCAGTTTAAGAGAACTAAATGAACCTGGAAAGCAGAACTCAGATATCTGAACCAACCTGGATCATACCCTGACATTCAGAAAAATCTTAGTTATGACTTTTTAATGCAGTGTCTTCATGCTACTGGCCAAGACACGGGCTGAACCCTTGTAAGAGAGAGTGTTTTCACATGACTTTGAGCATCCTGAGAGCATTTAATATCTGTTGCATTGGAAGGTTTTTTTTTTTTTTTTTACAGTTTACCTAGTTAAGACAGGTACAGGTTGATGACAAGTACCAATTTTAAAAGTGGTCTGAACAGCTACAGTTGATGTGGCTTCAAGTCACAATTTCAGTTGACTCTGATGCTGTAAAGAGTCTCTGCAGCAAAGAAACACACCTGGCTGCTCATCACTGTCTGTATCATTTTTCTGTAGTGTTGCTGATCACAGAAGGAGAATGGGCTGGAAAAGATTACACGGCTAAAAATGTTTTAAAACCAGCAATTAGATTACAAACTGTTGGTTACAAACATTGAGCAAAATTTGTGGGTGCTACAAAATTTGTGGGTGCTACAAATATTTGCCCATAGGATCAAGGACTTCAACAGAAAACAACACAGTGCCATGCTTCTCTCAAATTTTAGCTTCCTGTACCCTACTTTCCTTTTTCACTTTTGATGTTTATATATCCTTAAATACCAGCCTTCCTCTTAAAGAAGGTATCATCTTGGGATTTAGCTATAATTTGTCAAGTGTTTAAGAGAAGCTTGATTTCAATCCAGACGCACCATGTGCTTTCAGATTCAGGTGAGTTATTATAATCTATTGCCTTCATTTTCTTGCTGAAGAGGTACTGTGTGGGTAGTATCTGTTGTGTGCTTCAGCAGACAGCCTAACACTTCCTGGAATAAAACTTGTCAAAAAAAAATCTGGTTTTCTAACAGTAACAACAACAAAATACGGGTTAAAATCAAGAACTCTGACACTCTGTTCTAAATAAAGTGAATGTTTTGTTGAAAATGTATACGTTGAGGGGTAAAAGATTGAGAGGCCATCTCATTGCACATTTTTAAAATCATCCTTTAAAGTCATGGAAAAGAAGTTGGTTTTTCCATTTTTCTTGTCTCAAATGATGCAGGAAGTACAGTAGGTATAACCTATTAAACACAATTAATGAGTTAATGATCTCTGAGGCTAGATCATTAGGATGACAGCTTGTGGGGCTGAAAGCCTTTCACAACCTAGGGAAAGAGGAAAGCTGGTGTCTAGCTTAGGCCAAGTTTCATATTGGTGGGTAGAATTAGGACCCCTAAGTGGCTCATTCATGAGCTGGACTAGTTCAGGATGGCCCTGAAATGAAGGAGTTTTATGTTAAAGAAGAATCTCTGGATTTTATTTCTCTAAAAAAGAGGGAACGGGCAATGAGCTTTGATAGGGCAGCACTGTAAAACTTTTGGTCAGCTGAAACACTGCAAGTAGTGACCTGGCTAACAGCAGACACTCAGCTGTGGAGTGGGAGCAGGTGGAGGGAAGCAGCAGATGCCTGCCCAGATTCCCAGCACTGCTGGGATGTGAAGGGGAGCACAGCTGTGGATGTACTTCCACTATCCCTTATCCTTAAAAAGAAGTATTTTGTTCTTTCCTGTTAGCTTTGTATGCTGTAAGTCATACAATGTTAACAGGTGAAGCTTCTGCAAATAAATTTATTGGCAGTTGAATTATCCTCTGAACTGAAGACCACCTTGCAGAAGCTGGAGTTTCTGATAACCCTGCAGCTTGAGAAAAGACTTGAAAATGCATTTTGAGTATTATATAATGAAAACTAAGGCCTTTGCCTTGTTGTCAGAAGGATTAAACATAGGAAGTTGCACAAGCATAATGAAAACCAAGAGTTTGCAAATAACTGTAAAAGGTTGCTTCAATATCAACAACTGCATAAGTGTTGCTTGTCTTACACCAGCATAACAACAAGGAAAGCTCTGTGGTACCACCCAGATTTTTATTTCTGGATGACTGTTTCATAAGGACAGCTTGGGGACACAGCATCAGTTACTTCCTTGATCTGAAGTCTCCTTATACCATTAAGTGTCTCCAAATAAACCTCATGTTACATGATTTCCCTTAACATATATATAGTATGCATACCATGATCTACATGGAGGGTACTGCATTATCTTGGTTTTCCATGTTTTTTCTTTGCTTTTCCACTTTTTCCTACTTGAAATTCTGTATAACATCACTGTGCAATTTGCCTAGTCCTTTAAAGCAGCAGAAACCTCCTAACTTTGACCACCACTTCATTAATGTGTGATAATATAAAGGAGAAAGTTGCTTTCCAGAAAATTATGCTAACTTCATCATTCACGTAACAAATGTATGATGATAATAGGGGAGAAGTATGTGAAGTTTGTGTGTTTTTTTCTGGAAAAAGCAGAAGACAATCATAGTGAATTCTTGAATAGTGATGATTAATTGAAACCCTGTAGTGTGAAAATGAGACTTCTCAAACTATGGTTCATGCCAGTTGCCCTGTGTAACATGCTTATTTCTTCTTGGTATACCTGTAAACGTGAAGCATGCTTGCTTCAGCAAAAATGTAATTAATTGAAACTCTGTACAAATCTGCAAAAATTGAGAAGGAATGCTGAGGACCAAGTAGTTCTGAGACTTGTGCAACAGTCTTCACTTTGATCTGCTTCAAAGGTATTCCTAAAACATGGCTCCCCAGTTTAAGAAGGACAGGGAGCTACTGGAGGGAGTCCAGCGGAGAGCTACAAAGATAATTAGGGGTTATTGGGGGGGCCCCAACCCTCAAGTCCATCTTCTGTGTTGAAGATGTAGACAAATAAAGCATTAAATGCCTCAGCTTTGTATATGTCCCTTTGTTACATGAGGTCCCTTGAAGAAGTGATTGACTGCTTTTAAGTAGACATAAACCACCTTAGATTTCAAGTCACAACAGGTTTTATAGCATAAATGCTTAAAGCAAAAGAGGAGTCTCTCTAACAATAATAAGCTGCTTCTTCTGTACTAATTTTCCTGATGCGATTTCTGTCCTTGGGTTTGACATATAAACTTCATTCACTAACACCATTAAAAAAACCAAAAGTAACTCTTTGTTTTGTTTAAAATCTGGTCCTATATGTAAATCTCTCTCTCTAGGGTATATTTTTTGCTTTTATTCCTACTTCCTTTCTTTCCCACTTCTGCAGTTCTCCAGGGAGAAACTTCAGCTGAAACAGAAAACTCAATCCTATAGAGCTGGCTGCTTCTTTATTTTAGATCTTTTTATGATCAGAATATGAATCTAATGGGAAGTTCCCAAGAGTTCTGGTGATGTCAGTTAGCTAGTGTGTATCTGCATATTTGCTTTTCCTTCTGGCTAAACTTCAATGACAAGACATTGCTAAAAATATATTGTCTCTCTCCTTTGAAGTATTGGAACAGTACCAGGAATTTAAATTCATACACTTGATTATCCATCTGCCAAAATATTAAATAACAATGTCTTTGTACTCTGCAAAAGGTGCCACTAAAATGTCAATATTTGTTACAGCTAGCCAGCTTAACAGTGCAAGTACTGCTTTCTCACTGCTGTTCTTTCATTAGGTATTTTGGGGCAGCTCTGGGTACCTCAAAATCACAGGGTTTCTGGTGAGAGTGGGCAGAAGAGAGGATGAGAAAGCTGTTGACGAGTGTTACTCCCCTCTGACACAATAATGTACTTGTTCCTTTGAACAGGCTGTGGTGGGTTTCCTTCTGACAGCTGAATTGCCATCCTTTATCGATAGATCAGTGCTCTGAATTTCAGAAATAACATCTAATTTCCCATCCTAGCTTGAAAAACAAGAGGCTGCTCCTGACCTCCTAGATAACTTTCTGTTACTATCTTCAAGGTTCTCAGCAACATGTATATCAATGTTTATTCCATAAATAAACAAACTGAGGCTCAGAGGTGGAATTTGTCCAGTCAGATTGTAATTTATTTATAGAGATGGCCATAAAGCAAAGGAATACCACCAGTTCTCGGTAGTGATTTTTAGGTTAGAGTTGCAGCACTTTTTGTGCTCTAAGTTATTCCTTCTATTATCTAGAAGTTCAAAAACAACAGTCTCTGCAAAAGTGAGCTAGCTTTGTTCCTGTTGGCAATAGCACTAATCTTATCTGGAGCACTGAAAAGAGCTGGAATCTTCCTCAAAGAAGACAAAATCTGACTTACGTGATTTAGCATTCCTAGATGTGTGCAGCCATTTGGATTTCATACTAGTGAGACACTGTGTCATAAATCATGGCTGTCTTTAGACACCAATAAGCCAATTCAGTTCAATGACAGAGGCACTTTTTGTAAATTAAGGTGCACTTCCTGCAAGTTTGCCGTCCCAGGGGAGTTGCTGAACTTCAATCTGCAAGGTCAGCTATACTGCTGCAGTGCAGGCTTGGTCAGCTTTCATTACCGTGAACTCTTTTTCCCAAGCATATTGCAGCTGTTTTTGTCATCTATAAACTACTGGGTTTTTTGTTTGGTTTTTTTTGTTCTGTTTTTTTTGGATGGTTGGTTGTGTTTTTTGTGGTTTTGTTTTGGTTTGGTTTGGTTTCATCCCCACTTTCTTCTAGAGAAATAAGGGGAAAATGAGAGTGTTCAACATGAAGAGAAAAAATAGTATTTGCTGCAGGCGGATTCGGGAGTTAGATCCTACATGTTAATCACTCTTGGTCCTCAGTGCATGATGTCTTACATGCAGTCAGAATGTTCACAGTGAACCAGAAATTTGGAGATTCTGCATTGTCCCAGTGATGTAAAATTAATTTCCTCAGCAGTAATCTTGTTCAAGGCATGTACTGTGGGTGTCCTGCAGTGCCATTGCTGAGAATGGATCATTTCAGGGGGTAGAAAGAGAGACATAAATCAAAGCTATAGGTCTCTTTGCCACTTTCTGCCATATCAGAATTCTTATAGTCCTCAGCCCATTTCAACCCTTTGTGATAATAATCTGGTCAGGATTTATTAGATGTTTTTCATTGTATTTTTTCTTATAATAAACACTTTGCATTTATCACTCAAAGCAGTGGGATCTTTTGGACCAGCTGGCTGCCTGCAAGTATTCCTCCCCATAACTGTGTAAATCTTTGTAACTTGGGGAGTGGTGGAAGAGGTTGTTTTTGCTGGGATAGAGATGGGGTGGTGCTATCCTGGGAACACAGATCCTTTCACAATGTAGCTCTGAGATTTCACTTCATGAGATCGGCATTAACAACTGAACCTTTTTGATGGTGTTTTCCTCCTGCAAAAATACTGTAGAGGATAAACAGTCTGGTTAAAAGTGAACTAAAATAATAGAAGAACTATCAGTTTAGAAAAATGTATCACATATGAGATTATTCCTTTTCTTTTGCTCTTTTGTTTTTAGCAACAGACAACTTTTATTTAAGAAAGAGAGGCAAAATAAACTGGCAGTGAATCATGGCCATACACATGGGGGAAGAAGGTTTGATTCCTTTGCCTGCAGACAAGGATGTTCTTCCAGGAAGTAACTCCTAATGGTACCCTAATTTAGGTGCTCTACACCAACTCCAGGGAGAGCTTTGCTTCTTTTGAACTTAGTGTCCCAACTTATACCTAATGTAGGTTCTCTTGTTAGCCTGTATGCACCAGTTTGCCATTACTCGCTCACAGTGGCAACCTGAAGCACAATTTGCTGTTACACTGCAGTTCATAGGCACACAGGAGCAATAGAATAAAGAATTCAAATGTCTTCAACACTCCAAAGACAATGCAGAAAACAAATTACACGCTTGATGTTCTTATTTCTTTTCTCAGAGGAAAACTAGGGATTATATAAGTGCACTGGGACCAACACTCCTCATTCCTACTGATTATGTGTTGTCTCTGTGGCATGGCAGATATTTTCCTGTCCTAATGTGTTTAATGTAATCGTTCCTGGAAAAAGTTTTGATCCACTGATCAAAGGGAGATGTTATGTGTGCTACAGATACCAGCTTTGTTCCTTTTATCAGTTTTAATGCAAAAAGATACAAACTGCAGCTTGCTCAGATTGTTGCTTGCTTTTCATGTTTTCACTGTCTGATGCTGTCGAGGGTTTAGATTGCGGGGTGACAATAAAACCCTGGCAGATGTATTGTTAACGCCCTCTCTCCCCACTTCCCCCTCTTGCCCCTCCCCTCCCCCGTTCCCACTTAGGACAGGCGATCGGGAGGGAAAGAAGGAGAGAGATAAAAGAGTTGGAAAAATTAAAAATGTTTTACTAATGCTACTAATAAGAACAGAGAAAATAATACAAAATATACAAAACCAATCTCAAAAGTCTCAGCAACTGCAGAGCTGGCAACCAAAGTCCTGGATTGGACTCTGCAGCCAACTGGAGCTGGATTCAGTCTGTCACTAGACCTCAGTTTGCAGGGACGACTAGCAAGGTCCTCTCCTAATGTCGGCCATAAGGAAAAAGGGATGAGATCCTCATGATCTTCCACTTTTATATGAAGTATTCATGTGAATGGAATGTTATACACAGTTGGTCAGTTTCTTGGTCACTTGTTTCTCTTTGTCCCTCTCACGAGATGTGAATCTGTCCTTACCAATAAGTTTGCATTCCATTGCTAGTTTTACCAAAACATGTGTCTGTTTCTCCAGGAAAATGTAGCTAATATGAAGGCTTCAGCTGACAGGCAAAATCACTAAAAGAGAAACTTGTTTTTAACAAAACCAGGACAGATGCCTATATTGGCTCAAATATCAGGGTCTGTGAGATGAAGGAAAAAGGAAGGCTGTTCTCCCCAGGGTATTTAACCAAAATAAATTGGAGGAGCAGCCGACTTCTCTCAGGTACTCTCAACAATCTATGTTGAAACTTTTGTGACCGTACACCCAGGCCAAAGCATATGACTGCACAAGGTTATCAGAAATCCCAGATGTTTCGCTGAACTTTTCTCCCATAAACAAAGAAAACCTTTTTATTTTTTATGGGGTTGTAGTGATGGAAAAAGAAAGCTGTAGAACCACAGCAGAATTTTTATACTGAGGGAATGCTAAGCCAGACTGTGATGTGCAGAAGTCTCTCAGGTCCTGTAAGTCAGTGATACGTGAACAAAGTTCACCAGTTCTAAGAGTTTGTTCCATCAGTAGTAGATCAATTTCTGTTGAGCTCTGGTTCTTTCCACCCAACCCTCTTTTATGCACTGCCTTCTAGCACAGTGTAGTGAGTTTTGAAGTCTTCAGTAAATTACACCTGCTCACTTCAGACAAAGGACACTCTCCGCAATTTCATGAGACAAAGGTTCTGTCAGCCCTGTGCAAATGCAGTCCAGACCTGCAGTTACAGCAAGAAATGGCTTCAGTAGCCTTCCTGGTAACACACCAGAAACCTTGCCAGTACCTGTAATCATCTGCTGCATGATGAATGTAGCTAATAAGAACCTGATTCCACTATATATTGGATTTTTATTGTGATGCCACTCTTTAAAATGCCACCAGTCCCTTCTTATTACTCCAACTGTGACTAAAGCTAGCATCAGGGAGAAGAGCATGTTCATGTACAGCTGCCATGTCTCTAGTTAAAGATCTTTTACCAGCTGGGTCATCATAGATGACTTTACCCTAGAGGCTCTTTGTGCACTCAGTTCTTTTCATCTGTTTTGGCAACTGTTCTGAAATAATTGTTAAGTGGGTAGAAGGCAAGAACAATTTGTGCTCTTTGGTATTTAGAAGACCTTCTATTCTCTAGGCAAAACCTAACAGTTTTTGATTACACACAAGAGAAATTAATAATGCAGCTGAAACTGCAACTTTTCTAAGTCAGAGGAGTAGAGTGAGAGACTAATACTTATTTAATGGCTGGTTCTCAGAGTTTATGACCCATATGCAATTATAAAATATGCTACTGGAATGAAAGCATTGTATCTTTTAGACAAAGCAAGATCAGAGTCTTTTTTTGAGTGACAGTTTTGAGAAAAGGATGAGCTGATTGGGATACAGGTTAGAATAATTGGACAGCTGGCCATGCAATACTGTCACATGGACAAGAGGTGATACTGGGCCAAATGGTGAAAGGCAATTGAGAAAAAAAGGCTTACATAAAACCCCTGTTGGTTTCCTTCCTGATTAACTATCTGCCTACTCAGAAGCTGGTCTTGGCCTCAACTCATTAGGAATATTAGGAGAAAAGGGATGCAGGGAGGCTAATATTCCAAATATGTACCTTTGTTATTCATACACTATATGCTGATTAACAGTATAAGAAGACTTACATCTATGTCTTCTCTTTTATCAAGAACTACTTTTTATATGAAGACTCCAATTAAAGTTTTACCTATTGCGCGCACCTACTTCAACCCAAGCTGCTTTCACTAAGGTTAGTTTGGGCTCTTGCAGTGGTTGGTAGTTCCCATCTGGCAAGGATTCAGTTACCTAGTTCATCTGTTTTTCAGCCAAGAGAATACTTTTTGTCCCTCATCCCCTAAGCGGGTCACCTTGTCATAGATCAGGTTGGTCAAGTAGGGCCTGCCTTTCATAAACCCATGCTGACTGAGCCTGGTCACTTGGTTGTCTTGTATGCGCCATATGATGGCACTCAGGCTGATCTGTTCCATGTCCTTCCCTGGCACCAAGATCAGACTGATGGGCCTGTAATTCCCTGGATCCTCCTTCCATCCTTTCTTATAGATAGGTGTCATATTTGCCAGCCTCCAGTCACCTGGAACCTCCCCAGTTATCCAGGACTGCTGATGAATAATTGAAAGTGGCTTAGTGATCACGTCCTCCAGCTCCCTCAGTACCCTTGGATGGATCCCATCTGGCCCCACAGACTTGCGCATGTCTAGGTGATGTAGCAGGTTGCTAACCATTTCCCCTTGGATTATTTAGGTTTCATTCTGCTCCTCATCCCTGTCTTCCAGCTCTGGGGGCTGGGTACCTGAAGGACAACTGGTCTTACTATTAAAGGCTGACGTAAAGAAGGCATTTAGGACCTCAGCCTTTCCCTTGTCCTCTGTCAGCATGTTTCACCTTAAATCCACCAGAGGTTAGAGATTTTTCTTAGCCCTCCTTTTGTTGCTAATATATTTACAGAAACTTTTTTTTTCCCTTTTACAGCAGTAGCCAGGCCTAGCTCTAGCTGGGCTTTGGCCCTTCTAATTTTCTCCCTCCATAACTTCACGGAACCCTTATAGTCCTCCAGAGTAGCCTGCCCCTTCTTCCAAAGGTTATTAGCTCCCCTTTTATACCCAAGTTCCAGCTGAAGCTCTCTATTCAGCCAGGCCAGTCTTCTCCCCTGATGGCTCATCTTTCAGCACATGGGGACAGCCTGCTCCTGTGCCTCTAAAATTTCCTTCTTGAAGAGCGACCAGCCTTCCTGGACTCCTTTGTCCTTCTGGATTGCCTGCCAAGAGACTCTGCCAAGCAGCCTCATCAACAGGTCGAGGTCTGCCCCTCCGAAGTCCAAGGTAGCAGTTCTGCTGACTTGCCCTCCTTACTTCTCCAAGAATAGAAAACTTGATCATTTCATGATCACTATGCCCAAGGCAACCTTGAACTGTCATATCACCCACAAATCCTTCTCATGGTATCTGTTGGCTGGATTAAACTGCCCCTGGGGCATTACAAAGAGACCCCTGACAAAAAAAAAAAAAACAAAACCAAACAAAAAGAGCAAACCTAAAAAGAAATCTAGGAGAAACATGAGAAGTCAGAGTGGTAGAAGGGACCTCAGCATGGAAACAGACACAATCAAAGCTCAGGGTGATGTCACCTGAGGTCACCTGTATGCCTTTCAACATCTATCTGTCCAGGCAGCGCAGCCTCCCATTGCGGGCCGTGAGCAGCCTCTCCCACTGCCTAAATGCTGGAGGACTAAAAAGGACACAGGCTGGGATTCTGGGATTCTGGCTGGGACCTCACATGGTGACCCCACCCCGGGAGAGTGTTCAGCTGGGGATCTCAGGAGGGGTGATCCCCTGTTATCCAGGGCTTCCCCAGAGGGGGCTGCAGGGGATTGCACTTCTGAGGATTAGCTAAAGAGGGGCGATCAGAGATTTGGGGGTGTTTGTCAGCATTTTCCAAAGGGGTCCTGATGTGGTTTATTTGTTGGATTACTGACACTGATTTTGAATGTGTAGCTCATTGACTGCAAACTTAATTACATGTTATCAATAAATCAATAAACTTCTTCAATCCTGATTTGATTTAATAACGTAGATGTTTTTTCCCTGTGATAGAGGGTTTATTCAAGTAACTGAGCAGAACAAGGGCAGACACAAAAAGCCAGGAAGCTTTTTTGGAATTGTATATGCATACATTATATATAGCTATAAACAAGCTAAATCATTGCAAGTGCAGAAGTGATCTGTCTTTGGACATCAAAGATTTTATGCCAGTGATTTTTGCTATATGCATGTCCAAAAGTCTGAATCTCAAGGATGATGTCCCTTCATGAGTAGATGCTTAATATGCAAAATGCAAAAATGCAAAATGCACTTTCTTATCGTGATGGCCTACAGCAATTTCCTAAAACTAACACAACGTAAAGAACATTTGGCTGGACTTGGCTAGAAACGCTTCCCTTCCCTTCCCTTCCCTTCCCTTCCCTTCCCTTCCCTTCCCTTCCCTTCCCTTCCCTTCCCTTCCCTTCCCTTCCCTTCCCTTCCCTTCCCTTCCCTTCCCTTCCCTTCCCTTCCCTTCCCTTCCCTTCCCTTCCCTTCCCTTCCCTTCCCTTCCCTTCCCTTCCCTTCCCTTCCCTTCCCTTCCCTTCCCTTCCCTTCCCTTCCCTTCCCTTCCCTTCCCTGATGGGAAAATAGTAGATATTTTAACTTCCACCTAAATGGAAGCTGAAGTGGTCCCAGCCATGAGGAAGAGGGTATGATTGCTTGTGCAAGCAAGAACGCAGATGCAGGGCAAGTAGAAGGAAGCACAGCTCCACGGTAGAGACAGTTCGTCTAAAGAAAACATGCATATACTGTTGAATGCACACAGTTTAGAAATATAATCTGTCTACATCCAGAAATTCTATCTTTCCTCATGCATCATAACATCAACATCATTACCACTACAGTGAAGCAAAATGTTGTCAATAGTTAAAGCACTTAAGCATGCATCTCCAACCCTAATCTCTGGATTTACAGAGTGTTTTCTGTTTCTTATGCTTCTATTGTATGGTTTATCAAAGGGTAAACATGATTGTTTTTGAACAAGCAAGCTGGCACTGTCATTCATGTAGCAGTAAGTTAATAACACAACGCTGTTTAGTAGGGGAAAAAATCCTAGTCTTTAAATAAAAAGAACAGCAAGGAACAAAAGCCTCATACTGAAACCAAAGAGCAATTTTTAAGATAAACACTAAGGGAGTATTTATTTTTGTAATAAAACAACTGAAGTGATACCATCCTTTTTCTGAAAGGTTCATTCATGTCTTGATATGTTTTTCTGTTAGCAGTAAAGAAATGTCCTTCCTCAGATTTCAACTAAGAAGAATTATGTCATCTAATAGATTAAAATAGTTCACATTTAACAGCAAATGCATTTCTCAAAATGGAAATTCAGTGCCCCTATATCATTCAAAGTATGTTTTCTCTGTTTTAGCCAGCTTCTATGTTGAGCTCTTTCAGAATGGGTATCATCAGGTGCAGCAATGACTTAGTAAGAAGTAGGATTGGTCTAAACAGGTAGTGTGAACTTGGTTACTGAATGTAAAGCTAGTCACCTGTCCAGAAATAACATACAAGAAATACTGGCTCACATGCAAACAGTTCTGGTATTTTCTTTATAACTGCATATAGAAAGCATCAGAGAAACAAGGTATTGGTATTGCCTTTCCACAGTGCCATGGCAAACCACATAGAGCCCAGCTGAGTAATGAATGCTAAAATTACCATTGACAGCAAAGCCTCTGACTTTAGTCACAGTTCTGAAAATAAATGGAAATGAAATGACTTTTCTTAATCATGTATTCCTCATGCCAGCAAGACACTATTTCCCAGGGATATTGTTTGGACAAGTCATTGAAAGGATTTTAAAAATGTCTGTGTGCTATAATAGTGTACTTGGCAATGCATCAATAGATGGTAATTAATTGTCTTTCATCTGTCGGATTTTATTTCAGGGTTCTGAGCTAGTAGTTTCATTCTCTCTTCTTTGCTGACCAAAATTTGCTGTTGCACCTTTTTTTTTTTTTGTCTTTGACACCTAAAATAATGTGTCAGCCCAAGTCCAAGCAAATTCTTAGGCTGATGTTTTTGTAGGCTTTTTGTTCGTTTCATTGTGGATTTTGTTTGTTTGTTTTGTTGCTGTTTGGTTTTGTATTGTTTTGTTTTGTTTTCACAAAGTTCAGTATTACTGTACTCATTCAGAATCCAAAATTGAAAAGGTACTACTGGAAAACCTTGTCTGGGGTGTTTCTGTTGTGACCTCAGGTATCTGACTTTAGAACTCTGAGAGATAACATTAATATTACTAATGGAGTTAAGATAATAAAATACAATTCTGTATGAATTTTTGAATCTATGTCATAACAGAGTTACATTTTTTAGCTGCAAAGAGATAGAAATAAAACTTCTTTACATATCCAAGTTGATTCTGTGGTACTCGGGGGTTTTGTCCTACATGTTTCTAGAGAATTCTTTCAAAAAGAGGTTTAGATACTTGATACTGAACTGAGCCCTGACTTCTGTTGTTTTATACCTTGACATTGAAGGCTCAAATCTTGTTAGAAAATGGTATTGTGTGCTTAGGCACCTGCCTTGAAACAAGTGAAAACTTGATTCTTACATTATGTCCTTTTAGAGAATACTGCTGTGGGAGTGGGTAGTGTAAGAAGAAAGCAAATATGTTTTAAAGTATTTTGTGGTGGACATGCAGTAAATGTCCATGTTTCCCCTCTGTACCCAGTGAAAAACACTCTAAAAATCAATTTGCTTTGTGACAGCAGATCTACTACAATGTAATATATTACTTAAATAAATGCCAGGGAAGTGAATTCCATCTGTTTTGAAATTTAGCAACACCCATCACATTCTTTTAAATGGTACACTTCTGTGATTTAATAGATTGCGCAAAGTGAGCTTCTGTACAGTAAATAAGTTTCATAATTGATCTTTTCCAACAGACATCAAAGTCTACTGGTTGAAAAAATAACTCTCTTATTTTTCCACCAACACTTACGATCTAGCTTTAGGTTTAGTTTTATAAAACAAAATCTTGATGCAATTTTGCAAGCACTCACTGTGGTCTGCCAGCAAACCATTATAGAATTAAAGGTTATTTAATTATAAATTATCGCAAATATTGAAACATATTCCAATTTCTTTCCCATAGCCATTGTGGTCCTCATCAATGGGATCCTATGGCTCAAATAAGCTTCTTGAATTTGTATCGTATCTGATCTTGTTCTTTCTAGTTATCAGCCTTAGAACAAGCAAATGTGTAGCATGAAGATTCCTTATGCTGCATCTGAGTGCCAGTCTATCTTCCCCTTCCCTTTCCCTCCCCCCCCGCCCAGTTCGCCAGTGATATGGAGCAGGGAATGTTGCCAAATTAACATAGAATACTGTTGGTGATTTAGTTTACTCTTCATAAACTCTTAAGGAACTGATTACTGCATCTGACAGTTAATCAAATGGCTGAGTGATATTTCCATAAACCTGGAAAGGATTGTGTAATTGCCTCAACGAAGATTTTACATGCTGCACATGCCTCTGGCAGCAGAGACTCTGTTATTGCCTTTTTGAATTAAATGTTACCCACTCCTTCGGTTTCGATGGCAAAAAATAACCCCTTTTTTAACCAGCTGACTAAGCACAGCAGTCCTGCTGAAAACAAAGATCCATATAGGTTATTTAAAAGAATTGCTATAGATGCATGACAATCTCTGGTTTATATTTCTGCAGTTGAATGGCATGAACAAGAAATCAAGAACTTGACTTGATCTTTTGCCATTGCTTTGGAGAAAATTTTACTGTTATGATAATAAATTTTTAATTACTCTTTTAGCACTATAATAACACAGTGATTAATATTTCTGACAGAAGCCTGGAAGACAATTATGCAGCATGAATTATTCAAAATAGTGAAGTTAATGTTTGTGAAACAAGTAGTAGATCCAAGACTTTCTCACCTGAAGGAAGCTCGCAGGACCCTCTTAGACAGCACACTCTGTGACTTAACTGTCGTACAGCTATTTGAATCATGAATAACAGAGCTTGCCTAAATAGTTCAACTGTTTTGAAAATTTTTGTACCTCTAACGTAGCTTTACTGCTTCATACAATAAAAGCTGTTATTTATGCTATTGTCTAGGAAAATATATATTAAAACACAAGGAAAGAATCCTAAAACTTGGTTAAAGTTTTCTTCATGATTTATGCAACAGTTCCATTAAAAAAAAAAAAAAAAATTAAAAAAGGAAAATTCAGTCTTTTTAGAGTGTGTTAATTCTTTCTCCTCTAATTTTGTTAGTGCATTTTTCTTTCACAAAGCAAGTAGCTTTCTGCTTTCTTGGGGACTGTTTGAATCAATTTTTCTTATGCTACACTTCAACAACAGGTGATTGCCCTGGTTTTGTTAAAAAACAAGTTTCTCTTTTAGTGAATTTTGCCTGTCAGCTAAAGCCATCATATTAGCTGCATTTTCCTGGAGAACCAGATACATGTTTTGGTAAACGTATCAATGGAATGTGGAGTTATTGGTAAGCACAGATGGACATCTCACGGGAGGGGCAACGAGAAACTGGTGACCAAGAAACTGACCAACTGTGTATAACATTCCATTCACGTGAATACTTCATGTAAAAGTGGGAGATCACGAGAATCTCGTCCCTTTTTCCTTCTTTTCCTTCTGCTTATGGCCGACATTAGGAGAGGACCTTGCTAGTCATCCCTGCGAACTGAGGCCTAGTGACAGACTGAATCCAGCTCCGGTTGGCTGCAGAGTCTAATGCAGGACTTTGGGTGCCGGCTCTGCAGCTGCTGAGACTTTCGAGATTGGTTTTGTGTATTTTGTATTATTTTCTCTATTCTTATTAGTAGCATTAGTAAAACATTTTTAATTTTTCCAACTCTCTTCTCTCTGTCCTTCTTTCCCTCCCGATTGCCTGTCCTGAGTGGGAAGGGGGGAGAGGGAGGGGCAAAAGGGGGAAGTGGGGGGGAGAGGGGGTTAACAATACATCTGCCAGGGTTTTATTGTCACCCTGCAATCTAAACCCTCAAAAATTATGTACATATGTAGTCATAACCACCACCACTGACGCCACATTTAGCATATAAGAACAGTGATTGCTTCTTTTCTAACACAAGTATAGTTTTGTGTCTGCCTGTGCAAGTGCTAGCATAACAAGTTTGTACCTATTTTTAACCCAAATGGTCACAATAGAAGTAACTATGAACTAACAAAAGTGCCACTAAACTGAATTTTTCATCAGTATAAACTTTTCTCAGCTATGGTTTTCAATAAATGAAAGTGTTATGGACCTAGAGACAGAGATGTCTATTTTGCATTGACATGAGCTCCTGTGTAGTACACAAGAAATGTTGTCCAGATAATGTGTACTGGGACACAAGCAAGGAAATGGTGGCTTCCTGTCTGTCATTTTACAAGAGTTTTTGGAATCAGAACAAGTGATTGTGTACTAGAAAATCACACATAGAAACGATGTCTCTAACTCAAAGTACTTGCTGTGCATGCTTGTAGTTTCATCTGTGTTGTGTCAAAGGAAATCTTGGGGGACCACTGGCTTTACTTCTTTACATTTCCTGCCTGCCTCAATGAAAAATATAAAACCTGCTTCTCAAGCATGTTGATTTCTTTAGTCTTGTCAAACAATGTACCTGAAAACAAAACTTACAAATTTATTTTTTTTCCCCTCAGATTTTGTGAAAGTACAGAGGGTTATGGCAGCACTACTGAGTCCTGGCACAAGGCTGCTTCATGCTGACAGTGGAGCAGCAACAGCTGGAGGAGAAAGGTTCAGGTAATACTTACCCTGATGAGATGAACTAATGCTTTGACAGAGCATCTGAAGTAGAGAAAGACCCAACACACAAGACTTAGTTTGAGATTTAAACTGTTTCTGGCTAGCCTTCTTCAATTTTAGGACATGTAGATGAGTTCTGGTTCCGTTTTTTGAACAGAAGAAAAGGGTTTGTGGGACAGTTCAGTTTTATGTGTTGCAGCCATAAGGATTCCTAACTAACAGACTAAATCCTCACACAGTAGTTCTTACATATTGAGCACCACAGAAGATACATTAAATGACATTTGCACTACAGTTCTTGCTGCAACATTTAGTGTAAGAAGACCGCATGGTGTCTTGAAAAAGCAAAGAAGCTGCAGGAGATTCTTACAACAGAGAACCCTTCAGGAGAAAAGAATGTCTGTGACTAATACACGTGGTAAATGACAGATTTTCATGTTCACATTGGAAAAAACCTTGGTCAAAAAGAATTACATCAAAGAAAAGTGTGACATTTTTAAATTCTGCCGCTGATAAGCATTCTACCTTCCTGATATACAGCTAGGGCTTGTTGTCAGTCTTTACGAAGTGCACTAGACTTCACAACCCATTAAGTAAATGTGAGAGGCATGATTTTTACACAGTTTTTACACTGCAAAATCAGTGCTCAATCTTACTCTCCATCTACTTCCTAAATGTGGAAACAGTAGGATGTTGGAGGCCATTTAGCAGGCTCACTTGCTGATTCTGAGTATCATTGGAAAAAATAAGTTAACTTAGCCCAAGATAGCAGAAGCTATTGACTGAATTTGTTATTTAAATGTGTGCCCTGTTTAAATGATGCAATGCAATGTGAGAAGTATTTAGAATCAGATTAGATTTCAAAACCAGACAATTACTAATGAATGAAGATAGATGCTCAGAAGGGATTCTTTTTCAAATTTTCACACAGTACATGAGCATGAAACTATACATAGAAATAATGGGATGAAAATGCAAAATCTGGGCTGGTTGACAGCGAACTTCTAACAATGAGGTTCCTGAGACTACTGAGCAGCCTCCTAAGGAAACCATCTGGCATTGGCAAGGAGATTGGCATGGTTTTTGGCAGGGTAACATCTATCACTCCTGAGCCTAATGACTCAATTTTGTTTCTTTTCTTTTACAAATAACATGGTGTTCTCCTGCAAATGTGAGTGATGTCTGGTCTCATTTACTGCCTTATGGTCAAATTAAAGAATATACAAGAACAGACTCTGAGTGTTTGATAGACATGAGAAATCATGGTTGACTTGTGACTCCGTCATTCAGGATCATCTGAAAACAGTTTCTTAGTGTGAAATTATGATCAGTGAAATTCTCATTTTTGCTAATGGGATAGAAAGCTTTTGCCATCCTAGCTCTTTGTAATGTCAGCACCAGGTGGTAGATTCCACAGCACGAACTTCCCATGTCTGTTGTACAGAGAAAAACATTCTGAATCAGGAGCACACACTTTTCCAGCTTGTGAATTCTGCACTTGTAATGACACTATGTATAAGTGTTCCTGTATGCACTACAGGCAGTAGTTATGAAAAGCTGGTGGTGCTTTAGTATAAACCTCTTACTTTTAGTACAAATAATGTAGAATACAAACTGAAATGAACATGAATTCATAAGACAGCAAACTTCCTGACTCTTTCGATTTTTGTAGTTAAGAAGATAACCACTTTTAAATTGGTCCAGTGGTTCCATCTTAATAGTTTGAGTATTATTTTGTTAAGTCAGGTCAGATGCCACACTACTGATATTAAAAAATGCCAATTTCTTCCCATTTCCACATATGGAACCTTGTATCCACGTAGTGACCTAAATTGTTGCTGTGATGTTTCCCATCTAGCTGATACTATTTGAGCGCATTGCAGTTCATAGCATTACTACATGAGACTTCAGATGTGCCTTATTCATCCAGCGCCAGTCATGTTCAATGTTTCTCAAAACCAGAATGCAGGGGTTGGGGTCTGCACATTGTTGCAATGTCTTTATATTGTTAATGTCCTCTACTCTTCTCCACTAAAGTAATGTGCAATGCTGTGATGCTGATCCTCAATTCTCAGACACTCATTTCAAAATCAAACTAAATGTCAAGCAGACACTATAATGTTTGTCCTGCCTGTCAAATCTCATTTTTTTTCCCAGCAGTCATCCTAAGAGTGGCATAAGTGCTCTTAAACCCCAAGGATATAAAACAGAATTCAAACTATACAGAGGTCATTTCCTTCCTAGAATGAATGGGCATTACCGTTGTTGGTTATTGTATTTTGAGACATTTAAACTGATCCATGAGGAATAAAGATGAATATAAAATAAATAAAGTGGATTTTTTTTTTTACATCAGTTCTCAAACAACCAAATCTCACACAAGTTTTGTTATTTGGGCTACAGAAACAGTATCTTTAGAGTATGCTTTGTTCAAAATACAGTGTGTGTGTATTTATTTAAGCGTTACTTTCTATTGCAACCTGGCAGGTAAATAATTCTTCCCTAAATAGACTGGCTCTATCTTGGCTGAGGATAAAGGACAGGTCTGAAGTGGTGAAGTCTCAGGGTGAGAATTGTTTACTGCTTGACCTGAAATAATGTATTTATTTACATAGGTTTAGATATTCATATTTCTAAGATATACAGAATAATTTTCAGTTAAGTGAGGAAGGTGAAGAAGTAATCCACATATTTTTTTGCACTTAATCCAATATTCGGACAAACATCTTGTTCACATATAAATTTGTACAATGTCCAGTACAGTTGTTGCCTCTGGGTCTGGCTACAATTTAAATAGCATAGTAGCTGGTAAATCTTTGTTATCACCTTGTTCTACATCATAATAGGGAAAGCTGCCTCCTGCTCACCGACAGTGGATTTTCAATGGTCAGATAGAAAGTCTTGTACATTGACAGTCTGGAATTTCTTCAGCTAACTTACAGCAAATATTCTTGGTTAAAATATTCATACATACACAACAAATGAACTGCTCCCTGAGCCTTTCAAATCTGTCCTGAAAATTGTCTAAGAAAAGGAAGAAAAAACTACAGTCTGAATGTGATTTATATTTTCATGTCAATAGCATGGTTAGTCAAATGTCTTGATAAATATTTCAGCATATGCATAATTTCAGCATAGTTTTGGGAGTTAATGTTTCATACACGAAAACTCTTTTATTGTCTTTCTTAGGTAAGCAGATTGTGAACAACATTAGCAATTATACAATTGGGTCTAGCTGGCAAAATGAGGAGTTATGCTGCCTTTCTTAGTCATCCCATTTGAACTGTCTGTTGAACAGTTGAGTATCTATTTACAGTTCTTCCTCTCTTTCAAAGTGCTGACAGATCTTTTAATCTGACAACTTTCAAACCATTCTACTTTGATTAGTTTTCATGCTTTCTCTGCACTACAGCATGCAACTTTCATTAAAGAAAAGCCATTTTTGACACGGAAAGAAACTTCTGCTGTTAGCTGAATTGGTAAGCTAGTATAATGCTCAATTACATATACTGAAACTTGGCTAGAAATAAAACCTTGATGTTCCTGTTAGGTAGGCTCTATTCTTCTAAAAATGGAAGGTATTTGCCATTCAGCCACTTTATCCGTTACAAAATGAACTTTCATGTATTCATGGAATATTTTATAAAACCGTTTTTCTTAGGGGGAATTCATCTCTTAACTGAAGATCCACAAGCTCTCTGCTGGCCACTTAAATGCCATTGAAATACTACCTACTGCACAAACTACGCAGAACCTCTGCACAAAGGTTAATTGTGTACCCTTCAAGTTGTGGTCATCTGAGCTTCCTTATAAGCATACATTTTAATAAATTATTGAGCTACAGGCTTTTGTTGCACAGATTGCCTTAGCAAAACAATACACAATACCTATGCAACAACAGTTTAAAAGAACTTTTCAACTGTGATTTGGTTGACAAAACAAGACATCATTAAATGTCATGTGACAGAAAAATATGATAATTTGTAGGATTTAAACATGTCTAAAAGTGACAAAGGCCTGTAGACACTTTTCTTTTGGCCATGAGCTCAGCTTAAGCTGAGTCTGAGTTCTTACCGTAAAATGATCCTTTCGTGATGTTTTCAGAAATGACTGAATGGTTTTATGGCAAAAGTCAGATGTCTGCTAGAAAATGTACCAAATATCAGCAGTAGGGCTGAAGTGGACTGGGCAAAGAATAGGTCACCAAAACATAGACAGTCAAGTGTTCTAGATAGCAAATGTAAATTATACAGGTATGCTTAATAAAGAGAAAAACAGTACTTACATAGTGGTAGTGAGCCTTGTATTTGCCTAAATGAAGTTTTTGTTATAGTCTTATCCAGAGTGCTGAATAGTATCCTACTGTAACAATCTTATTTCTTATTTCTTCTACATTTATTTTTAGTTCTTCAATTCATATAATTCCTGTAATTCTTGTATAATGAAATGGGAACTCATTAGAAACTGCATGCTGAAATTTTAGGGCAAAATTAGCAATGAAATATGGAGGAAGACAACAAAAAAATACTTGGGATTTCTATGTCAACTGTGTAGCTTGAAGTCTAGTGGAAAATATGACTGTTAATTTTATTCCTCACTTGATGGGAGAAAAACTAGAACTTTTTACAATTGTCATAAAAGTAAAAACCTGGGAAGTGTTAAAAAATACTGATAGAGGTTTCTCAGCTTTGCACTTTGTGAAGTAATTAGTTTTTAAACAACGTTTTGTTTCACATAAGTATGAATGGTAGAAAGGGGGAAAAAAGTGTTCAGAGATGAAACAAATTGTAAGATGAAGAGATGAGGAGCACTTGAAAAGAAGTGAAAGAAGACATGGGTATGGGAAATATGTAAGATTAACATGCAGGAGGAGCAATTTTAGTAATCTGGAAGAACATGGAGAGGTGAGAAGAAAACAGAGAAGAGATTAAAAGGAAAAAGAAACATAAACATTTTTTTAATGTAAGATTTCATGAAGCACTTGGTTAAGACAGAGTTGCTCGAGAAAATGGCAAGCCTGAAGGGTTGTAACCGAAAGCACGTCTGTCAATTGCAGATAACAAGGCTATTAACAATTTGTTGAAAAAATACAAGGAATGTCTGCTCTAAAGGACTACAAGTTTAAATCTTGTAATCTCTAAATCTCAGAAATTTGTAACTGCTTGCCATTTTAGCTGTCATAGTTGAGAGGCCTTTCTTGCTTTTAACTGAGCTTTCTGATTCACAGTGCATGTTTGTGTCTTGAATATATTAAAATAGATAGTTAAATGACAGTGGCATGAAAAACTGTTAACAGAGGATACATCCATTGATTTCAATGTGTAAGAAAATAGAAATTGTTGGATCAACAGTGCTGTGAGTAATTAAGAAAGTGCACCACTTTGCTATTTCTTTTTACTCAAGAGAGTAAAAAGAAATAAAGTATTGCATTTGGGCAGGAACAACCCCAGGTTCTAGTATAAATTAGGGAATGGCCTATTAGAGAGCAGTGTAGGGGAAAGGGACCTGGTGGTCTTGGTGGACAACAGGATGACCATGAGCCAGCACTGTGCCCTTGTGGCCAGGAAGGCCAATGGCATCCTGGAGTGTATTAGAAGGGGGGTGGTCAGTAGGTTGAGAGAGGTTCTCCTTCCCCTCTACTCTGCCCTGGTGAGACCACATCTGGAGTATTGTGTCCAGTTCTGGGCCCCTCAGTTCAAGGACAGGGAACTGCTGGAGAGAGTCCAGCATAGGGCAACAAAGATGATTAAGGGAGTGGAGCATCTCCCTTATGAGGAAAGACTGAGGGAGCTGGGTCTCTTTAGTTTGGAGGAGACTGAGGGATGACCTCATTAATGTTTATAAATATGTAAAGGGTGAGTGTCACGAAGATGGAGCCAGGCTCTTCTTGGTGACAACCAATGGTAGGACAAGGAGCAATGGGTACAAACTGGAACACAGGAGGTTCCACTTAAATATGAGAAGAAACTTCTTCTCAGTGAGGGTGCCAGAACACTGGAACAGGCTACCCAGGGAGGTTGTGGAGTCTCCTTCTCTGGAGACATCCAAAACCCACCTGGACACCTTCCTGTGTAACCTCATCTGGGTGTTCCTGCTCCAGCAGGGGGACTGGACTAGATGATCTTTCGAGGTCCCTTCCAATCCCTAACATTCTGTGATTCTGTGTGATTCTGTGATATTTCTCAATTATGAGAATAAAATCAGAAGTGCTTATAAACCTGTTAAACCGTTGAACTACGTTCAGTTCAGTTGTAATTAGAGAACTGATAATCTCAGTCCTTAGACCCTAAGGAGTTTTGATTTGTGATAAGAGAGGAAGAGAAAACACATCCTTTCATGATCAACCAGATTTTTTTCTTTTTTTAAAGTGCTAGAAAAACAATGCATGGTCTGGAAAATCAAACTGCACAAAAGCTTGATGTTCAATGTCACTGAAAACCTCCTTCTCTCTGAAAGTATTGTTCTTATATGTTTTTGTTTGCCTCCAGTTCTGGGAAATGGGATGGAATTAAAATACATGCATCATGGTGGAAGAAAAGAGTTGAGGCTTTGTCTAGAACAACATGTGTCAAAACCTGTCACTTTCAAATTATGAAACTCCTTAATATTCTGACCTTTTCATCCAGAGCTTACCAACAAGCTGACATGTTTTATTTTGTGAAATGAAAATATCAGAGAAGTATATTCCAGAGTATTGAAACTACTTGATCAGTTCTGCACGTACCTTTACTGAAACAGAAATGCACTTGACCAAGTTTTACAGTTTGGTCACATCATGTTTGCCCTCAGTCAGATAATGCCCTGGTGCTTTGCCCCAGAGGAAGCTCTCTGTGAATCTGCTGGCTTGTGGGACAAAAACTGGCACTTCTGGTTTAATTGTTAAACAGGTGGCAACATCAGTGCCAAGATGTGTTTTTCCTCCTTGCAGAATTGCTATTCAGTGGAAATGGTTGTTTAGCAACACAGGCTCATACTGTAATTAACCATAATGACTGCATAAAAAAGGAACTCTTGCCTTTGCCTTTGTTGTGAGAATGGAGTTTGGGCCCTTTCAGAGAAGCTACCATTAAATTTTATGAACTTGGGGAGTAATGGCATTTTAGAAACACCCTTTATGTATTAAGCAACAAACAAACGCACGTTAGCAGTTGCTGACTAAAAAGGCTGGAGAAAATAAACGCTACCCTAGTTTTACAAGTGGGACTGAAATGCACAGTCTTGCCTGAGGCTACACAATGATTCAGTGGTAGACAGGTCTTCCAGTCCAGTGCTTTAATTACAGGAACAAATCTTCATTTCATCAACTGTGGGCTAACCTGAATCTCTTAGGAGAGAGGAAGACGTTGATAGAAATGTTAAAATGCACCCACTTTCTGATATTGCCTTTCTCTGATAGTGGTGCAATCTCTGAAGAACAGCTTTTTAAATTTACTTTTGATAAGTTTTTACCTGATGCATAAATAAAAAATTGAAGCCAATTAACTCTTTCTTTTACTAAAGAGGAAAGTTATTTTATTTACTCTAGTACCTAACAAAAGCTAAGGCTTCACCAGCTGCAGTGAATAACCAAGAAATAAAACCTTACTCAGTGTTATGCAGGGAGCTTTTCCACTGATTCTGTAGGTTATAAAATACTATTATAGTCTCTTCTTTCCCAGATTTTTGTAGAGGGCACTTGTCATGTATGTCTCTATCTGTGAGTCCTTTTGTTTGGATTTGTCTTATACTTAAGTCGCTTAAATGTATGCTGCTTGAAAAAAATATTCAGCTGTGACAGATATGTTATGCAGTATTTTGAACCCATTTTATTATCAGGAGAATTAGAATTGTTTGGACACTGAACCACCAAAACTTGTATTCAAACATTATAATTTCAGTGATGAATCAGCCCACATAATATTTTGTGAATATGCTCAGAAGCACAAGTTCAGTCATGTAGCTCATTATGACAAAGAGAATAAGATTCTTTTTGAAGGGTTGGCATGTGCAAAGTAACTGGACTGGTCCATGGCATACTTGATGAAGATTACTAAACCAAGTAAAAAGAAAGTAAATCAAGGCAAATAATTACACTCTTGCAATTAATGCATAGTATGTTTTACTGGACAAGCATTTACTGAAGAGTTAGAAAATGCAACTATATAGTATCAACTGGGAACCTTAATAAAGGAAAAGATTCCATAAAGCAAATGGTGTAATTCAGTAGCTTGTATATCACTATGATTACCCTTGAAGCACCAGTTGAAGCCAGGGCTTGTCTATATTCCTCATGTGTATGACCCTTCTTTGAATACCCAGTATTAGGTCTGCATGGCTTTGTCAAGAGAAGACCTTGTGGTTGATCATGATATTATAACGATGAATTCTATATCTTTGTGTAGCACCCTCTTAGAGTCCTCCATGCTAGCCCTTGAAGCCATAACATCGTGACATTGGTTATCTAAAGAAACTGCTTATAATACCTTTTTTTTTTTTTTTTTTTTTTTTTTTAAGAATCAGTTTTTCTGTCATGAAGGAGGACAGATTAATAGTTTGTAAAAAATGGTAAGGTCGAAAAGATTTGCTATTTTTTTGAGACATGGTAAAAATCTCAATTTAGCCGTGCACAGAGTTTGCTGGAAGCATAATGAATCTTTCTTGCCTAAAATTGCTCACAAAGGAATCTGACTCCCTAATTTTAACTTCTCCTGTGAGCAGAAAGGGTTGATGTAGATCATCTGGAGTGGTAATACAGATCTTGCCGAAAACAATGAACATAATTTTACTCTGCATATTTTCACTGAATTTGAGGTTGTTTTCTCTCAGCTGCAAGGTATGAGGGGGACCTTTAGTTAGTTGTAAGATTGACTCTAATGGTGAAAGCACAATGAAATGTAACCAAACATTACTAGTAGGAAAGGTGCAAGTTAAAATCCTTTCATTTTTATTAATTCCACTGAGTAATCAATGAAGTCACAATGAACAGTTGTGTTATTTTGGGACCATTTTCCAGCATTTCACACTGTGAAAATGGTTCATTGTCAAAGGTTTTAGTGCTAGTTTTTTTTCAGAGTTACCAATATTTCCCTTTGAATGAGAAATTTTTAAGCACCTAATCAAGCTTTCTTGTGAAAGAAGGAGATGGGAACTGAAGTGTGACTGTCATTCAGAAATAACAAACAACAAAGCCAAGGATGTCTGCATTAGAGCTGCTGAATATAATGAAATGCAGAATCTTCATAGCTGCTAGTTTTACTTTCAGTAAATCAAGTTTATATTTAGAAAGACAGGCCTAAAAATGTAGGACGGAATAAAAGGATTTTTATGTGCCCCAGAGGAGCATAGTCCCTCTATGCTGAACAGGCACTAGAGGGAAATACTGACTTCACTAAACATTGTGCAGACAGTGACTTAGTTACTCAATAGAGCTGAAACATTCCTAAAGTTTTTCATTTTTATACTTCTTGTTCCATATTTTATGGGTAGATAAGCAGGAAAGATTGTCTAAAATAAAGGATAGGTAGGTTTATCTCTTTGCTTCCGCAGATTTATAGTCCTTTTCCTTCTGAATTTGGCCGTTAATTTTGCTTAGTGTGAAGAAGTCTTCCAGAGAAGAGCTCTTCTGGTTCGTGCTCTTTACTCTTGGTTCTCTGGGGTTTGGGTTTTTTCTGTTTTTGGTTTGGTTTGTTGTTGTTGTTGTTTGTTGTTTGGTTTTTGTTGTTGTAGTTTGTTTTGCTTGTGTTTTTTTGTGTTTTTTTTAATGTGTTTATTTATTTTTGTTTTCAGTTTATAAGACTGATTTTTTTAATAGAAGGATGGCAGGAAAAAATACCTTGTCAGTCTCTTCTGTGATCTGTGATATAAATAGGTGAGGTGTTAGTGTGCATCTGTCCTCACCCCACATTCAGTGCTTTAAAAAATTCTGTATTTGTTAATTTATGCCTAACACTTGTGATGTAATGATTGTTTTTGTGTTACAAAGTGGTGCATTATGCTGTGTTAGCAGTAGGAAAAAACAGCAGCACTGAAATGTTTAAGTGTCTAGTAAAAGGCTCTATTTTTCCCTTTATATTTATATACATCTGAGTGCTAGATGTGATAATTTAACACCTTCCATGCTTCTGAAGCAGTGTTATACTGTACTTGTTACCTACACAACTGTCTCATTTATTCTAAAATAAGAAATGTGTTTAATTTACTTTAAGAATAACTTCATTTTATTTTATATATTGTTTGTTAAGTAAACTTACTTTAAAAGTAAAGAGACATCAGAGCTATCTGTTAAGTTTCCTCTGACGTGTCAGTTTCTGATGTGTCTGAATAGTAAATGTCAGTGGAAAGGTAGGGTATCTCCTGGACCATTTTGATGGTGTTTTGCAGAGCAGTTGACATAAATCCATATAATTTGTACAGTTTTCTCTTCTCAGTCACTTTCGGTATTCATTGTTGGTTCACCTTTAATAGAACTACTTCTTCATGGTTTCTGCCTCTGTGCCTATCCTCTCCCTTCACTTCCACACCAGCTAGTACCACAGGGGATATATACATTGCCTGTGCATTTTTTGCTCCACAAAACACATCAGAGAAATTTCAAATTTTAATGAACCCCTGCTGTTTAGAGAAAGCCAGGGGTCTTGCAGAGGGCACCACTACAGAGTCCAGAATTGTTTCTGGAGCCAGCTGGTCAGGGCAAAGGCAACTGACCACATAAAACAGGAGTGTCTGGTTCTGTTGAAAAACTGACTGTAGCATAAGCTCAGGTGTAAGGGACCTGAATTTAACATTCCTCGAAGTACCCGAAGACCCTGCAGCATGTTGGTTGAGAAAGCTTCAGCTAAGCACAGCTCATAAAGTTTTCTGTCACAAGCTAACCAAAAAGGAATGGATGCATGTGGTAGGTGATCTATCAACAAGGGGTATCCCCTGAAGTTCCTCTTTGCAACTGTCCAAATCTAAATTACTGAGGCATTGTTAACCATGCCAAGTGTGCAGAAAGAGCAATTAGATATTCTAGTCATAGTTTCACTTCAAGTTGAAAGATGAGTGTTGTACAGAGGTCTGTTTGCTCTCCTAAAACTGTCCATAGTAAAAAAGATTACATTTCCTACAAATTCGAAAGACTGTGTACAAATTTAGCCTGCAGCAGTTCTTGGTTGGTTTTGTTATGTCATTTCAGAATGCCTATTTAGTGTTCACTTTTGTAAATTACACCCTACATGATTATTCTCTTCCTTTTGATGTGTTTTATCTATTGATAATGTTGGAGAATGTCAACAGTGTAAAAAATTTCCTTGAGAAGGTATCGTTATAGTGTTAATAAACCAATCACTGCAGTTTTGCCACTAAAGTAGCTTAATTTTCTTGATGAAAAGTGTTTCTTGGGTATTTATTATTAACTGTGAGTAGCTGATATCTTGCCACAGGCTGCCTGCGCTTTCTGATATATTTCTGGTATCTATGTGTGTTCCGGTTTCTCTGTGGGAACACCTACTGAAATAATGCAGAGGTTTGTACAGCTATAACGTGGCAACTAGAGGAAATCTGACACTTCCCTTCGAGAAAGTGTTAGTGGAGTTAGAAAAATACTCACAAGGGATGGAGTCAGCTGTCTATTGGCAATGTGTAACCTCCATATAAAACCAATTTGAGCTTAGTACACTCCTGGCTGTGCATGGTTTATGTCAAGTTCTCTTTGTGCCTCATCAAACTTCCATGAACTAATTGCAATTTCCTCAAATGGATTTAGCTTACCACATATACCTTCCAACGCTCTTTAATTTTTCCATCTTCCTACAGATTACAAACAACACCCTGCCTGCTATGTTTTATCTAGGCAACGTATCTGTTATTCTAATTTTGAAATTCAAGCAATCAGTTCATCAGGTTTCATAAGACCCAAGTCCCTTGATTGGAAGAATAGGGAATGCTGAAAGAACTCAAAGTCTAGGAGGATTAAAAGCATGATGATTTAATTACATCTGAGAATGTGGACATAATTCACATGAACTGGCTTAACATACATGCTGTGGGAGCTGAATAGTAAAACTTGAAAAGTAATAAGCAGTAGCAACAAAAAACACTCTGTGTGTGTGTACACATGCTCACATACATTGTGTTATAATAAAAATATTCCAAGTTCGGTGCATATCTTACCTCATTTAAGGAACACATGCAAGTCTTCAGTTTTTCTTTATGATTCCTTATTATTAGGCAGCATATTAACTATATGAGCAGGTTCTACGTTTGAGAAATATTTGTACCGCTACATACGAAATCCTAAGTAATGTCAGAAGAAAGCTTTTGAAGATTGTTCCGTACAACTTTTCCTTTTTCTTCTTCAGCCTCCAAATGTTGTTTGATCTGAGCCAAGAATGAACCATGCTTTTCTACCTACCTGAAGCCTTTCTACTTCATATCAAAAGAAACACAGAAAACAGGAAACCATACTAGGTACAGCTAGATACAGCTTGCTGTACTAGATATAGTGATGTACTCTTTATCTTTTGGAAGCAGTGCTGTAACAATAAATCACAGCAAGCTCTGTGATCTCTAGACAAATTGTTAAACTTTTGTCTGGAGCATCGGCCCTCTCAGCAATGTGTTTCACTCTGCCTTACTGGAAATATGAATGCATGTGTGGGTGGTGTGTGTGTGTACAAAACGTATAAAAAATATATTAAATTCAAGAGGATGACAATGACCAACTTGGTTAATAACATGTGGAGAAGACAGATTTCTTAATGGTGTTCTCTGTTGTAAAATGCCTCAATCGACTGTTTTAACCTCAGGCCATATTATTGTCCACTGCTACAGAGACCTTGCAGATGATCATAACTTCACAAAAACAGCAATATGGAAACACTGATGGCTCACAACACAGAAATTGCCACCATAACAGTAAATTAGTGACATATGAACTGCATAGGAGAAAAAAGATTTGTTGCTACTTCCTACCTGCCTCAAAAATCAATTCAAATAGTTGTAGTACTTAATTTCTAAAAGATAAAATGATGTAAAAGACCTCTTCTATTGATGGATGCATACCTTGTATGGAAAAATTTAGAAAAAAGACCATGATTTATGTAGCTTTTTTGTGAATAGCAATGTAAACTTCTCACTTTTGTGATGAAAACATCAGTCATTTTAGAGCCAAACAATAAAGGAAAATCTGGCTGATTCTTATAGTGATTATACATATTCTTATGGATATGTAACCAAGTGTGTATTATCACACTGCATAACACAGGAACGGCAGACTGATGTTCCTACAGAAATTACAGTTCTGTCTCTTCTTGTGTCTGACTTTGGGATCCTAATTTCTCATCAGCAGACTAACAATGATATATGAGAACTATTTTCTTTCCAATAAACTTTGAGGTGATGAAAACACACGTAAACACATTTTTTACAGAAGTGTACATGTACACACCAACACATGCACACAGTCTGTGTGACCAGATCAGCAAAAGACTTGTACAATGCATGTGCAAATGAGTAGTTGATGTTCCTTTAACAACTTGGCATACTTTTTTTTTTTTTTTGTAATGGTATAAAATGATTTAATTCTCTTAAAGTCAATGACCACATAATCCAGAAGATTAATCCTATCTTATGTATAATCACATATAAATTGTTCCATGTAAAACCCTTAGTGAATATTATCATTGGTAGCTCTGTCTCTCATCAGTACTTGGGGTATTTTCCATAAGGATATTTCCTGTATCCTGGATGGTGCGGAGTCTAGTTGGAGGCCAGTATCTAGTGGAGTGCCTCAGGGGTCCATACTGGGGCCAATATTATTCAATATATTCATTAACGATTTGGACGAGGGAATTGAATGTACTATCAGCAAGTTTGCTGATGACACTAAGCTGGGAGGAGTGGCTGACATGCCAGAAGGCTGTGCTGCCATCCAGCGGGACCTGGACAGGCTGGAGAGTTGGGCGGGGAATAACCTAATGAAATTTAACAAGGGCAAGTGTAGAGTCCTGCATCTGGGCAGGAACAATCCCAGGTTCCAGTATAGGTTGGGAAATTACATATTAGAGAGCAGTGTAGGGGAAAGGGACCTGGGGGTTCTGGTGGACAACAGGATGACCATGAGCCAGCACTGTGCCCTTGTGGCCAAGAAGGCCAATGGCATCCTGGGGTGTATTAGAAGGGGGGTGGTTAGTAGATCGAGAGAGGTCCTCCTTCCCCTCTACTCCGCCCTGGTGAGACCCCATCTGGAATATTGTGTCCAGTTCTGGGCCCCTCAGTTCAAGAAGGACAGGGAACTGCTGGAGAGGGTCCAGCGTAGGGCAACGAAGATGATTAAGGGAGTGGAGCACCTCCCTTATGAAGAAAGGCTGAGGGAGCTGGGTCTCTTTAGTTTGGAGAAGAGGAGACTAAGGGGGGACCTTATTAATGTTTATAAATATATAAAGGGTGAGTGCCACGAGGATGGAGCCAGGCTCTTCTCGGTGGCAAACAATGATAGGACAAGGGGTAATGGGATCAAGCTGGAACACAAGAGGTTCCACTTAAATTTGAGAAGAAACTTCTTCTCAGTAAGGGTGACAGAGCACTGGAACAGGCTGCCCAGGGGAGTGGTGGAGTCTCCTTCTCTGGAGACATTCAAAACCCGCCTGGACATGTTCCTGTGCGACCTCACCTAGGCGTTCCTGCTCCAGCAGGGGGATTGGACTAGATGATCTTTTGAGGTCCCTTCCAATCCCAAACATACTGTGATACTGTGATACTGTGATACTGTGATAAAAGAACCTTGAACATAGTATACGCTAGTCAGACTAAGCCCTATCCCTTTAGGTTAGCATCTGTTACCCCTGGTTGCAGCTGCTAATTGTAGTGCTTTTACAGTCTCATGAATCATAAACTCTAGTTCTAAAGGCAATTTCTGTTTGGAGAAGTTGTTAAATACTATGTCTCTTCTTTATTCCAGTCTTCTTCACTAATTTGTCTCCTTAGGGACAATATATACCCATTATATAACGTCAACAAAATAGCATCAGGAGTGAGAAAGAGTGGAGAGGCAGCTCATTTCACATGGGTGGCCTATGCACTGCTGCGATTTCTGACATACACAGCATTATCAGAAGGTGGGCAGGACCCAAAACACTCCTAGCTCTATGATAATCCGCTTCAAAAGAGTCTTACGTCCTGCAAGAAGCCCTAAAACTGGGTTTGTGTTTAGACATAAAACAAGAGGTAGTTTGAAGTTGCAAGTTCTATAATCTACTATACTATTTTTGGCTGAAACTAGCTCATGAAAATCTTGCATGCTACTTTTACATCCTACTCTTTCAAGCTTTGAGATGTTGGTAGTTAAATTGTAGCTATTCTATCTATTAGAGATTTTTTTTTTTTTAAATTTATGAGCCATTCTGTTATAATTCAAACAGATGATCAAAAAAACTGTGTAGGATATCTGGACTTGGGGTATGACAATGGTCTATCTTCCACCCTGAACACTGCATGCAATTTTCCCTGCCACTGTCTGAAAACATAATGTTCCATAAAATCCAAAGCAAGGCAACAGCAGGGAAGAAAACTGCAAGGGCTGATGTTTGGTAAGACTCTCAAAAGATTAAGAATCTACTTGAAAAAGTGGTTATTTTGGGACAAGCATGATAAAGATATGCAGAGTTATAAGTATCATTCAGAAATAGAACAATACATAATGAACTACTGTGGTTTTTTGCAGCACAGAAACTAGAAGCCACCAAACAAAGTCATCTGGTGAGAGGGATAAAAGAGGAAGACAGTATTCTCATAAGGCATAAATAAAAGGTGAAACTTATTACTGTGGGATATTAGGGACGACAAAAATATATTAGATGAATTAATGGAAGTCTAGCAGACCTTATTTTAGCACAAAGATGTGAGTTCATCTAGTTCAGGAGAACCTGAAGCTGCCAGTAGCTGGAATCTGGTAACAGTGACCCTGAGAAAGCGTCCCTGGGTGCTTGCCATGCTTCTACATTCTTTCTAAAGCATGCTAAGCCAATGGTGGGTGACATGCTGAGCTAGATATTTGTATGATGCAGTATAGGAAATTTTGGTGTAAAAGAACAACTGTTTTTGTAGTGTTACTATTTTGCTAACAAGAAAGAATAATAAAACTAACTCTGAATAGAGGATGCCTTAGGGAGAAAGCTAAACATAGTTCAGAAAATGATACGCAGTCATTTTCTCCACATTTTCCCCAGCCCCTGTACTGCAGAACTAATCTCCAGTAATAAGATGGAACATCATCCTCTGTTTTCAGAAAACATTTTATAAGCTGGTACCATAATACTGTTCAGGTGAATGAACTTTAGTGTTTCTAACATTACCTCCTAATTTCAGTGGTACATTGGTAGGAAAAATCAAAGGTGAGAGGTAGTTAAGAGTACTTTACTTTAACGCATGTTAGAAGATATCAGTTACTTCATTCATGTATTGAGCAGTTGCTCAGTTATTTCTGAATAGCTGAGGTCTCTAGAATATCTACAAATGGGTCCAGTAAGTGGTTTGGGTTATTTTGAAGATAGAGACTCTAAGCTTTCATATAAGATTTTCCATTTTTTGTCTACTTTTGTTCCCATAAAGTCTTCAAAATTGATTCCAGAACTCTGTCATTTCCATTTGCAGCTCCCTTCTGCTCCTGGGCTGCAGTGGGTCAGGTTTTTATTCTGCTTTGCAATGAGACAAGATTTCTTGGTTTTGGTTGGTAAAAATCTAGTGGGGACATTTAAAAATATACACTTCCATAAACATAGAACAGAAACTTGTTTTAAACTGATTTGGGGCAATAGATGTTTCACAACAACTGTGTTCCAAGGTTTTTGCTGAATTCAGGTATGACTTCGTTACTTTTGTCTACAAGTGTACATATGTGAAAATATGATATTATGGAACTTAAATTCTATATCTGCAATGACTATAGAGAGCAAGGAGGAAAAAAACATTACCAGCTACACATTTTCACTGTGTAATGTACAGCTCTCCCCTCAGTGCAAGAGAGCCTTGATGTAAAAATGCTTGTGTAGCAAAAGAATTCTATAAAATCAAAGTTGGGCCATGGGAATTTGTTTCAGCATTAAAGCTGTGAAGCATTAATGTCTTCACATAGGTAGTGAATTGCTCTCCCACATGTACTATTTTGGACGATTAAAAATTATCCATGAAGATAAGTAATCTTGAAAGCAAAATGAAGAACTGCAGATGGAAAATAGAATATTTCTTTTAATGAACTCTTCCACTTTTCAATGAAGAAATATGCTGATAGGTCTTCTGGGTGATATATTTCAACATTTATATTCACTTTTATTTTATTACAGCTCTTTGCATGAAACAAGGGAGTTCAATAACATCAAGGTTTTCATCTCCACCTTGTTATTTGAAACATCGCCAGAGGTACCTAAAATGTGGATAATTTTGAGAGAGGTTGATAAAGAGTACAGTGCATTTAGGTACTAGAGTCAGAAGCAGAATGCAGAAAACCTTACACTGACAAGTTAGCTCTATCTTATTATGTCCCTGCAGAAGCTGATATGAAAGGGAGATTGTAGTCTACTTTCACTGCAAATTGTAGCTGAAATTAAAAGCATACCTTGCAAAGACTGTGTTTCAAATAGTATGAAGGAGATACAACACAATAAATATATACATATATGTCTCCTTTCCTCAAACTTAGTTATTTATATGTATGAACACATATTAGTAATGGGGAAAGTTAGAACTACCTTCTAAGAATGTTGTTCCCTTCCTACAGTAAGTGCCAGTGTATGCACCTGAAGTGTTACTATGGCCCATTCCAGTCCTTTCCAATGTATGCCTGCAAATTGCTCTGTTTTGAGAAACCAGTTGAAATACCCTTGGGCAATTGCTTAGTATTTTGTATTTGCAGTACACATTTTGTTTTATGAAAGCATGTAATTTAAATGTTGGGAGGAGGCTGTGAAGAGCATGTTGAATGGGTGGAGCTCTCTCAGAACTGAGGGCCCAGGTTTAGGTCAGAATTTCAGATTCTCTTTCCAGAAAGCCCAGTAAGAATCTAGCATCTCTCAAGAGACAAAAGCCGAAGGCACAGCTAACAAGCTTTGGATCCTTTTACCTTTCAGGTGCTTGCCTAGATATAGTCCAGCCCAGGACTCTTTAGATTTTCTTCCCTTCTAAAAGAATGGTTCTAAGTAACTTCAGACATTGCTCAAATTCCCACAGGCACACCTTGCACCATCTGACAGATGTAGCAACAACCAGAATCCACACTCTCTGTAGGGTCTGAATTATGCATTTCTCATACCTTGTGGTTGAAGTGTATAGTGCATGTGGCAGAACAGATACTTTACTACTGTCTTGTAAGTAAATGTATGATGGGGAAAATAAGCCAAGAAATATATTTTAAAGAGGTAAATAGCAGGCTTTCAAAGTTAGAGTTTTCAATATGTGTGTGCATGGCATTTACAATATTTAGCATGTTTGTGATATTTCATTCATATATACATATGATAATAAATATATGTCATATGCATATATAGTCAGAACTCCAACATTGAAAAGCTGTTTTTTAATATCTAGAAAATATATCTTTCATATATATGTATACTTCTATTTTATTTGTGTATATTTTAGGTTATGTTTGTACCAGTGTTTTGTTCTTTTTATGTGAATCAGCTCACAAGAACCAAGATGATGGTATGAATAGCTCCAACATTTACCAAGACCTGTAGCTTTTCTACAGCTGAAACTGTTCAGAAAAAATATATGGTTACTTTTAGTTTCTTTGAAACTGAAGGTTTTTTTAGGCTGCATGACTCACTAAGAGATGTTTTTGCCCAGTTTCACATGCAAAAGCACATACCTATTATGCACAAAATCACATCAATGGCTCCATTTCCATGGTTCGTTTATATACATGAGATTTTTTTACCTTTGAGATGTTAAAATGTTGTTTCTTGTATTTTAGTACCAGAATCAGGAAGACACTTATATTTAATCCACTGCAAATTTTTCTGTAAAAGTATGATAATTTCCCTTAGAGCAAAGGATATTTCCTATAAATCGCTAGCTAAGAAGTCGAATGTCCACGGATTAGCTGTAACTGACAAAAATCTCCTTTTAAATTGATTAGACTCACCTACCAGCTACTGGAATAACAATTCTTGATCCTGCAATTTCAGTGAAAGTATTATACTACTTCAAGCAAAGACCTGGATATAGCAACAGGATACCGGCTTGTCTAATCCCTTCCCATATTTAAACCTTAGCCATAGCTATCTGCTGTAGGTCTGCAAAGAAAGCATTTGAAATTACAACAAATCTGAATGGATGCAAAATGAACTGACCCTGAAAATCTCTGCTTAATCTTTTCTTGGCTTTCATCAACAAATCAGTTCCTGTTACGCAATAAGCCTTCAGAGTTATCAACTAGGATTTCAGCTGTTGACTGCAAACATGCCATATGGGAAAAAAAGAGTATTTAGTGTGCAGTTCTTAGGCTGTACTATATATGTCACGGTTATGATTTCCTTTTTTATATTGTACTGACATAGACCATGTGTAGTTCTGTAGTTCCGGGTCTCTATTTTTTACAACAGGGTTGTGTTTGATTTTGTTTGGTTTTTTTTCTCTCTTTCTTGTGTGTGTCCAGCAGTTTTTCTGTACTTCCATTCTGGAGTACTCTTCTTGAACATTTTTATATTTACTTTTCTTTCAGATGCAACCTCACCTCTGGTATAAAAAATGAGTGCAGAGTAACGCTTGAAAAAGTGAAGAAATAATCTTTAAATTAAAAAAAAACCCCACAGACTTGTGATTTCACTGGGCTGTCAAATAGTTACCTAAAATATTCTCTAAAATATTTTCCAACAAGTATACATATCAATTGTGATGGAAAGTGTGAAGATTTTCTTCCTACTTGATAGAACTGCTATTTTTTTTTTTCCTGCAAATGTAGTGTGTAGGATTGCTTCTTTACATTTTTAGCAATTCTATATTAGACACTCAGTATAAAATAACAATTCTTAACAAAATTTTGGGCTGTATAGCTGAGCATATGACTCTTGATTACAGAAATCTGCTGCCAGTATGATCCTACCCATTGATTTGCGGGGAATAATTTCCATATAATAGAGCCACCATCTATCAACACAAATGCATATAGATGAACTGTATTTTTTAAATAGCAATATAGTAAGTAAGAAAAAGTTAACAGCATTGTGCTTTAGTAGGAAAAAAGACATTGAGCAAAAGCATTATGCATATATATATATAAATATATTAATTCTTATTGTATATTCTCAGGAAGAAAAGAATCAGCTTTCTGCTGAGATATTGATATCATATTCAGTAGTCATTTTGATCACAATCCTAAACTCTGACCCTCTTTGTAAGATTTCTGTCAGTCTGGGATAATAGCAACTTGTTTAGTGGGGCAACAGAGATTACCCACTACATACAGCTATAAACAGAAGAACATTGGTATCTGCATGGATAGATATGCAACCACATCCTTCTGCTGTTGTGATGTTGGGGTCTTGCAAGCTGAAAAATTTCAAACCTTCCTGGATTAAAAGAAGCATCATTGAGCAGCCTTTCCTAATGGTAGATTATGTGCAAACAAAAAAGCATGTTACATGGAAAGCATATTTAAGATCAACCTAAACAGTAATTTTATTATTTAAATGAAGGCTCTGATCTGAAACAATGGGGTACAATATTATTAGGAACTAGCAGTAAGTTGTCAAGGTATTTACTTCTCATATAGCAGAGTACATGGTGTGCAAGCTGAGGTATGATCTTTTCTCTTTTGCAAGGCATTGTGTATTATGCTCTGCTTTCAGATGGTATTAGAGCTTTTTGCATTTTGAATAACCTAGATGACCGTTACTGAGCATCAGCATGTGTATTCTGGCCATTGATGTGTCCAGGGAAATGTGTGTTCTCTATTGTCAAAAGGCTATTGAATATATTTCTTGAATATTTTCCATGTTGGTTTATGTAATGTATGCTTGTGAAGTAGTACAGAAAATAATTTTTGTTTGAAAATGGTAAAGGCTTCAGTGATGAGAATATCCAGGGATTTCTTGAAAATAATGTTAAAATAACCCTATTAATATATTAATATTAATAACCCTATTAAAATAACTGTTTTCCTTTTACTGCAATTTTCCAGGAGCCTCTCCTACATACAGCCTCTGCTATCTACTTGACCTGCCAAGTCACAAGTGTGAAAATAGCTGCTAGGTTGTCAGTCATTCCTGTTAACAGGTCTTTCACAGTATAATGAGAGAGCCTTCTTAAAGTTGAAGCTTTATTTTGCAATAGCCAGACTGTCAGCTGTCATTTAAAAAATTAAGTTCTAAGCCCTAACAGTTGACAGAAACACTGAAAATGTGAACCAAGCTCAGACAACCAATTAGAAAAGTTTGAACCTTGTAATTAAAAATACACAACAATAAAAATACCTATTACCATGTGAGAATGCAGACAAATCCCCTGACTATTTCCTCCTCTACCCCGATTTTGCATTGCCTATTTAAATAGGTCCAAGGATTCTTTACTAATGCTTTTGCCCAGCCAAGCATGTATGTGCCACTACAATACAATTACATCCTGTAGCACATATATGCACATCTTTTTGATTAATCTATCCTAAATATTGTAAAAAGTATAACTTTTCCTTACTTTGCTAATAAAGGCTTGCACTATTTTTCAGTTAACCACAAATTCTCTGGACAGTAGTAAGATGCAACATTTTTCACTATTGTATTAAATTTCCTCTGTTTTCTTGAAAGACGCAGATCCTTCTGATGCTTCTCTGTAAATCGCAGTTGTAGTTAATGTTATATTCTCTTGGAAGTATGGTATGTGTTAATGGAAGCATTCCTGAGCTATACCAATAAACTCAAAAGAATCTGTATCTGGACTGTTTTGATGATTTTCCACATTCCTTTGATTTGCTTGCTTTCAGAAAAAGGCAAGATGTAAGTTTTTGCTATACATCTAATAAACTAGAATTCCTCAGCTAAGTCCCATCTGATGCTTGCAAAAATCTGTGTGATCTCTTATGTATACAACCAAAGGTATCTTTGATTCTTTCTCTCTATCCATTTAGAAATGCTCTCAGATTCTGTTCTGTTCCATGTCGGAAAAACAGTTGTAACTTTTTATAAGAGAACGTTCCAAAAAAATACAAAATTCTGCTGGTTGGTTTTGTCTGCATGTGGATTAACTTTTATTTAACAGAAAGTTGTTTAGAATTGATCGTATCCATGAACTGAACTGGAGTCTTCAGTGTCCATTTTCTAAAGTCAACAGGAGCTGACACAAGAGGACCATGAAGACACTATTAAGACCTCACAGAAACAGGTAGCAAGCCAGATCCTCAAGCCTGCTGTTTAGAGATCTTAACTGTGAGATTTTTTTCCCAGATCAAATTCTTTGTAAAACAATAGTAATTTTTTTCAGACTTCCATCACTGGTCTGAATTTCCATAGCAGCAGCACAACTAAATTCTGCTGACATATATATGACACAGCATCATAACTAGTAAAATGTGACCGTATTCTTGCAAGGCTTTCCATTTCCATTAGTACTGACACAAATGCTATTAGTGTTTTAAAAATGGCAATGATCAAAAGAATGCATAAGCAGAAATAAATTTCACTGCTTTTCAACTCAGCAGGTGAAAAAACTTAAAAGAGAAAACTGTGATTTCAGGACACTGAAGATTTCACTCCAGGTTTCTCAGCTCTCCTCATACCTTCAAATGTAGGGTAACAAGTACTAAAAAAAAAAAGAAAAAAAAGAAAAAAAAAAAAAGAAAGAGGCTATTCCCAAAGCCTTAGGCAAAGGGCAAAAAAGGGCAAAGGGATTGTGGATTGTGTTGATGGAAGGACTGGAATTTGAGGTGTCCATTTCTGGACACTCCTGGACCTTTGGCATGTTGATGCCTCTAAGAGCCAGCCCTTGGAAATGAAAACATCTGGTGGATCGAGTTTCTTTCTTGGTGAATATCTCAGAAAAGGAAGGAAGGAAGGAAGGAAGGAAGGAAGGAGGGAAGGAGGGAAGGAAGGAAGGAAGGAAGGAAGGAAGGAAGGAAGGAAGGAAGGAAGGAAGGAAGGAAGGAAGGAAGGAAGGAAGGAAGGAAGGAAGGAAGGAAGGAAGGAAGGAAGGAAGGAAGGAAGGAAGGAAGGAAGGAAGGAAGGAAGGAAGGAAGGAGAGAGAAAGAGAGAAGAAAGAAAGAAAGAGAGAAAGAAAGAGAGAAAGAGAGAAAGAGAGAAAGAAAGAGAGAAAGAAAGAGAGAAAGAAAGAGAGAAAGAAAGAAAGAAAGAAAGAAAGAAAGAAAGAAAGAAAGAAAGAAAGAGAGAGAGAAAGAGAGAGAGAAAGAGAGAGAGAAAGAGGGAGAGAAAGAAAGAAAGAGAGAAAGAAAGAGAGAAAGAAAGAGAGAAAGAGAGAAAGAAAGAGAGAAAGAAAGGGAGAAAGGAAGAAAGAAAGGAAGGAAGAAAGGAAGGAAGGAAGGAAGGAAGGAAGGAAGGAAGGAAGGAAGGAAGGAAGGAAGGAAGGAAGGAAGGAAGGAAGGAAGGAAGGAAGGAAGGAAGGAAGGAAGGAAGGAAGGAAGGAAGGAAGGAGAGAGAAAGAGAGAAGAAAGAAAGAAAGAGAGAAAGAAAGAGAGAAAGAGAGAAAGAGAGAAAGAAAG
>NC_138657.1:34592281-34714781 GCF_964273445.1 Streptopelia decaocto
AGAAAGAAGGAAAGAAAGAAAGAAGGAAAGAAGGAAAGAAGGAAAGAAGGAAAGAAAGAAGGAAAGAAAGAAGGAAAGAAAGAAGGAAAGAAAGAAGGAAAGAAAGAAGGAAAGAAAGAAGGAAAGAAAGAAGGAAAGAAAGAAGGAAAGAAAGAAGGAAAGAAAGAAGGAAAGAAAGAAAGAAAGAAAGAAAGAAAGAAAGAAAGAAAGAAAGAAAGAAAGAAAGAAAGAGAAAGAAAGAAAGAAAGAAAGAAAGAAAGAAAGAAAGAAAGAAAGAAAGAAAGAAAGAAAGAAAGAAAGAAAGAAAGAAAGAAAGAAAGAAAGAAAGAAAGAAAGAAAGAAGAAAGAAAGAAAGAAAGAAAATGTTGATTTCAGTATTTATTAAAATTCTAATGCCTAATATTGCCTATGTAATTTTCTGGTATTTCTTACTTTTCTTAATGATCTGTGAAGATTAAAATCTACATTTAATCCTTAATATAATTTTTAAAGAAAGTAGTATTTTTTTTTTTATTATTTCAGGTATTGTAGCTCAGTCTTTTAGAGCAGTGTTAATAATGGAAAGAACCTGTGTTTAAAAATCCATGTAGATGGTACAAAGTCTAGGGATATAACAAGTGCACTCCAGATTAACAGTGCATGTGTACTGTGGGAGAGATATTTAAAGATCTTAATTGGACAGCATTTCAAGAGAACTGCTAAGCTTTTGGCAAGGCACTAGTATATATGAAAATTAAATGTCCTGGGGAGGGGGTCTGTATTTTTTATATATGTACTAACTGAACTGCATAACACTGAGCAGATTTAGAAGACCACTGGCTTTTAATCCTTTTCATTTTAAACACAGCATCTGTACAATCTTCCTCCTTTGTCTTTTCAGTATTCAAACAAACAAACAGAAAGTTCTGTACTATAATGAAACAAAAACAAAAACAAGAAAAAAAAATATTGGTCCTAGGCAGTAGAAATAGTACAGGTTTACTTCCATTTATTCCTTGAAACCAAGTAAGGATGGTCACCTAAAAAGGTACAATGTAGTGTGTTTGTAAGCTGTTGTGAGAACTGTGAGTAAAAATTTTTTTTGTGAGTGTCGAGGGTTAAGATTGCGGGGTGACAATAAAACCCTGGCAGATGTATTGTTAACCTCCTCTCCCCCCCACTTCCCCCTTTTTCCCCTCCCTCTCCCCCTTCCCACTAAGGACAGGCGATCGGGAGGGAAAGAAGAACAGAGAGAAGAGAGTTGGAAAAATTAAAGATGTTTTACTAATGCTACTAATAAGAATAGAGAAAATAATACAAAATATACAAAACCAATCTTGAAAGTCTCAGCAACTGCAGAGCCGGCCACCAAAGTCCTGGATTGGACTCTGCAGCCAACCGGAGCTGGATTCAGTCTGTCACTAGGCCTCAGTTCGCAGGGATGACTAGCAAGATCCTCTCCTAATGTCAGCCATAAGGAAAAAAGGGACGAGATCCTCGTGGTCTCCCACTTTTATATGAAGTATTCACGTGAATGGAATGTTATACACAGTTGGTCAGTTTCTTAGTGACTTGTTTCTCGTTGCCCCTCTCGCGAGATGTCCATCCGTGCTTATCAATAAGTTTTCATTCCATTGCTAGGTTTACCAAAACATGGGTCTGGTTCTCCAGGAAAATGCAGTTAATATGAAGGCTTTAGCTGACAGGCAAAATCCACTGAAAGAGAAACTTGTTTTTAACAAAACCAGGACAGTGAGTAAGGAACGTTGCATCTTATTCATATGCAGAAATCTCTTTCCGAGGAAAATACTTCTGTCGATTGAGAATGAGTGTCTGGTGCAAAATGGAGCATGGCTTAGCTGAACCCCTGCCTGGGGGCAGGAAACAACCCAGTCACCTGCCTGTGGTTGCACTGTAGAGGCTGGACAGGACTGCAGTGCCTTCCATTATATCCATAAGACCTGCAAGTAAAATTCAGGCTTGGGAGAGACACCCAAAATGCAGACTTCCTTATCACAGGAGTGTCCTGCACAAGTACTTGAAACTTAGAATGTCCCTAGGCATCAAAGGTTAACCTCCACGTCAAACCATGAGGTTTTTCCAGAAGAATCTCATTTTGGAATGGTGCAGTAAGTGGTGGCCTCTGTGAGGTCCTGGCTTCTGTCTTCAATGACTTCAGAGGTATAATCTCATGCTTACAGTCCCAGCTGGTACATCATTTCACCCTACACAGACATATTGAGCCAAAGATCACCATTGTTCTTCCTCTGGTAATTGTCAGCTGCATCTCTAATGGGTGAAGAAGCCAGAGCCAGGGGAATGTGAAGTTCCAGCAGAGAAGGTCATGGAGCAGATGTTGGACCACAGACAGAACCATCATAAAAGCAAGCCTGTGCAGAGCACAGACCTAATCCACACTACTAACGAGTCATTCTGTTAATATTATTTTACCCAGCTATTCCTTTTGCTCTTCATGTTTCCCACCCAGTGCCTGACCATTTGATTATGGTGAGTGTTAAAATGCAGCCTCTGCTATTGTCTGGAAGCTTCACTACCACTGCTGCAGAGGAAGCTCAGAGAGGCAACTTAACACAGAATCAAGGCTTATTGAAGTTGCTGAAAGCAATTTCATTCATCAATGTAATAACTCTATAGATTTTTATTGGTAAAGCTGGTTATTAAGTGGAGATTGAAATAGCCACCTCCTTAAAGACTTTAAAATCTTTCAGGGCTTCCCTCCACTGTTCATACTTTATAGACATGCTGGGATAGGAAGCTTATTTGGAAGTCAGTTTCAGAATCTGGAGACATGTTCCTGAAACCTTATCACTAGCAGCAGAAAATACCAATATTTGAACGCAGATTACTTTATAATGAAGTTGAAGCCAACTTCTGAGTGTCTGATGCTTGCAACCATTGTTTGAGTTACAATAGCGGTAGAGCAGCCCATAATTTAATGCTAAGGGATTCCATCACAAAATGAAAGTAATCCTGAGTGAATCTTGAGAGATTAACTGACAGCTTGAATGAGGAAATATGGCATTTACAGTCTACAAAAGCTTGATGAAAAAAATGTAGTATGATAGCATTTCAGAATCTAAAAATGTTGCTATGGCAACTGTGTCCTCTCCATGCGCTCTTCTTTCTAAGAAATGCTGTGTGTGAGTCCACGCTACAAAATTGTGTGTATGTTATAGAGAATGAAGAGCAATTTTAATCACGATTCAAAAGAAAACTTGCTGCAAAAACCAGTCTTTTGTACAAAGATAGGCATGGTTTTGAACAGTTGCTTAATCTTCTAATGAAACAGATGTCAGAAAAGATCTCTCCATCAGCTTTTCAAGTACCAGTTTAACCAGAGGTGATTTTCTTTTGTTCTGAAACACTTTTCTAGAAGTATTAAAAATAACTCCTTTGTCTTGGTTCCACAGGGGACTAGTTTGTCTGTAAACAAACTAGGAGGTAACGTATTCTGAAAAGTGGGGCAGTGTATGAGTTGATAGGGAGAATGAGATAAAAAAAATCTGTCTCAGAAACACATCTTTAAAGTTTTCTTTTCACGTTGTCTTGGACTACAAGGTGCAAATCTTGAAACATATGACTGGTGGAAACATGTAATAAAATAGAAACAGCACTAAGCTGAACAGCCTCAGGGAATACAGACTTGTGTCAGCATTTCTGGGTCAGTATGGGTGCACATCCATTTACAAACATGGAGAGCTCAGTAGTTTGCCAGGGATTTCAATTTTTAAAAATGGCGTGCTTATTCTAAGTCCCATTTTAAAGACAGAATTCCCTAACTTGGTTCACAGATTAACTCATTACCAAATTTTAAAAATCAAGTTGGGTTTTCTGCTCCCTCACAACAACACATGCCTAACCATGCAACATTACATGACTTCAATATTTTGCCCCAAACCCCAAACAGACACCCATGCTATATGGTCTAGGAGATAAGGTCGAAAATTCCATATTTAGATGTGAGAGAATCCGCATCTCTATTCAGATTCTGTCTCCAACATATCTTTCTAACTTACATAATGCATTATGAATCACGTGGTTTATTTCTGTTCCAAATTTCTGCCCTCAGTCTGGATAGTGTTTCCAGCAGTGGAAATATTCTGACCCTCTTTAAACCTTACAGGGCCCTAGATCTCTACCTCCTTCTGTGATGTATAGAAATATAAATGCAGAAAAAAACCAGTGTCAAGACATCAGGGAACAGTGTAATCCATTCTGATTCTGATCCATTCTGAGTCTCCTTTGGTAACAATTGGGAGATCTACCCATGAAGTAGCACTGGCCTGAGATCAGGATGCCTGTGTGTGCTGCCTTGTTGAACCAGTTTTCCCTTAGCCTTTGGGACAAAGAGGATGGACTGGTTGAGCAATGTGACAAGTATTGCATGGCATTATAGAATTTGCAGCATGTGAACTCCAAAGTGCATGAAAATGGTATGAAATAATGTAGTCAGATGTATATATGTGTGTGTGTGTGTGTGTGTCTATGTGTGTATAATGTATGTATTTCTATACGTGTATGTTAGGTTATGTGGTAAAGCTCACCAGGGAGCATAGAGAGGCTATGGTGGTGGTGGGGCACTGAAACAATACCCTTCTAGGCTACTCCCAGGCTCTTTTCAAGTCCGTCTGCACAAGCCCAGAGAAGCACTAGGCCATAACAGCAGGTGAAAACTCAAATTACAGGCTCCAGGAAGGTGAGGGGAGCAGGATAAGAGTCTTGGTGCTGCCTGTGTTTGTGTGAGTGCTCTGGGTGTCTGTCTGATACATGTGTCTGGATGTGTGAATAGGTACCTATATGGTTTATACATGTTCTCTGTGTGCATCTGCCTGCTGGAAGTTCCCCTTCAGCCTCATTGCTGGTTGGACCCAGAGACATGGAGCTGAGCAGCCTCACCTCTCCCAGGCTATTGGACCCAGCAGGTTATAATTTTTCTCTAGCAGTATACATATGAAATCCGTAAATACACACATACATGCAGAGTAAGCCAGTAAAAGTGTGTGTTAAAGCTAATTGCAGTACAGGGCTTAGTTAGTGCTGGATTACACATTGTGCTCTCACGCACACCACAGTGGCTGGGTTGTTACACCTGATCACCCCATGTCTCTGAAAGACATAATTTCACTAGTAACAGATACTGCTTCAGTCTGTATTAGTAAAATGCTTCTTAGTCATTAGATGAATTCTCAGTGAAATTCACAAACACATCCTCAAGAATGAGGAAAACACTGCCAGATTACCAAACTCCTCACAATATTTCATGTGAAGGGAAGTCAGGCAGTGGCATGCTGACTACATGGGTCAGAAGTGTTGAGGAGAAAGTTGTCCAACTCCAGTAATTTATTTTCATTAGAAATGTCAGTAATTTGAAACAAGTAAACATCATTGATATTATGCTTATGCTGGTTTTATTTATTTTTGCTGATCTTTCAATTTTGTTGTCAAAAAAACCCAGATTTTTCATGCATGATGTTTCGTGTGTGTGTGTGTGTGTGTGTGTGTGTGTGTTAATTGATAACTATTTTCAATAAAATATTTTCAAAAATATTTTGAGACACTGGGGAAAGAAGGGTTTCAACATTTCCAAAAGTAGTGAACATTTTCAAACAAATAGTTCTGGCATAGCTGGATTTTTCATTGGCAGTCATTTCTGTTTGGTTATATTGAACTTGTTTTAAATTTAGAGTCATTGGGACATTTTTATATTCAGAATGAGAGATCCAGATAAGCAAGCAAGCTTCAGGGACAGACTGACTTAGAGGAAGACAAAAGCAGGCAAAAGAGAAGCACATTGGTCTGGTCTAATCACATGGATTATGACAGGCAGGTTAGCTGGAATTGTGGAGAGGAATGGCTTGAGAAGATGAAACAACCATAAAGCAAGATGTGAAAGGTAGTCATACATCATTTGCTTAATTAAGCTATGGTTGGAATAACGTGAAAACCTTCCAAAAGAGAGGGGAAGGGGGAAAGAAGACAAATATAGGCTCAGGAGTATAAATGAGCATATCTAAGAAAATAAGGGCAGAAGTACTGTTGCCAGTCAATCTTGAAGAACCCTTCAATGTAAAGACAACAGGTATGTGTGGCAGGATGGAGGGAAAATGCTTTGTAATACACAGCTGTCCCAGATGGACAACATCATAAATATTGAAGATTTGGACAAAAAAAATATTATAGAATAAAATGGTGGGAGCTGTCCAGTAGAGGCTATGCTAAGCTCAGGAGTAGATGCGGCTGGTAGGTGCAGCTGTATGGCACTGCTGTAGGTAAGTAATGGGAACACGGGTGGGAGAGGCAGAAGTCACCAGAGGACTGACCACAGCATCAATCGTGTCACCTTCTGCACCTTCCCCTCCAGCTCATGCAGCCTGAGGAGCCAGTGGGGTGGACGCCGTATGTGAATATAGGGCACTGCATTTAGCAGTGGCTCCAAAATGTATGCTTCCAGTGTGGGTGTTTTTCACTCATGTTTAACACTTCTGCAGGAAACTATGCAGTTTAGAATAAGCTTAAGGAAAACAAATTGGTACTCTTCGCACTGAAAATAGGCTTTTTTGACTTGTTTCATCTTTGCTTCTGTTTTCAACTTGGAAAAACCCCTTTTATATACATATTTATGCTGTCTATGAGCAAACTATTACAATAATAGAGTAGATAAGAAAATGACATGTCACTACATCCCTTTGTATGTGCAAAGAAGTTTTATATGTATATATGTATATATGAATATTTTGACAGCAGCAAAGAATGAATTAAAAGGTATTAAAATGTGCACATACTGATGGGTTTTTATGAAGCTGGGTACACTAATCTAGTGATAGTGGGGATTACATTTCAGTAAATATCTTGAACACTTAACCTCTAAGGATAAAAGTATTCTGGAATCCGGTTAAGAACAAATATTTATCTTAGTGTTTGCATTTTGTCTTTTGCATCAACTCAGTTTCTGCAACAAATGTCTCTGAACTGTAGTCCATTATTAACCTTGCTCTATGTTAACTTAATTTGTATGGTTTGTAATCTTTATTTCCACTGACAATTTGTTGAACAAGTCCAAGTTCTCTCTATGCTGAGTTAGCTTTTGATTTGGTCCAGCCTCAAAGCAGAGCAACAAAATTGGATTGTAGAAGCCTTTAGCCCATACACAGAAATAAGGCTTAGTTTGTTCATGGAAATACTATTATAATGTGAAATTAATAGCAAAGAAAGCTATCACAAATAGTAGTAACAAAAATAAATTTTGTTTTGTGATAACTGTTTTATAATTCAGAGGGTCCGTTAGCAGATATACTATAATTGTAGAATAACCACCTTTAAAGAAAAAAATCTGATTTGTCTTGCAATGTTTTGGATTGTAAATCAGATATATTCTTGTGTGGTTTCTTTTGCATCGTATTGACTATATTTGAGTTTTATTTTTACTTGGCCTGTATTATAGTCTCACAGCCAAAAATGGATTCTGACTTTCTGAAGTTTGAGTGTTTTCCTGTCTGAATTTGGTGTGAAATTAGGAACTGGCTATAAAAATAACATCTAAGACAGGATTTCAGGTTCTTTTTGTATTGTAACTTCATTGTCTCTAAACTCCAGATTAAAATGCATTTATAGGGCTTTTTGATTGTATCCTCTTTGGAAAAAAATGTGTTTTCAGGCTTCAGTTTTGTGATTGGCTAAAGCTACACATGCAGAAGTGCCTCTACATGCAGAAGAGTAAGGTGCATAGAACCAATATGCATTTTCAGTCTGGTTGGTGCTTCCATTATGATTTTCTTCAGCAAAATATTTATCCAGTCCACAGAATAATTTATGAGCTTGAATATATTAACAGGCAAGTCCTTCTACAGTCCATGCTGGTTTGTAGGAAATGTATTTTGAGTTGTAAGAGTCTTGTCCTTATGACTTCTTCATTCATTCAAAACCCTTGTACTTTGTACAGGTCGTCAGAACTTGGATGTTTTTGGGTCCTAGCGAGAGCCTGATGTGTCTCAGAAAGGCTAACATGTTGCACTGCATGCAGATGCCCTTTTTAGTTTCTTAGGAAAAAAAAAGTAATCAAAATTCCTATGTGAATGTGGGATGAATGATTTGGAAAAGGACAACAGAACAACAAAACCCAGTGTGAAGCAACCAATCCACAGGGAAGTCTCCAGAGCTCGCTGCTTCACCCAGTCCACTGAGTTGGAGCACAGCCAAGAGTAGGGGGGTTAACATCCTGAGTTATTGCTGTAGACTTGAAGAACAGCATGGACTATAACAATAAATCTGGATCTAGAATTTCTCTGATGATAACAACTTGTAGGAAAGCAGCTATGGGAGAACAATAATAAATTGAAGACCTGAAAGGGAGGTAAATCATCTATCTGCGGGTAACTGGATATGTGGTTTCCAGATAAGACCTAATGACTGTAGGCTGTTTAAGAAGATAAGGGAAACTAGCAAACTGAAAGACTTGTCTGATTTGCTGGAAAAGCCATCACATCCTCTACATGGGCTTATGAATGCAATGAGAGTAAAAACTAGGGCATAAGGGTAAAGTTAAATGCATAAAATCACTATCTAATATGTTAGAACATCACTTATCATCAGAGATGATGGCTTAGCAGTCAGGTAGCTCATTTGAGATGACGAACATCAGCATGGCAGAAACAAGCTAGAACCACAGGGTTGATTCACGGCTGAAAGCAAGTGGTGTGGGTTAGACTACAGACTTACGTAACAGATTTGTGGATTGCCATCATGAAAAGGTAAAACAGGGAGCAACTAATAACTGCAAGACAAGGGGGAGTTTTTTCAGTGTGACATTCAAAGTAGTGACCTTAAACATTTCTTTTCAGAGTCACAGATGAAAGATGTGTTGCACAGCTGCAGCTAATCTGGAAAAAGATATAATTACTGAAAACACCAGTGCAAAGCATCTGGCAAACTCAGACTTTGGGATGATGGATTCGTGGAAATTGCTGGGTTTACATAGTTTGATCACATATTTTTAAAACCTCAAAATACATTGTTGCTTTAAGACTGCCTTTTTAAACCATCCTCCTAAAAGGCGTGTAAAAATACAAACCCTTATCAAATTGTAGTGAATCCTTGTCATTGGTGTATGGCTGAACTTGGAAACATCAATACTGGTGGTGAATCTGTGAAGAAGAGATCCCTGGACCAGACATATCAACGTTCTCTGTGTGAATTGGGCTTCTAAGTTACACTACATTTGTTGGACAAGTATTGACTGTAGTATGCGTGCTGGAGTAGGTGGAATGACACTGTCATTTGCGAAGGAGAATGAAAGTGAGCACTCCCTTAAATGTTTCCTTATCTATCTAAAGACTGTGAAAGATGTCTTTTTTCTCCTTTTTTTTTTTTTTGATCATATATTTAGCCTTTTCTAAAATAAGATGACTGAAGTTATTTATGGATTGTTTGAATCTGCAGATGATTTAGTCCTTACATCTCTAAAAATACCTCTCCCAGAACCCACTTTGTCTCAGTAGTCTAATATTTAAACTTTAATTGAAACTAATCTTCTGATTAATTACATTCTTTCTTTTTTTTTTACTTGCTTAGGCTTTTCTGCAGTTTTAGGTCTTTTCGTGATTCATTGCACTTTCCCCTCTTTTTTAGAGCCTTCCTAGATTCCTCTGTTAAAAAGTCACTCCCGGTGGGGTTTACAGAGAAAAATAAAATAATAGGTAAGGTTTTTAAAGAGGTGTCTATGACTAGGCCAGCCAGGCTTTCAGTGGGTGCACTTTCATTCAGAGTGGTGCACAGAAGGAAGGACACATCCATGCCATCATTGGCAGCAATGATGCTCATGCCATTTCTCTGTCTTAGGTGTGTGCTGTGGATGTGCAGAGCACTTGTTGCACACTGTACATAGTGTGCTCTCTTTGGTGTCCCAGGTGCGCTGATCCTGCCTGCTTCCACCCTGAGCAAAACCTCTTGAGGATCACACCTGGAACACTGCAGGGCATCATATAAGACTCCAAGTACAGATATAAGGAAAATTCACACCAAAAAGGACGGCCCCTGTCATGCACTGACTTGGTAACATAGAGGGACCCAGCTGGGTATCCAGGTCCAGAACCACAGAGAGATTTATCTACCTAAACATAACTGGGATGAATTTTAGGAACTATTTTCAGGACTAATGAAGATGTACAAACCATACTCTGTCACTGATTGTGAATGACTGAAGGCTGGGAGAGTACACAGAGAAGCATTGTCTCTGCTGTCCCAGCTCTTCTGCACTTTCCTGGGTATCCACATTTGGCTGATGCTGGATCTTGGCAATCAGGTCCATGAACATTTGGGCTGATCTAGCATGGCTGCAGCTCTGTTTTATGAATACTTTCATCTCCATTCAGCAGTATGGTTGCTAGCGGAAGAGCTAAGTTAGCAATTAAAGGGGTGGGTTTTGTTGTTGTTTTAGTTGTTGTTATTGTTTTACATGTGATTATATGATATGATATATGATAGGATATGATATTATGTAGACCTGAAAGCAGGATTCCAAACTGAGGACTTTTCATTCCCAGCTGAGTGCCCCATATAACAGATTTCAGTATTGCTCATTATTGTTTATTTTCCCTTCGGTCTTATGAATTTTCTGTCTCATGTTGTGCCCCAGATTCAATAAGAAGAAATGGGGATTCCTCTGGATTCTGGCTATCCCCAAACCTGGACATCACAGTGATGTAGAGAGGGGGTGATGTAGATTTAAATGCCCTCAAAATAAGAAGGGTAAGAACAATTTCTAGATGATTGCTTTTACAATTAGTTTGTTGGGAAAGAGGCATGTACTATCACCAGCAGTTGTGTTTTTCAAAGGCCTAAGCTTCATTATGTTTTTCAAAAGATTCATTTTCTAACATCTAAAAAAAAAATTTACACTTGCTCACACCCTTCACTTATTTTGTTAATTCTAAGTGATTGATGTGCAGTGGATGGAAATGCCTTTGTACAAGCCTGATTCAGATGACTAAGCTCTGGAGAGGATTAGTGGCTCATATCTAAATGATAATTTTACTGTTTCCTTGATAACAAGCACACAGAACCTTTGTGGGCCAGAGAGGGACTAATACGACTGTGATTTCGGTCCTCTGTAACAGCCATAGCTCTGTACAACTTGGGGCATGCAGTGGGGGTAGCCTGGCATTTTCTTTATAGCTTTTATTTGCAGTTTTGCAAAAGCTGTCTTTGAATACTGCTCAGTCCTAGGGAAGTCAAAAATAGTAAAACAGATGCCTATGCTAAATAGTGCTACTCTTTTAGAATAGCATGATTTTTTTTTTTTTTTTAGCATGAATTATTTTAGGGAAGGAAGGGGTGGGTGGATGACTGAGGAGCTGTAATGGATAGAAGAGCTGTGGCAGGCTTTGGAAGAGATATTGGATACAAGCAACTGGTTTTAAAAAATGGAGATTACTGACTGAAACTACCACTGACTTACCTGCAGTACAGGAGAAATTAATATTGTTTTAAAGTGCTGAATCTAAAACCACTGCAGTCTGTTTTTAACATGTTGCCATGCTGCCCACTGAATTAGTAGGAGGACATGTTAATAATTTACCATCTATATATAGCTCTAATAAGACACATCTGGGGGTGTGATTCTATTTTGCTTCACAAGCAGAATAACATCAATTATCTTGGAAAGTGCACTCTAGAAAACTTCCTGAGCCCTGCAGTCACCTCCTGCCTTTTTTTCAGTGCATTTGACATTCTGGGATTCAGATGGAAGCCTCTCCAAGATAACAAGTAAAACGGGTGCAGATTCTTAACTTCTGGAGTTTGATCAGAACAGATGTACACAATAACAAAATGGTTGGTTTATTAGTGAATTAAAAAACAAACAAACAAAAAACCCAAACCCAAGTCAAAACCAAACAAAAACCAACAACAACAGGAAAATACTGCTTGTTTATTTTCCTTTCCTCCTATAAAAACTCATAAAGCTTAAGCTCGGCTCAGAATTTCACAGACAGAATCACTTTTACATTTGTCTAAAGTATTTATTAGTGTTTTGGATGTGCACCCAGAAGTTTCTCTTCCAGTTTTGGAAGAATGTAGAGAATTTATTCTTGCTTTTCCTCATGTGTTCACTTTGTCCAGCTGAAGTTAATGGTCTTACAGTAGTGTTTTAAAAATCAGTGTGAGGGTGTGATCCAATAGTCTTTGAAGCTGATGGAATTTTTCTCACATATTTGGTGATCTTTGGATTGTGACCAAAGTGAGAAGTGGCCTCCCTATTGGTCTCATCAACTTTCCACAGGAACAGGGTGCTGGAGCATTGGGAGCCCAGCTTAGCATTGGGGACTTCATGACAAAAAGAGGGAAAAGCTTGGTGCTTCATGCCCTGGATCACATGCACTCCCACTCTGTGTCAGACACCGTATATGGTTTCTAGACTTCGAAAGTTTTGGTAAAAAAGTATAAATTATCAAGAGCCACCACTACAGTCAGCATGTTTGAGAACTGTGTTCTCAATTGATATTAGCCTTTGATACTGGCACCGTTGTACACCTCAAAGTGATCTCAACCTCAAACTCATGTTCCCACTCACAAGTGCTGCATGACAGCTAGGTCTATATTGCTGTTCCCATTTTCAGATTTTTCTTCTTGCTTCCAGAAAGGAGAAAACAAGACATAATATATTGGGGCAGAGGCCGGGCTTTGCACCACGGGATGCAGCTGGTTTTAGAGAGCTTTTTTTGCAGGTACACCCATGAGCAGCAGCTGTCTGTGCCAGGCTCTGGGACTGCTGAACTGGTCTCACCTGGGCACTGCGTGGTGGCAGCGGTGGCTCCATGGCGGGTGCCCACCACCCAGCAGCTTGGCAGCAGCTCATGGCACGTTGGCGTCTCTGACTCACTCTAAATTGTCCTGGGGCTCCGTGAAACATTTCCGGCTGTGCTTTTGGTACCAAGGGCTGAATCTGAACAAGAACCAGGTGTGAGATGCTTCCAGTGCACTCATAGGGTTTGATTTATCGAAACATATACATAGCGAAAGCTAGTCTTGCCATTGTTCAGGTCTAGAAGCCAAAGGCAAGATTAAGTGTGAGGTTTGTGTGTCTCAAAGGCATCCTTTTGGTTTGGTACCTTTTGTTACTCCTGCAAGAGCTGCTGTCTGCTTTTTATGGTGTCTACTCACAAGTTCCTAAGCAATTACTGTAGGTACATTGATCTGGCAAAGAGCAAAGGAGAAAAGCTTTGTGATTACATCTGTTGTAAATAGCACAGGAGAGTAGCAAAGAAGAATTTTGTTTTGCTTTAGATTTCTCCTGTGGACTGAAATCAACAAATAACTTGGAAGGTAGGGAAGATCAGCAAGAGATGTTTATTTTTATTCTATTTGATGAATGATTTGGAGAAATACAGAACAGTATTTTTGAAAAGTTTGGGGTTTTTTTTTTTGTTTTTTTGGGTTTTTTTTTTACTGCTATATGATTAGGCGGTAATTTTAATACTGCTTTGTATCCTGGCAAACTTGTATTTCAAATAAATGTCAAACATGGGATTGTGTTTATGTTTCTGCTGCTTTCTTTGCATTTTTATAGATGTAAAAAGCTACAGAAATTATTATTAACATTTTAATTAAAAAGTGTTAAAACTAGAAATATATTACACTTTTAATTTGGCTTACACCAGGAATGAAAGTTAAAAACATGCTAGTTATGAATTATTAAAAGATATGGTTCATTAGTAATTTCAATTTTAAAACTGTCATTTTGAAACTGGTTTGCTTAAATGCATATGAAAATAACAATGACGCTTCTTAGACACATTAGTGACTTGATTTTTTTTTTTACTGGATTGTCACATGAAGATGAGCAATCTATGTGTAATACTTTCTTTTATTTTCTTAATTGCCCTTATGTCACAGAAAAATAATTTAAGGTGATAATTAATCTTCTCAAAAACTAATTTATCGCACTCTGATTCAGAAAACTAACCAAATATAGTGAACCTGTTCAAATGCATGTGGCTGAATTCAACTCTAAATAAACATACAGTTCCTCCTGGTATTGACTACAACATGCCAGAAAAGGTCACAATGCTGTTCTGTTGTGCATGTATTCTCAGCTTGTAGAAGAGTTGACCAAGGTCATCCTGCACACTTATGCAAAACCTAATTTTTAATAGCATTTTAATACCTGAGAACTAATCTCTCCAGAAAACATGACTGATTTGTCTTCGCTGGTTAGTTGCCCTGTGTGAATGACTTCTCATTTGCGTTTACCGTGTACCCACTATATTGGGGGGAAGGGGAACGGGTTGGAGGGCAGGGGGGTAGAGCAATCGCCTCAGCTACTCCGATAGCTCCTTTTGAGCAATATCCAGTTTCTTGAGAATTGCTTGTTGTCTTTAGTCTGTTAGTAGAGCATCTGAAAAGCAATAACAAGGAATTGTAGCTGGTTTCTTCTGCAGATGAGCCTCTGCCTGTGTGGTGGCTCGACTGATTTGGCCAGGATCAGCCTTCCTGAAATCAAGGACAATTCCACTGCAGTTGATGAAGAGTGTGGCACCATGCATTCATCTTTCCTCTCCATGGCAATAAGCCTCTTAGCAAAATCTTGGATATATAACCTTTTTATATAGCAGAGAACTGAACCCTGCCTAAGGTGTTCTCTCATTAAAACAAGAAAAGACTAGTAACATTGTGAGGTTAAGTACAATCTAGTGACTCACTGACTCATATCTCAAAAACATGACTGCAAATTCCAATATCTATCATCATTTATGAATTTTCATGGTACAGGACTGAGTCCTGCAGATCTCTAGTCATTAAAAAACATTTGCAAGGAGAGTTAATAGCTCATATTAAGCCAAATGGACAAAGAAAGACAAACAGGTTCTAGGGCTTATAAACATTTATCCAGTTCTACAAAAACATTGCTTCTATTCTGTTGGTAGAACTGTGCAATACTCTGCTATATTTCTGAAAGCTTCTTGGTTTCTTATATGTAATTAATAATAATAATAATAAAAATATAAGAGTAATAATAATAATAATGTTACGTTGTTAGTTGTTGTTATCAATATTAAGTGGACACTGATTTTAACTTATGTGGTTTGAAAAAAAGCAGATGACTGAAAAGTGAAACTGTTTTTAAACTAAAGAACACATTCTCCAGCAGATTTCACACATTGTAAATAAAATATGATTTATTTTTACAGTCTCTTCTTTAAATTTTTACTTTAGTGAATTCTTCTTTTCTAAGTGTCTTTTATATATTCATTACATCTCGCAATGTGTCTTCCCTCAACAGATGGTGTTGTTGAATGCACAATCAAGTTTTTTTAGCACCTGTGAGAATGGGGAAAAACACACTATCCAAAGATACTCATAACCCACACATAAGTATTAGGAACCAGTATATGAAATTAAAAGGATATAGATGCTTCTTTGTTTTTAAATCAGGAATTCATTCTGTGAGCTTTTGAACCCAGATCATCACTTACAAAAAAGCCATGACTGTGACTGAGAAATGATCCTGCCAGGCACTGATGATGGATTAAACTAATGACGAAAATGATGGTGTGAGCAAACACTCTATTTCTTACTTGTAGATAGGTAGGGACGTAGATATGGTGAGCTATTTTGGCTCAGCTGACAAGTGGCATGTCATTAAGCTGTGGTAGCTTAGTTACATTCAATTATTTGCCCACAAACTTCATGCAGAAGCAGCTTGTTTTAGAGCAAAACAGGACCTGGACAACTGAGTCTCTACAGGAGACTTCACTTCTCCAGGCTGCCCTTGTATAAATACACCTACTGAAATCACTGTCCTCATAGGCATTTTTTTTGCAGAACTATAACCAGAAATAAACCCCCACACCTTTATAATACATTTAGTTTTACAGCTAACTCTGGTAAATTTTCACTGCCTCAAGCCTGAAAATTAACAGTAAAACCAGGTCATAGGCTAGTTAGGTTGGACAATATTATTGTTCTGTATTATCAGGACAGTAAAGATTGGCCATATATTGCACAAGCAGTTTGGTCCCAGTCATTGTGTGTATTCACTGCTATTAAACTTTTCAATATGTAGGCTTTTTTACAGTTTGTTGGTTTGTTGTTGTTGTATTTGGGGTTTCTTTGTTTGCTTTGGTTTTTGTTTTGTTTTGTTTTGTTTTCTTAATATGGGCACTTAACTGAATGAGTGACCTTGCATTTTGAGTTTGGTCTTCGAAAAGTGTGAAAACAACATATAGCATTTGCAGTCTATCTATCCATGCAGAATTAAGATGGTGAGCAAGCATTGTTCTTTTCATGTCCTTGAGAGACTTAAGAGACAGGCAGTCCAGAATGTGTGTTTCCAGCACCCTGGTGATTATAATAGAGCAACTGAGTTTGCACTTACTGAGGCAGTGAGTGAGTTTAAAGCAAAGATATATGTATAGTCCCATCAAGTATTGCCTATAAAAATGCCAAATGACACCTTGTTAAATTGTCTAGTATCTTCAGTAGTTTTCTTTTATGGTCATCTTGGAAAACCATTGCATGTATAATAAAGTGAAGTAAATAGTGCCAGTTTTGATTTTACTAGTTGCTGTGATCAAATAATTAATAGCAATTATTTCTAATCAAGACTGCCTCAATGTTTGAAACTAACAATCTAATGTGGATAATTTCTCATTGTGCATTATAGAATTAAGAGTTTCTTACTGCTATAAACTGAACTGAGATTAAGAGTTAAGACTGATGTTTCAGTGAGGAATACTGTGAATGTTTTCTCTGTTTTGATCAAAAGTACATTTACTGCTCAGACACACAGCCACCAGATTAATGAGGGTGGTATAGAAAACATACCTCTATGTTACTGCCTCAAAAGCACTGCTCTGTATTTCTAGGTGTATGGAACATTGTTGCAAACACTATGTACACAAAGAGCGGAGAATTTTTTTTTTAAGTACATTCTCTCAGCAACTTCCAAGAACAGGTGCCTGTATGTGGCAATATGACCTGTCTTCTCTTTCATGATACCTTTTTTCAGGCATCAGAACAGTCTTTAGATATCTGAACATTGCCTTGGTATCTCTGAAATTCCTGTTTTGATACTAAAAAATAAATTCAGATATTAATCTAATTTAATTATATACAGTGTACTACAATGCAATTAATGTTTGATGGCACAGGAAAGAAGGGCTTTAGACATGTTGAAGAGAAGATTCTGTCTGAATGGGGCTTAAAATTTTTTTCTTTTTTTTTTTCCAATGCCAAAACATCAATTCATATTTTCCGAAATGTTTCTCCGTTAAAAGCCTACAGCAGAATAGTTTTTGTCTGTTTCTTAAAACAACAACAACCACAACAACCAAAAAAAAAAAAAACCCAACAAAACAAAAAAAATCCAACACTCCCCAACTGTAAAACCGTAACAAAAATGACAAATATTTCACTAAGTTGCCTTTTAAGTTAACACCTCTTTCAAAGGCCTAAATCACTGGGTTATAATGTAACTGGAAAATTTTCATGACACATATTACTTTAGAACAACAGCAACTTCCATGTTAATATACTTAAACAAAAGGTGGTTGACATGTTTATCAGCATGCACCTCACATACGGTAACTGCCTTTTTTTGCTATGACTTTCAATTCGGGATTAATCATAAATTCAGCTTTATTTGATCTGGTTCTAACCAGACATCCTACCTAATCATGGGCATTTGTTCACACTAGTGGAGGACTTGCTGAAGAATTAGACTTAATGCAATTTCACCAAAAAAACCCAAACAGGAATTAACAAATATAGCTAATTTAGTAGAAGACTTCTACAAACCATTAAAGATTTTAGAGAAATCAGATTATAATAGGACAGACTTTGTCCAGAAAAGTGTAAGATTCTCTCTGAGCTTTGTTGAACTTAGTCAAGACTTAACTGGAAGAGTTCTGATTTGTGATAAAAAAGTATTTTTATCATATTGGCAGAATTTACATGGGCCTTGGGATTTTTACGATGTCTCATCCCATATTGCACATGCATTGTAGTCTACTATATTTTCCCTTATCCAGTTAGTGAGAAAACTTTTGACTTGCAAGCATGGCAAAATATAATTTGGGAAACTAGTTCAGTGATTCTTTTTATACACCACTGATTATAGAATCCCTCCACACATGACTTGGCACTGCTCTCTGGAGTTGGTGAAGCTGTAATGGCCTGTACCTTAAGGAAATTTAGCTACTTAAATGCAAATATTTACGTCTAGTTTCGTAGTACAATCTTACACTTCCACACCATTTATTTATAGAACTTATGTGGGACTCTATAGAAGAGGAATTAACTCCACAGTTTCAATGTATGTGTAGGCTGGCCCATGGTAGGATTTACCACTGCTATTACTTGTAAAATCTTCTCCTGAAATAAAATAAAACTGTCTACTAAAATAGCAACAATCTGAAAACAGAACATTGCCCCAGCCTCCTCTTCTACCTTGGAGAATTCTGAGTATTGTTTTTGTAGCTTATAATAGAATCTACTGATGTGTTTAAGGGAGATGTTAACAATGAATAACTTTAGCTGAAGGTGAGTTAGGTTTCTTGTAGAGGCAGTAGGGACAGAGGCTCCCCAACAGGCAGTTGGCAGCGCTGGGCTTCCTGGACATAGCCTTTCTGAAGACTTATCACCTCCCCAGCCTAGCAATGGCAAAATCAGAATTGTTCCTCCATCTAGCATACCGTAAGAGTGTATCCATAAAATATTATCATGTCTTCTCCAGTCTGGAGAGAAGAACTTAACAAAAGCCACTGGAACACTGAAGACAGCCTGTGGAGGCCTCACAGGTGACCTGTACTCACTTTCAAGTTTGTCACGTTTGAAATACGGACCATAGAGACAATGATGCCACCTGGCAAGAACCTATCTGCTGTGATTTTTGCTCCATCAACTACCAGAGCTGCAAAGTACAGTCCTATTCTTACAATTAATTTCAGGGTAGAGGAGCTTAAGCATCATGAAAACTGAAAGGATCTGAGCAATGTATCTTGTTTAGTTTTTGTTGAGTAAATCAGAGCATTCTGATGCACAGAATGTGTGAAGATGCAACGAGCATTTCTGTAATAAAATGTCATGCTCTTAAATATAATACAAGTATTCCTTCTGCAGGAAGACAGCTTCTCAAAAGAAATGGATTTGATTATGCTCCAATAAATAGATTATAAATCCAGAAATGAGAATCCAAGGTGACAGGATTAGTGGAGTGGTAATACTAGAATCCTGTTATCATACATTATATAACATAATGGAGTACAATCTAAATTTTCCAATATGAACTTAAAGAGCCTAATCTTTATGTGCAGATAGCATTGTTGAAAACCTTTTATGCTGTGCCACAGTATCTCTTTAACATACTAATCACCACATCTGCATTTGTGTGTTCCTTATAGTATTCTTGTGTTTTCATGCCACAATCCTCTCAAACACTTTCAAGCAATCTCACAGGGAAAGTTAGAGCTAACCATAACTTTTGTGCAAAATCAGCTTTAAAATATCCATTACTGTTTGGCAGAATGTCTTGTTAATATTAATTGTAAAGCTATGTTTGAAGTTTTAAATGGTATGTTTTCATCCTAGCAAATGGACTCTTCCAGATAATGTATGCAAAATGACCCTTGGGGGCATGTCAACAGCCTGCTTTTGCACTGCTTAGAATGGCAGGATGATAGCCTGAAATGAAAGATTTTATGAGATTCATCTTTATGACAGTCCTAGAGTAACCAGGTGAAACCAGAAGGGCACTGAAGATCAAGGGATGAGAACAGATGAAGACAAAGTCAAAACTGAAGGCCTTGCATTCAATACTTTTACCTGGTCACTTGTCCTGCTCTCTAACTTATCTTACCGGACGTACCATAGTGAAGTGGCTGCTCATCCTCAAAAGAGGTCTTGGTGTAAAATGTGAAGTGAAAGAACTCAGTAATTAAACTACAGATTAGAACTAAGTACAAACAGTCCCCATCTATATTTTTAACTATTATTTTAGTTGTTGCAAAAAGGACCAAAAAAAAAAGTGTATTACACTCTAAGTTTTATGAATCTAGGATAATCTAGCTTGTTTTCAGGGAGAGACAACTAATGACAGTGCAGTGCATTAAGATTCCTCTCTGTTCATTATCAATAAAATCTGTCTTTATAGCCACGCTTTATCTAACCTTACATGCCCGATGGGATGCTAATTAATGTTGACCAAAATTCTTGGTTAATTAGAAGTGCAATTACATGTGTTATGTTATCCAGGTTTCTGTTCACTACAGAAAACATTTAATGATGACCATTTGCAGTCTGCTTTTTAAATGAATATTATTCAGGTAATTTTTTTCAAATGGAGTGAAATGCAAATTTTAAATTCCCTGCAGTTTTATGGGTGAAACAGGCCTCCCATTTTCCATAATTATTAAAACATTAAAACTCAGAGTGTGATATTTACTGTATGATCAGCTTGAATTCTATTATTTTTATCATATAGAGGGGATAAATTATTTCAGTTGTTTTCCTTTTGTTTTTTCCTTCTTGCAGAGAACCTTATCTACATTGGCTATATCATTCAATCCAGAGACATGGCCTGATCTACAGACTGATCAGAAAATGGTGAGTGAAAAAGCCTACATCCTGACATCCATTTTCTGATATGCTGTAAAGCTCTGGATCACCCATCTACATGTCCTTTCATAACTTTTCAGTGCTCTTCCTCATAGAAATATAAGCTCTTTCAGGCAGGTCTTACTTTTCTGTGCAGCACAACGAAGCCCCAACACCCACTGGGGACTTTGAAAGAAAAATATTTGGCAAATACTTAGATTAAACTGGAGCCAGAGTAACTGTTAGCATGATACGATCTGTGGCTAATCTCTGAAGAGTTCGAATGTTGCATCATCGTGCTGCAGGATTGCTGGCAGTGTGTGGGTAGCAGTCTCATTGAAGGCAATCTGAGGGGTTGGCTTCCGTAGTCAATTCTGACAGCTGTGGCAGACAGTGACTACTCAAAGCTTTTGATTTAATGCATAGCAGATAATTTTATTAAAATATCACCTGTTTATTCTGTATTTTTGCTCACTGAAGAACACACCTCTGTTGAGGCAAAAGGAAAATAGCAATGAAAACATGATGTGGCAGCCAGATTACTGAGGAAAGGAAGAGCTTGAGGTACTGAAGCCAGTTGGGATTTAGCTGGGCTATTTCAAGGCCAACTTTTTTAGAATGAGGCGGGTTTAAAATTTTAATGTCAAAAAAACTCCTAAAAAAAAATCCATGACATTTCTACACAGGTAGAGCTTTGCAAAGAAGGTCAGAAGAGGGAGAATACTTGCCTGCTGTTATTTTTCAATAAATGTATAGGCTGAAGAGCAGGAGGCATTCTGATACCTGGCAGAGATGCCTGGAATGTAGGTAATGTGGGGTTTTTGTTGTTTCTTTTTCAGCAAGCAACTAAATTTGCTGTGATATGTGCTATATTAAAAGGAAAGGTTACATTTAAGGAGAAAAAAAAATATTTTAGCTGAAAGCAGTACTATGGCAGGAAACACTGAGAAATTTCTGGACAAATTTGCCCAAATTCCTGCTGTAGCATCTTTTGTCCTGCCTTATATTACTTAAGCTGTTAGGATTTTTCTTTTGCAAACAGTTTTTGCCCATCAGATCATTTTTTTTCGCCATTTGGTTCCTTTCATCACATCTCCAATAGTGAGAAAATTTTAAGAACACCATAGATTACTTTTTTTATTACTGTACAATCCACTGTTTGCCCAATACTGGTGAGACAAGGAAGTGCTGTATTTAAGGATTGGGTTTTCTTTTTTGTTTGTTTGTTTGTTGTGTTTTTTGTTTTGTTTTGTTTTTCCTTTGGAAAAAGGAATTTTGGTGTTTCAAAGAGGTATTCCTTAGAGCAAATATTTTGCTTAATGGTAGTATGTGGTGTTCACAAGACACTTTCCAACTGTAATATTTACAAAGCTTTTATTGTGTAACCTTAATTACAGGTTAAGTGCATTTTTAGTTCCTAAGATAAGTAATAAATATAATGCAATCAAAGTGGTTTTTGCAGTGGATGTTTTCCATTAGTGAAAAATGCTACATTTCCATTAATTATGAAGAGTGATAACAATACATAAGCCAAATAATATGTGTCATTTAGAAAGCACTTTTAGGTAATGTAGTGCCTGTTTTCTGTTGTTGTTTTAATTTAGAATGTCTCTGGTACAGCTGTTAAAAAATAATCCTGTTCACTTCTGTAAATTAGAATGTAACATGTGTGAGTATTTTACTGCTTGATGAAGGCAGAAGGTAATGACCTAACATGCATCATGGTGCTGTTTGTTTCCAGCTATCAACAGGAATGTGTAGGAATGCAAGTGTCTTGTCATAAATCAGAGCAGATACATGATTACTTTGCTTTATGCTGAGAGAGAAATTCATCCCCTCCCAGCATGTGTGATTCTCTCAGGACCTGTAGCCCTGATCCTGCTGTTGTCTTTCCCTTGCTTACATCAGCTGACCCTTGTCTTGGGCAGCCACAGCTGCACACAGGCTTTATGGCAGCTCTGCACTCTGTCCACCTTGTCATGGGGTGACAGCAGGACAAACACCACCTCCCTCTGGGACCTGCACCCTGTGCACTGCAGGCAGGCTGCACCCCATGGCCCCCCAATACCCCATGATCCCCCTTCATTGCAGCACACCGTCCCTCCTAGGCAGTCCTCAGAGCACAGCCCTCTGCTCCCTCTGAACATGTATCCCAGCAGGTCCCCCAAGCTCAGCATGCCCTCACATATGAGGAGGAGGAGGAGCAGTCTGTTGCATAAAGACTTTCTAGACCAGGCAGTCCCTGCCAGGAGCTTCTCTGCTCACTGCTTACCAGCCCATCTGGTTCCACCACACCTGGGACAATGTAAAAGGCCACAGGAGATTTTCTCGGGTTGAAACACGTACGTACAATAAGTGTATTTAGAGAGAAGGGGAAAAATCAGTTGTTGGTATCCCATGAGTTCATAGAATCATAGAATCATCTCAGTTGAAAGAGACCATCAGGATCATCGAGTTAAATTTAACCTAATTCTAGCACTAAACCAGTTCCTTTCAAAGCTAGCCCAAGTGCTCCTGCAGGCAAGGCTGGGAACCCAGCTGCAGGAGGCTGAGCGTGCACACAGAGGTGCAAACGTCTTGGCTCGGTGGTGAAGCAACAGACCAGAAGTGAGGCCCTCTCCCTCTGAATCTGCTTTTGAGGGATGACCACCTGCTCAGCTGCAGCAGCCCCAGTCTGGCTCTTGCAGAGGCAACTGGTGGCTGTGGCTCTGCCTCGTTGCACCCCCTCTCCTGTGCTTCAGTGTGTCTCAACCCAGCTCAATGAGGAGATTTCCTGCGGTGCCCTTCCCTATCTTTGGCCTTGGAAAGGCAGTCCAGGAATGATTCTGGATCTAGGGGGTCTTATGTAAAAGAGACCTGGTCCCTTGTGCCCCCATGTGGATCCAATGCACCTTAGGCACACGAGAAACCTGGTAGGATGTGAGACCTGTCCTGTCCTCAGGCATGTCTGTGAAGAAATGAAACCCCACCATCACAGTATCACAGTATCACAGCATCATAGTATCACAGTAAGCTTGGGATTGGAAGGGACCTCAAAAGATCATCTAGTCCAATCCCCCTGCTGGAGCAGGAATGCCTAGGTGAGGTGGCACAGGAATATGTCCAAGCGGGTTGTGAATGTCTCCAGAGAAGGAGACTCCACAACCTCCCTGGGCAGCCTGTTCCAGTGCTCTGTCACCCTCACTGAGAAGAAGTTTTTTCTCAAATTTGAGTGGAACCTCTTGTGTTCCAGCTTGATCCCATTACCCCTTGTCCTATCATTGTTTGCCACCGAGAAGAGCCTGGCTCCATCCTCGTGGCACTCACCCTTTATATATTTATAAACATTAACGAGGTCACCCCTCAGTCTCCTCTTCTCCAAGCTAAAGAGACCCAGCTCCCTCAGCCTGTCTTCATAAGGGAGGTGCTCCACTCCCTTAATCATCTTTGTTGCCCATTTATACACAAGAACTGCATATACAATACCACAGTGTCTTCAGGCGTTTCTGCTGCAACCCTTGCAAGACAAGGCCATAATTTACAGCAAGTGATCTCCACATCCATGCTTATTCTTCTGCAACCTGTGTCTAGGAGCATCACTGTGACGTCTTGGTAGCCTAATCTGTAAACTGCAGTTGATATTTCCTGGTGATGAGGCAGAAGTCTGGGTGGCAATTACCATTGTGGGAGGAGGGGAGGACGTGAGCAAGAGGAGGGAAAAAGACTATTTGCTGTGTGTTTCTGTGAAGATGGCACTCTCCTGCTGCCGTGTCTCCTCCTCACTGTGGCAAACTAAACTGGACTTTCTCAGAGCTGTCTTCATTTAGATCAAAGAGAGACATCGGCCAGCCAGTGATTTCAAGGGGAATTTACAATGAATAGGGTACATTTATATCCTTCATGTCAGAGTACGTGAACAAATTTGCACAACAATAAAAAAAACTACAGTGAAGCTGTTCATTAAATTTAATTTCCTTGTGTTTGCCTTTCTTTTGTGTTTAAATGCTCTGGGTTTTAGTATCATGAATATATTCAGTGTACTTCAGAAGGAGTTATCCAAAGTGTTCACTGTGGCCTACTTGTCCTTATACTGAAGTCAGAGAGGTTAGATCAGCATTCGATGTTTCTGATTAGCCACATGTTCAAATATTTTTCTCTTCTGGAAAGCTAATCCCTGTATTTATGAAGTTCTGTCAAGAGTTCAATAGCTTTACAGCTCATTAGTGTAACTAGAATCATTTGAATGATACAGATAAAATTGTTTGAGTATAATAGAAGTATTTTAAAATAATAAACCTTAGAATTTCAAAGTGTATCTGTAGTAAACTTCCTCATGAACTCTCAGACAGTGAGAGTTGCTCCAGAAAGCACGGTGTTTGTGACATGCTGACCTGTAAATATGTATATCTTTTTCCCTCTTGTTTTGATACACAGGATACGTGGAACGAAACAGCACTCTCAAAGGAGCAAAATATCATATTTATTATGGGTGGTGTCTCTTGCCAGTCCAGTATCATGGTTTGCGTGGTGCTTGCATTGTCTCAGGGTGAATCTGTCATTAGTAGCTCCTAGCCTTCAGATTTTCACTGACAGTTTTTAATTTCCTCCATAGTCAGGAACTCTTTTTATTGCCACATGCTTTCCCTTTGGAGGAAAGCAGACTAACATACTTTGGCTGGCAGGGGAGTTGACTAAGGGTCTAGATGATCTTCACCTTCCGTGTGTTTCAGCAGTACTTTGCTTAACTCTGACCTATGTCCAGAAATGGTCTTTCAGCCAGAAAACACTAAAATAAAACCAGCCAAACAAAACCCCTTTTTTATAAAAACAAACCCCAACATGGGAGAGGGATTGGTGAAGTGCTAAAAAAATGATGTATAAATAAGCAAAGAAGGAAAGTGCTTGGTGAGGGAAGAGTCACAGGCCATTTTGTACCACAGAAACTCCTTTGTACAGAAACCACTGAAGAGATACTGTGGCAGAAGTGAGCTCTGGTAAAGGGCCAGGCTGCATGGACAGACTCTTGTAGGTGCTACTAGAAACTGTTTTTCCTTAAGGTATTCTTGTTACTTGGAATGGATTTTACCATTAACAAATACTGGTGCAGAGAGCAGGGTGGACCGCATCTAGAATATTGTGTCTAGTTCTGGGCCTCTCAGTTCCAGAAGGACAGGGAACTGCTGGAGAGAGTCCAGCGTAGGGCGACAAAGATGACTAAGGGAGTGGAGCACCTCCCTTATGAGGAAAGGCTGAGGGAGCTGGATCTCTTTAGCTTGGAGAAGAGGAGACTGAGGGGTGACCTCATTACTGTTTATAAATATATAAAGGGTGAGTGTCGTGAGAATGGACCCAGGCCCTTCTCAGTGGCAACCAACAGACAAGGGGCAATGGATATAAACTGGAACACAGGAGTTTCCGTTTAAATTTGAGAAGAAACTTCTTCACAGTGAGGGTGCCAGAACACTGGAAGAGGTTCTCCAGAGGGTTTGTGGAGTTTCCTACTCTGAAGAAATTCAAAACCTGCCTGGAGACATTCCTGTGTAACCTCATCTGGGTGTTCCTGCTCCAGCAGGGGGATTGGACTAAATGATCTTTCAAGGTATTCTGTGATTCTATGATTCCTGCTGTGCAGATGTCCCACCGGAGCCAGGATAGTCCTGCCTCTGAGGGGAGGGAAGGCTGCAGAGCAACATGGAAGGACAGCATCCCATTAGCTCTCTTCAGATTAATGAGTTTCTTCCCTCACTTCTGGGAGAATGGTGGCCCCTGGTCCTGACTCTGTCCTCACAGAAGTGAATCATACTGAAAAGATGTGTCAGACATTGAATGATGATTCGTGAACTCTAGTTCCATTATGTAAGGAAATTTGCTGTTCAAATTGGATGTCTAGTGTTCTTATGTGAGAGATATGTTCTTCCTTGACCTATGTGTCTGTAAAATGTGCTCAGTCTGTTGTGAGCAGCATTCAAAGAATCAGAGTACTAAATGAAATAACCTGAAAAAAACCCTCATCTGTAATGACAGTTTTTCAGAAACAAACACTAGGGGGGAAGCCTGTTGTAAACAAAATCTCATGGCTGATGTTTAAAAAGACTATTTTACAGCATAGCCCTGAGTGCTACCTCTTTGTGAGATGATTATCCTTCATTTCTCTTTCTTATAAGAAATATTAATATTTTACTAAGTGTTTTTTCTCATTGGATGTTTTCACTGGAAGACTGCAGGCATCAGGGCAGAAAGTTGGAACAAAATTAATCTGAAAACTATTGTTCAGCTTCACACTGGACTTCAAGGACTTGAATAAAATAATCTTATACGTTTATACTCTCCTTGGTTTTGGAAATGAAGTTAATACTGTAGTCATTGGAAGTTACTGCTAGTATCAATAAACTACCAAGAAAAAAGGTTTCTGTCTAACAAAATGAGGAAAGTTGTTGTCTTTCCTTTTATTGCAGATACCAGAATGTGATTTAGGATAGGAAGGTGCTGTTCCTGACCTGTCTGCCTTCTCCCTTTCTGACTTTGGCAGGTCTTTTAGTTTCTTTTAGTTTACTTGAGTAGGATTGTACCAGGTTAAGCTCTCTGCTGTTTGTCATGTGTTGTCATACTTTTATAGTGAAATCTAAGTCAAAGTCAGCTAAATAAATGTTAACTCTGAAGGTCTAGAAGTAATTTCAGAGGTTGCATTACTTCTACACTGGTGACAAATTTAGGCTTGGCCTTTTTGCCTCTTATATCTGTTACGGTTAATAAAATGGATCATTTTAGCACTGAGACTGGGCAACTTAAGGTTAATTGCTACAGATTTACAAATACCATTTCGTTATTTTGGAACTTATGAAATCTGTCAGAAAACTGTTGAGATTTCTATTACCAACACCAACTTTAGCTTCACCATCTCAGTAATTTCTAATTTTCTAAGACTGAATTTTCAAAGGCAAGTATGTTTTTACTTAGAATGATCACTTTGGATGATTTAAAAAATGATCAAAATTAATTAAGTTAATTTTTAAGCAGGGGAAAGAACTCACTTGGCTCTTGCAGTAAGTTGCAATATATTTAGCCAGCTGTAGCTAAATGGAAAATACAATCACCATACTATTTGAAGAATGGCAAATTAATCCAGATCCCTTTTTGTTGTTTTAAATAAGAGACATTCACAATGACATTTTGCGTGCTTGACAAATAGCTGTTGGAACCAAGAAACTTCTGCTTTGTAAGATGTTTTCTATTTATGTCATCATTATATCTCTCACTATCAATACATGTTCCTTTGTCCATCTACAGCTTATCAGTTACTAGAGTAAAAATGTTTGATCTCACAAGCCTACAAACATTACAATAGTTGCCCCAGGACACACCACGCTTGAGGACAGATTTTACATTCTCCTGCCTTGCTGAGTTATGAGTGATGCAGAACACCTCTGCAGCATTTGTTCATGTTGCTGCCTTGCTACAGGCAGCACAGATAAAGTAGGAGACACCTTCCCTTCCCCCAGCCTCTCAAGATACTAAGGGTTTTGCTGCAGATGGTTTTTTCTGTATGCACATGGAGCCACAGTTTTTGACAGTGAATCTTGATTTGCACCAGCAAAAATGTGCACAGCATTTTTCTGCAAGAAATTTTCTTATTTGCTAGGTAAACTGTGGAAATAGAACAAGCCTGTTAATTTACTGTGAGTTTCTGCGGGATGGCATTATCTCATGCAAATGGCTACCTGGCTTTTGGGTCTTAATCCCTTCTGATAGTGGAATGAAGGGATGAAGAAGCTCTGGGGTGAGCATATTTATTTGTTTTCCTTTCCTCCTCTTTCAGTATTAATCTACATTTAATATTTTTCTTTTATTATTTTTTCTGTGAAGTTTAATTAATTCAACTTTCACCTATATATGAAAGTGCTATTTAACACAAGGGACTTCTTTATAAATTCCTGGATAGGTTGTACCAAATAGTCCAAGCAGCAGTCAGACAAGCTGCTGTTGTGGAAAGAAATCCATCTCTGTGTGGGAAGAATGTAGCTTCATCTTTGGATATGTTCCACTTGGATTTTCTGACTCTAAAGAAAGTGGTGAAACTAGCGCCAGATGCATGTAGATGAATGATTGTTTGGCTCTTGCGCAGGAAGATCTCTGAGTATTGGTAATCGCTTTATTTTCAGTTTCTGTGTTCTGCAGTAGATTAGTTAGAAGAACAGGGTAAAATTATCTGGAGCTTATCTGTAAATTCTCTGTACTGCTGTACTACTTACTCTGCTTTCTGATTATGAAATAGAAAAGACAGTGGCCCTACTGAAGCTTAAATTTTTAGTGATGAAAACCAATCACATCCCTGAAACTTACCTCTTATATATTTGCTAATGCCTTGTCAGAAAATGAAAATAAACTTAACATATACACAGGGCTGTCATTTGCATGCTTCCTCTCAGGAGATATGTAAGCAAGGTTTGAAACTGTTGACACAGAGTTTAGTTCATTACCATCAGGAGAATTACAGTAGGCAATTACCTTCCTGAATAATTGCAGCCTTCAACATAAAAGAGAAAGAAAAAAAAATAAAAAGAAAAACATATTTGATGTATTTGCATATTAATCTTGACAATTGTGCTATTTTTTCCAGGCTTATGGCTTCTTGTAAAAAACAGGCAGATGCTCATCAGTAGATGAGCCTTTCTTACTTGTTTTTAGTTCTTTAACTTCATATAATTGAAATACTGAGCTGTAGTTTGGAGTTGCCCATCACTCTCTGTTTTTTTCATCATCTCTGGCTTAATTTTCTGAGCCATATGAGAAAAAAAATCTCATACTGTTGGCCTGCTCAGTTTATTTACCAAGTGTATCCAGACAAGTGATCTCTGAAAGTATCTTTTTTGGTATTAGAAGTAATTTCATGGTGATAGTGATGCCATGTTGTTTTCTCCATAGTATGGGAGGACATTATCTCCAAAGTTCCCTTTGCAAAAGTCAGAGTTCCATCTGGAGGAAGGACTTCCACAGGATAAAAAAAGTATTTTTCTTCCTTCTCTAGCAGAGAGCAAGGGCTAGACTGTGGTTTTCATGGGCTGCATGCCCTTTAAAGCCATATGTCACAGTTTGGATCTCTGAACATTGCAATAAAACTTAGTGGACTCTTTAGGCAAGCTTCTATACATAAAGTATGTTTTTGACATAGAAAGAGGTAGAGTGCAACCCAGAGTTAAGTTAGAATGATTAATGGAGTTTACCGTCAATGATATTAAAACTTGGATGGAGAGTACGACTATCAAGAGAAGTATTTATGTCTTCTGATGTAAGCTATGAAAAGCAAGAACATCTCAGAACTAACTGTATTTTTCTTGGATTTTGGCAACTGAGAGCAGGCTTCACTGTGTTTAGCATCATGGTTATATTTATTTTTAAGGGAAGAAGCATGAAGAAAGCAAGAACAAGTAAGAAGAACTTTCCAAGCTTTTTTTTTTTTTTTCATGAAGTGGTCAGCATGTTGTGAATGGTGGATTAGACTAAAAGCACAGGTTAGCACTTGAGCTAGAAAGAGGAACTGAAAAACAGGACAGCATCATGAGGTCTACAAAGCCTCTAAGACCAAACTCCAGAAGGTGTGTGGGAAGGTGTAACCAGGGGAAGTATTATTCCTTCCACAGTGGTATAAGAGACTGGGTCCAGGCAGAGCCCTCCCCTCTAGGAGACAGCAGCATCTTTCATCCCCTGCAAGTCATTAGCTTCCTGACGTAGAAGAGCTGCACAGCACCCTTGTTGCTACATTCACCTCCTGTTGTTTTTCTACAACTGCCAAGATTGGCCGAAGATGAATTAATAAATATATGTAACAAATAGCAATTCCCCTTCCCACATCACAAAAAGAATGTTGGTAGAGTTCACTATAACAAAACAAAACAAAATAGAACAAACAAAAAGAACCCTTAAAGTTACTCTAAACCTAAAAAAATCACTCATGTTTATATCATACCCATCCTTTATAAAGTAGTGTCATTCTGGTAGACCTTTCACGTTGCGTCCAACAATTGTCAGTTCTTGCAGGAAGGTTTATATATGATGGCTAAATGCAGTATTGTTTTGCATGTCAATACAAACAAAGGCTCTTATGAAGCCTTGATTTCTCACACCAACAACTGAATTCTAATGGGTTCCCTAGCACATGTTAAAGCTCTAGTCTGGTAGTTTAAACTACATAGGCAATCTCTTAGGTTCATGTTCTACTTCACTGAAGTTCATGGCACATTGTCTGAGTCCAGCCGTTTGCTTAAATCATTTGCCTGAGAGGAAAGGCCTTTGAATGTTTTCTAAAAAGCCTTAATTTGGAACATAAAAGGCTCGAGTATATGAAAACATTAACTTATTGTCTGCAACACATAAATAACAACAAACATATGCATTTTAAATGAATTACAAAACAGTTTTAAAATAAATGTTAAATGTTTGTTTAGGTTTCCTCTTCAAGTGTTAATATGTCCAAATGCTTTGGATTGAAAGTGCATCTTCTCTTTTCAGCTCCAGTAATTATTTTAGAAGCAGCAGCCTGCTATGTTGCCAGATTTCAGCTTGCAAAATTAGGGCAATTGCCTGGGGCTATGAATCATCCCTGGGGGATTTGTGGACATCTGTCCAGCTGCTATAGTTTTGCATATATGCTAGATAGCAGGTTTTGAGAATAAAATATTTGCAGCAGCATCTTTCTTGCTTTACATGTAAAGCAGAAGGTCGGTAAAATATGTACAACCCTACTAAAGTGTGTATGATGCTTCACTCCTAGTGTGCTTTTGGAAACAGCTCCTTACTTCTGGTTAACTGCAGTAAAGCTTATTTAGCTCTTTTTAGAAACAGATTTATTCAGTATCCAGTGCAGTAACCTTTCACCATGTTGATGTAGGGAAGCAGATTATCTGGAAATATCCCCCTCAAGTCATTACTGCCCTGCCGAAAGGAGTTCTTGGTGGATAAAACCTGCTAACTCAGCTTTGTGTACCTCCCACTTTCCCGGTAGGCAGCATAACTAATAGGTACAATTCAAATAGGCAAGATCATGCAGCACAGCATAAGGTGACCCCTACAGAGCCTGAAAATTAGGAGCAGGCTTTGTATAAGTGCTAAGTATCAGTTGCTTTTATATTTTAAGGAACGCAAGTCTTACAGAAGAGAAGAAGTAGCAGTAATCTGGAAGAGGTGTAAAATAGCCACTTCAGTGTACCATGAGCACTTGATGCTTACTACAGTTTTCCTCATAAACATTTTTGGTGTCATTTGGCATTTTTTGCCATACACAGTTTTGTAGTGTGGTCTTAAAAATTGACTGGAGTAAACAGCTCTATTTATTTGAAAGGGAAATGATACTTACCTGGGTACAGATTTAAAGTGTTTAAAGTCATTTTTGCACAAGCAAGCAGGATAATGAAAAGTATTTGTTCACAGGTGCTGTACTTCTGCAGTATGAGCTATTGTTGGGAACCAGAAATAGCTCAGATCCAGAAGACTCCTAGGTCCATGTTCGGATAAGACATGGACCATCTGCGAAACTTCACCCCTCCTCAAGTCCTCCTGTACCATCACAGCAAACCTACAACATGACCCAGTAGCGCCAGCAATGTGCCAGTGTGCACCTGCATTGCCATCTGGTTCTGTGAAATCAGACCACTACCCTTTTTGTCATAGAAGTTGCTGCATCCTAAGCAGAAATTTGCTGGTATCCTCAAGCACAAATTCTCGAAAAATTGATTCGGACATCTGTTTCGGGGTTTGTAGCAGCTGCATCACTTCAAAACACATTCCAAACCAACTGATATTTCACAGCATTTCATTGGGAAATGTCAGCATGGCTCACTTTGTGGGACCAGCTCCTGACAAACATCTTAAAGTGTTCACATAGACCAAGACACCCTTGACATTTCCCACTTCCCTTTCCCTTTTTCTGGCACTCACTTTGTTCTGATCTCCCCCAAAAGGAGTTTTGAAATCCCTGATGTAGGCTCTGTAGTGAAGAGTGTGCTTCCTGATGCCATGAATAGTTCACTAAGGCTGTCAGCAAACACATTTTTTTCTATACATAACACAATATCAGGAAGAAATCAGCAATCATTCCTTGATGTTTTGGCATGGTGAGTTACATCTCATAATGACAGGGTAAACAAAACTGGTGGTGGCGAAAAAATACCTGAACACCCGAATAGTACCTGGATAGTACCACCAGGTGTGGTTCAAGAATTAGCCATGGGAAAGGACCACATGATTTGGATGTTGGTATTGACTGAGAGCAAAGCTGATACTTGAGAAGAGCCCAGCAGTATAGTATGAACAGAAGCCAATGCAATTCCAGATGTATTGGCACCCTTCGGGTACAGAGTAGATTGCAGTGGGAGACAGCAAGTGAAAAGTGAGCAGCACTGCAGATTTCACTCTGCTGCTTATTATCATCATGTGAATGTAGCTGCAGGAAGTCGTATAATTTAAAAATAATAAGTAAACCAGGAGCTTGGTATCACCATGTTCTTACATTTCTAGTGTTACACATCCGTCTACCTAGTGCCTCATTATTTTTTTAATGAAACAACTGATTATTTTCTAGGAAACAAAAACCTTTAAAAACCACCATGATTTAGCTAATTAGTCCCTCAACACATCCAGGGAGTAAACAAATTAACCAGAACTTTCCCGTATTTAAACCTGCAATCTTTCTCTGTTTCTTTGATCACTGTAATTACCAGAGGGATTAATGCTATTGCTGCTGTCATTTGACTTCTTTGAAACACCCACATATGGATAACAAGGTCATTATGGTTATTTATTAGATGATGGATTAAACTAATTCATTGTGACTAGGCCAGAAAACAATTTTTTCTTCCTGTGTGCAGAAAAGGGTGAGGCAGAACCAGTCACAAATGTGAGAATTTTCTTTCTGCAAACTGGTTTTGCATCTCTGCAGATCAGATCTTGCTCCCGTTTGTTTGCATGTACATTTCTGTAAATATGCATGGATAGGTTTCTATCCTGAGAGCAGTATATCTAGCAGCACCCTGTTGTAGCGAAACAACGTCAAAAACTGCCTGTGTTGTCCCACAGACTTCTAACTAGCAGCTGTAAAACAGCAGCTGGTAGCTCTTGAGTAGATGTGATGTTGTGATCAGAAAGAGTTTTGTGATGATATTTATGCAGCGCCATCTTCTACAAGCTGAAGGCAGCAAAAGTGCAGTTCTTTTGGAAATACAGATTAACTGGGATTCTTATTCCTCTTCTTTCCATTTTATGTTTCTGGATGCAACTTCATGGTTGTACTTTACACCACATTCTCTGTGATACTTTATTTCCTTCAATTTTCCTGGACCTGTTACCTCAGACTTCAGTTGTTACATCACAGCTTTGTCATCCTCCAGAAACAATGCCAAGTGTCAGCGTAGCATTGGAGTGGAAAATGGCCAGTGCCCTGATTCCACTCAGATTAAATCTAAGAGAGCCTTATTATCAATATTTCATTGGAAGCAACAGCAGGGCTCTGGGAAACTGGTACTCCCAGAACCGCAAAAGGTGCCAGCTGCCCATATGTTCCCCACCGTACTGGCCCCACCTCACCATGCTGAGGGTCATATGGCCAGGTCATTGAGTACACCATGTTACAGATTTTCTGTCTCTTCAAATATTGCCAATACCATTCTGGATGTTTGTAGGAAACCTCATAAAAAGTGCTGGGTAGCCAGCAGGCTGAACTGCAGATAAGTAATACTCCAGCAAAGGTAAGATATAAAACAATTCTCTTCTGCTACACCAAAAATTTAGAACACACAGTTGCTCCCAGGAGCAGGTTTAGCTGAAAAACAGCTGAGAAAAGACTGTGATCCTCCTTGTTAATGCTGGCATTTTCCTTACTTCCACTTCTTATTTAATATTGTTACTTGTAAAGAAATTATTCTTGAAGTTGTTCCCATGCAATGAGTAGAAGCCTGTATACTCTGCTTTCTGAGGTGATCTCGTTAGTCAGACTTATGTAACTTTCTGTGGAACTATGCTTCGGAGCAGGCATTTCTCAGAAAAGGATGAAAGGGTTTACGATCATCTTGTTACCAGGACAAAGAGAAAGGGTTCTTCTTCCTCACAGGGACTTCAGGAGTTGCAACAGATACTATGTTTTTCTACCTGCATAAGCATTTAGAAGATCCCTAAATACCCAGTATTCTATATGTTCTCATAGACATGTATATTTGTGACTGGGATAAATCCAGTCAATATAATTTCTTTAGTAGTGTCATATCACCATCTGCAGCACTGGAGGTAGCAGGGTGAGTGGACAGAGAGTTTATCTCAAAAATTGGGGTATCTACAACTTCTGTTGAGCATCAGGTGGCCTTGTAGCACTTGAAACTATACATAACATTTGCATGGTTGTGTTTGCAATCACAGGACATAGACTGGTGCTTGTTCTAGTAACCAGAGTTTCAAACACGATGTCATTGGAGTCTTGAGGGCTACAGCCAGAGGCCTGTATGATTAACATGTGGCTCCTGATAGACATTTGTGCACATCTGAGAAAAAAACAAACAAACAAACTGTAAATTGAGGCATGTATGATTAACATGTGTCTCCTGATAGACATTTGTGCACATCTGAGAAAAAAACAAACAAACAAACTGTAAATTGCTATGGCTTTGCAGTCCTGGCCAGCTAGCCATGGTCTATTTTATTTTATTTTATTTTATTTTATTTTATTTTATTTTATTTTATTTTATTTTATTTTATTTTATTTTAGTAATTGGTATTACCCTTCAACAGGGTTTTTTTAGGCTGAAAACAGCTTAGATTATCCTTGACAAATGAAAAAAGATGCAGGGGGAAGCTGAATTTCAAGCTTTCATGCAACTGCTGACAACTGAGGGGACTTAGAAACCAGATTTTTCTCCTTTGTGGCTCCCGTAGTCTCCAATTGTTGGCCTCATTCCACTTCTCAGAGCTGCTTGTTTTTCTGAAACTGACATTTTGTCTATCTGTAATATTTTTATCTTTACTCTAGTGTACTGAATGCATTTGAGAAAGAATTGAAGCATGTATAATAAAAATAAACATTATTTAGAGAAGGCATATTTATAAAAACATATATACAGCTCCTTTCAAAATTAGGTCAGTTATTTAAATGCCAAACTGTGTCCCAGTTGAATGAATATTAAATTTTGGCTTAAATAACTAGATATTCATACTAGCTTTCTACTTGTACTGAACCTGTGCATGAAATTTATCAGGAAATTATCATTATGATTTAAATAGAAACATTCAATCTGCCTTTTTAAACTAGAACTAAGAGAAAGTTCTGGAGAGGTAAATATGGCTGTGATTTAGATATATTTCCCTTACTGTATAAACTTTCATTCTGTATTAGTCATAAATTAAAATAGGGGCTTGAGTGTTGTTTGGGGTTTTTGCATGTGTTTTTTTTTTCCTTTGGTGTGTGTGTGGAGTTTGTTTTTGTTTATTTGTTTGTTTGTTTTTCTAACAGCCTTTAAAAATTTGATTTACTTTAGTAAATATGATTAAAATTATGCAACACACTATTTCAGTGTAAGTGGAATATTTTCTGAAGAAATGATAGTAATTTCCTGTGGCATAAAAATCCCTGGTTTTTACCTGATGACTTTGACTTGACAGTTGAAGAAAGCCCAGTACATTCAAAATAGTACGTTCTTCAGTCATATTTTGGAGTTCAAACTGCTTCAACTTTTCTTCAAATACCATGAAAGTAGTCTTGCAATTTTCTATAGAAGTCTATTCTGCATTTCAGCCATGAGCTATCCCAGGAAAGGCTGAGTGAGAAAGAAGTCTGTTCTGATACACTGTAACAACAAGCATCTGAGGATAAATAGTTTTAGCAAGTGTTTAGTTTTTTAGGTCCTTCTGTAGTATCAAATTAATAGTAAGTTTTAAATAGAAGTGAAGTCAAACTATTTCTCCTTTCTTCCTTCACAATATTGCACTCTTCTTGAAAAGGTTAAGGAAAGAAGTATACAGCTATTGAGACACCTTGTGTTACTGCAGTGGCAGCTGAAGACTACAAATTCATAAATAATTAGACACCTAATTCCTGCTTATTTCTCACTTACTGTGTATATTCAAAACATCTTATTGTAAGCAGCTATCTTGGATAAACTGAATCAGTCTCTTGAGATTTCACTTACTAGACAAGAAGCTGGAATTAAGACCAGAAGAACTAGAGGTCCTTAAAACCGAAGTGTCACTCTCCTCTTCTCTAGGTGCCTCTGCCATGACTGCTCGAGTCTTCCTAGCACGAAAGTCACTATAGAATAAAGAATGTGAAAACCCATGTGTTACCATTCTGGGCATGGTCAGAAACAGAACTTCAGCCTCCTAGGGATTAAAACATATGTCTGTGTTATTTACAGTGAAGTGCTGTTTCTGAGTTGTCTGTGACAACAGAGGAGCAGACATAAACCAAGCACTGCATTGAACATGACAGGAGAAGGTACCAATACTTATTCCTTCCACACGATTTCCATGCCCAGTTCCTCTTTCCTTCAAAAATTCAGTAATTAGAAGGGTCACCCAGGATAAACGAGTCCTGCGGCCAGCTCACCCTTCAGCCTGAGGGTCTTGAGCGTTTTCTTCCTCTCCAGGGACCAGTGTCTGTATCAACAAGTTAGAGGCTGTAGCTGGTATCCCTCTTGTGTTGCATATAGCTGCTAAATAGCCTGTAGTCAGAGAACAAAAAGAGGAGTGAGCATAATTATCTTGGCTAGCGATGAGGGACTGACTCAGAAGAAAGAAGACCTCATTTCCAGCCTCTGCTCCAGACGTTATTTAAGCATCTTATCTAATGTCTCTTTCATTTGTACGCAAGCAGCAGAGAATAGCTTTTATTAGTTTCTGAGCAGCAAGACCTATGATATTTCTAAGTATGAGAAGTATGTTGTGCTTGAAAAACACAGAAAATGACAGAATAGGTGGATAGGAGTAGATTGCATGTGGCATTTACTGCTTCTGCAAGTGTAACCACGTTAATACCATACTCCTGCAGGGTGATTTTCCTTTAAGTGCAGTATTTATAAAATAACTGTGTAGCACTTTGTTCTGTTTACATTTTAGCAAACCCCTCTTGTGCTTACTTTCAAAAACTTTAAGGTGTAAGAGCAGATATTAACAGGTGTGGTTTCAAATTTTTATATATTTAAAGAAAAATATTTCTACTTATAATACACAAACACAATAAACATAAAACTCCTCATTCTTATTTTATTCCTAAGCATCAGTTTCAGAATGCATAACTTTAAAAACGTAATATTTTCTAGTAATAAAGTCTCACATCTTTAAATGAAAAAAAAAAAAAAAAGAAAAAAAAAAAAAGATAAAACTTTGACAGACCAGGATATTGCCAGGTGAAGGCAAGCTGATCTTGCTGGATTGACAAGATGAGGGAAAAGTCACATGACTGTCTATTTGTTTGGGTTTTTTTCAGTGACATTCATGCCCTTCACTCTGGTTTCTGTTACTTAAGTAATATATTTCAACATATTGGATGTTTCTAGAGCTGGGATGGCTTTATGGTCTGAAAGTTAGGCTGATGCTAAAAAGCTGAAAGAGATTCAGATCCTTGCTTTGAGTTTCTGAGTGATCCTGGACAAATTTCTAGCCTCCAGCCCAAGTACCGCATTTCTTGTTTACTAATAGCTCAGCTACAGAATAGGAAATATACAGAAAATAAGGATTATTCTCCTTATTTTGTCATTTATTAATGCAAGGATTATAGAGGCTGATGCAGTGTCAAGAACAATTTTTCGCTGAGCACTGTATGTAGGTAAAAATATTCATTCTCAGATTTAAAAAAAAATCACAAAATTGAACAGATGCTGCTTTGGGGTTGCACTTGGGTTAACATTGTATCTTGGTTTGTTAATGTCTTCTTTACATTTTTCTTGGCATTATTTTCCACAACCAATAATGTCCCTGCCTATGTTTCTGAGGAGCATGATCAATACTTCCTCTTTTTAGTTTAATGACAAATAGAATGAAAGATCGCTGCAGAATCCAATTATTTAAGGCTTACTCAGAAGAATTTGGCCAATGGAGGAAGCTTAAACTGAAAAGGGTTGATTTGAATACGAAAGAAGTGAATGTTGGTGCTCTATACAAATGCTGGGTATTGGTTATTGCAAATGGTGACAAAAAGAGGTTTCTCTTTCAAACGAGAGATTAGACCTTTCAGAAGGTAGTGGCTATGAAATACACAGAAAACTTATATTTCTACCTACATTGTCATAGTGTACAAAATTTTAGTGACGTCCTCAGGAAGAGGGACAAATAAAAGAAAATTAAGTTGCTTCTAAACAGCTGTGTTTGGCTCAGTAGCTGTGTTCAGGTAACTGGTTCAGCATCTGTCTTAGAAGTTCAGTACCACTAAAGGGTTTCCACTTTGTTTCTGGATAAGTCTATTGATTTGTTTTGTTGTTTGTTTGTTCGGTGGGTTTGGTTGGTTGTTTTTTGTTTATTTGGGGTTGGGGGGTGGGTAGAAGGGGGATGGGGCAGACCATATTAGAAAGCCTGCACTTCAGCTTATGCTAACAAAAGAAAATAATGTTGCCAAAAAAACTTTGGGAGATGCTGCTGTATAGTTCACCCCAAATAAGAGATCCAGCCTAATCCTAGAACTTAATCATCCAGTCCTATGAAGTGTCAGGAGGACATTACTTCTGTATGAATAAAAGCAAGTATAAAAATTTAGTCACATCTGTCCAGCCTCTCACACGGAATCTGCCATCCACTTTAGTTAAGACCTGATGCTAAATGCCATTTCCATCTTCCTTTCTGTTGTGGTTTAACCCAAGCTATCAATACAACCACGACAGCTGCTCACTCAACCCCTTCTACCCTTCCACCCCAACAGGGGAGAGAATTGAAAGGGAAGAGAGAAACTTGGATTGAGATAAACACAGTTTAATAAAATAACAAAATTACAATACTAGTAAATATATACATAAAATAGAAATAAAAGATGCCCAAGGCAATTCCCCACAAACTCTGTCCACACCAAGCATCCAGTCCCAGGAAAGCAGCACACAGTACCAAACTGTGAAAAAAGAGGAAAAAGGCAAAAAAAAACAATGCGTGAAAGAGAAAGCACCCAAGAGAGAGAAGAGCCATGGAGGTGAGAAGAGAAAACCAGAAGCCTCTCTCTTCAATATGAAGCATGATACTAATGGGGTGGAATACTCTCATTGATCAGTCTGGATGTCAGTCAAGCTCTGCCCCATCCATGACCCCCTTCCTCGATGCCTCACACCTGTGGGCAGAGCAATCAAAATGTCCTTGGCTCTCAGACCAGAGCAATTAAAAACATTAACTCTGTGTTGGTGTTATCTCTTGTTTCTCAGACTAAGTGCAAATAATGACTGTGCTGGCTGTGAAAAATAAAGGTTTCTAACCGCATTAAGAAAATTAACCCATTTTCAGTTAAACCAGCACTATTTCCCAGATACATTCTGGTAGTCTCTAGGACATTCTGTCTCAGCTGACTTTGGTAAAGAATCATTTTCTTCCTTTAATCTCATTCAAACACCAACTAATTGAAATTAATTACAGAGGCATGGTATCTGACTTTGACCTGTGAGAAACGGGTAAGTTTCTAGGCAAACCTCACCACATGCAGCAACCAAAACAGGACTACAAAGGGGGATGCGGAGCCTGTGCGGTAGGGACCGGCATACCACACAGACTCAGAAGTGTGGCTGAAATGCAAAAAAATGAAGTTTCTAGGGTCTATAGCTGTACATTAGACCTAGTTTGACTTTCAAATGTTCTTTTCAGTGTAAAGGTGGAAATTAGAGATTCAATATAAGAATTAATGCTTTCTCTTTTTTATATGAAAATGTTCTGAATGTGAGAAACATCACACTGTATTTCTCAGGGACCTACCTTGTTTAAATAGGTTGCACAAGGATACATAGTGAACAGGGAATCACTCTTGAAAAAAAATCTATTTAATGCTAGCAGACATTTCACCCATGCAAAACAGGTTTTTATTAAATGTTTGCTAACTAACATATACCTATAATATATTTTCCCTAAATTTAACATGGCCTTTACACTGTGTCTATAAAAGTTACTAACTTTAAAAAGTACAAAGAGAGCATTTAGTATCTCCAAGATCTAATGTACCTTTTACACTTAAATGCTGTGTCTCTAAATTTTAATTACATTTTATTAATTCAATTATATTAGTATTTAATTAAAATTTAATTCTTAAAATATAGCACCTTAAATTCCTAAATTCTTCAATATATTATTTAATTATTTTAATTGCACTTCATTGTTGATGGAGATATTTGGGGTTCCTTCAACAGAAAGATCCAGCTCCTTCCTTGCTATGTGCTTAGAAATGACTGGACACAAACTTCTGCTAAGTAAGTTAAAAGTAAATAACTGTATTTCATTACCTGCTTAATAATAATTTTTAAAAGGCATGTTTGACTATTAAGGGCATGTCTGTTCTACTACTGAAGTTATGACTAACAGACAGGCGTACATGTTCGATTAAATTTAACTAGGTTGGGCGGCATAGCCGTGAAAGGCTTCACAGATCTGGACTCACAATGGCTAAGCAACCCTGAAACAGTCCCTGGGTATGCGTGTGGTTAGGCAGCTTGCACTGAGTTCTGTGCATCATGTCTTCTCTGCTGCTGCTTGCCCAAAGCACCTATGTTAACTAACCATGGGACAAAACAAGGATATTCTCTTTATCCTTTCAGTTTCAGTGTTTTGACTCAACCTGAGCTTGTGCTTGAAAAGTCCTTCCAAACACAAAAAGACGTGGGCATGTTCTTTTGCAGAAACTTATCTTAAACTTAAAGATCTACATGTAACTTTTTCCACTTATGTCAGTTCCTTCCTTCCTTCATGCAACTTTCACACTTTCTGTGACAAAACTTGTGTTTTTTTGTTGTTTTTTTGTTTTTTTCTCCAGTTCTTCTGGAATTAGTAACAGGTATTCCCCTCCTCTTGCCAGTGTGGGTTTCTCCTACGACATCTTATGAAATATGCGCCAGGATAATGTGTCATGCTTGTTGTCAAGTGAGCTAATCAGAGCAAATCACTTTGCCAGTAGTCAGATATTTCTCAGATTCATTTATGTACCATCTCTGCTTCAACTTGTGTCCTGCTGGAAAGCTAACTCAGTTTCAACTGCCATAGTCACTGGCAGTGTGTGAGGTACCGCTTCTTTCCTCCTTGTGTTAATACATGAGGAGAGCATGGTCATTGCTGCCCATTCTTTCAGCCATAGTTTTGCTTCAGAAAGGGACAGGAGGAACAGTGATCCATGATCTAACAGAAGTGCATAGTGCTTTCCTTGAAACTCTGCTATCAACCCTCATGTGCGCAGGTCGAGCAGTTATTGGAAAGGAGAGACCCCAGAGGTGTTCGACTTGAGCTATTCTTTATTGCACTGTGTTTATTTATTGACCGCAAGCCAGACTTCTGTCAGAGACAGTCTCAACTCCTCTCTAGTGGTTGCATATGCTACCATTTCCTTCTCCACCTACTTCATTTCCTGTGCCATGTACTACATTCTTTTTTCTCTCATTTTTCCTTTCCTTCGTTTCCTATAATAGGCTCTCAACACCATCTTGCAGCAAAGAGGCAAAGTTTAAATGGAAGAGTGGCTCGGAGGGCTGATTAGTGACATGTGAAATGCACTTGTTTATGCATTTCCTTTCAGTTCTGTATACCCTAACAGCCATGCATCAGTACATACTATGCTGAAGGTCATTTTGGAATAAAAGTGGAATTCAAAATATACTTTATGTTGTCATTTTACATTCTTCTTTTGTATTATTGTCATTAAACTCCAAGACTGTCTAGCATCTCCTGTTAGATTATTTGAGTATCACATAACTTTACTTAATTTATCACTCATTAAGTTGATGTATTTAATGCAATGATTATCAGAGGTTTAAATGTGATGTTTGTGAATACACGGTTACACTTGGGTGCAAGTGCAATTAAGGTAGCATTATGTGCTACCTTAATTTTATGCAAGTACTTTTGCATGTACAGCTTAAAAATATGAGCAGATTTGATGCCTCTGAGAACAGGGTTTCTCTGTATTGTGCATAATAAACAAAGTATGTAGTGAAGAGTGTGCATTCCATTTCTAAATGAAGAACAGAAACTCCTATTTTTCCAAGTTATTTTTGTATATGATTAATCATACACAAACAATGCAAAATCCTTCAATGGAAATTACTCCATTTACTAATCTCACTATAACTTTTAGTAATGACAGCCTGTGTCTTTCAGATAAGAGTATGGAAAATGTAGCACAGGTGAGCATAGGAAACACTGTCAAGTGTTGGACTCAGACAAGAATTCTGTGATTATATAGCATAACAAAAGTGGATGATGCATGGAAGTGGTAATGTACTGCTGTACACATACTGTGACACCTGTGGTTGCACAATTTGAGTTGGACATGGTCTTCACTCCTAAAGCAAGTGATCTGCATTCAAAGGTCTCCAAAAGATAATATATTCAGAGTTCAATTATTTACTAGTTTTACACCAAGCTAAATGAAACAGATTTTTACTGAAAAGAAAATTATTGTTTTCCATATGTTCCCTTTAAAGAGACACATGTCTTTGTGTGTGTAGCTACCCTAGGCTTTTTGGACGTGTCTTCTGTCTACTTTGGGAAAATAGGTTCATGTAGGTCTCTGAAATCTTTGTAAAGAGCTTTTCCATGGAAAAGAGAATAGGGAAAGTGCTCTGTCATGCTAATTTGTTTAAAAATGGAATGATTTTTGTCTGTGTTTTTGTTTTTTCTTGTACACAATGCAAAATTTAAAGAAATGTCAGAGCCACAGATACAACTTCATGCATGGCTTTTCACAAATCAGTTAATCCTGAAGTACTGGAGGTTTAATAAGAGGGGGCGGAAATTAAACAGGAATGATGAAAGAGCAGCTTTCAGTAAAACACACAATTGAAGGTCACTTTCTTCTTCTGTGTGGTAATACTCATCCTTGAGTTACAGAGTTGCTGGTGTTCCAAACTGACAGTAGCAGAATTCAGTTTATACCAGATGTGACGGATCTAATATGTGAGAATGACTCTGTAGAATGAAAGGTGATCTTCTGAATCCCCCTGTTATCCTTTTAGACTTTGTTCTGTTTCCAGTGTGAAACCTGAGGGATGGAAGACGACCCTTCTGGGGGAGGATTTAGCGAGACCATTGATTTGCCTGGTCGGACATATCTTCTTTCTGAGATTATATGACAGTATGGCAAAAAGAATTGGTGAGGTAGACAACCTACTAAAAATTTCATTGTCATGATACATATTTTTTTTATTATATTTGTCATTATTTGATACTTTTAGTGATTGTTTTAATGAGTCAGCAAACAATTTCAGCAAAAGAAAAATCTTTATTTGCATTCTGTGGTTGTCTTATGATAAACATCAATTCAGCAAATGGAAGATCAACAGAACAAAAAAAAATTCTTGTAATTTAGGATAAAAGAATGAACAAATCAATGCACATCTTTATAGAAGGTTGCATCTTTTTATTGTTTTTGTCAGTCCATTGTTTACTCTGGACATGTCTTGAGAAGAGTTTATTGAGGTACTTTGGTATTTCTCAATGGGGCCTGGCCAAATTCTAGAATTGGAGATGCTTAAAAAAATTAATAGGGGATAAAAGTTAACCACCCATTTTACAGATCTCAGATACTGTTAATTTTGAATCTGAATCATAGGGTAGGGGAGTTATACTGTCCAAGATTGTCTATCCTTTAATACAACTATACATAGATTTATAGAGCTATATCTTGTAACAGTGTGATAATCCTTTAATATTTCTTTTCTTTGCCTTCCTTTCTCTTCTTCTCTAACAGAATAGTAGCTCCCCATATGTAGGGGTTTTTTTATTTTAAAAACTATGTCCAGAGATTTCACTCCATCATATAAATTATTACTACATAGACGTGACTCTACCTGACCTCAGTGACATTGCTTCAGTGTAAAACTTGTGTCAGGAAGAACAGTCAGACCTCTTTCTTGTGCTGAAGAGAAACCTCCACTATCTCTTACACAGTAAAAGACTCATGCTGCCTCTTTTGTATTCCCAAACCACTCTGCATGACCAGACTTTTATAAGATATTCTCTTAACCAGGTCTGTGTTGCACTTAGAAAATAAAATCATAAAGTTGATCTGTATGGAAAATAAAGTTGAGGAGAACTAGTCTTCCAGTAATGACTTTGCTGTATGGCTGCCGTGATTTCAATGAATTAATCCTGCTCGGATTTGTAGCTGAGAAGTAATGTTATGTGACAGTATTCTCTGACATGGCCTTTTTAGATTTTATATTTCAGTTTATCCCCTATCATATTTTTGCATCTTAGCTGTTCAGGGGGACAGACTAGCACTGTTTAAATCAGAAAGCCTCATTAACTGTGTCAACCCAAAGGCGGAGATTGTGACTTGTTAGAAGTGTTAGATGACAAGAGTACATACATTGTCACTAAATATAAAAGCTTGAGGAACAGTCTCTTTCAGAGCACTGCTTCTCATCCAAAAAGAGAGAGGGATTTGCGGGGGAAGTGGAGACAAAAAAGCCTGTTCACATTTCGTGTTTTACATTTTGCAGTGTTTCTTTGAAGCAGAACTAAGGAAATGTTTCTTTGATCCCACCAAACCAAATACCTTACTAAAAAAAAAACCAAAAAAACAACTAGGAAAATTTATAATACCTTGCAGCATCTTCAACCTGATTTTTTCAGTGCATTAGACAAAAAGTTTATTTATTCACACGGATTTGCCTTCAAGATGCCTGGCATTTTCATGCCTACTCTCAAACCATTTATCATTTGAAAATGCTTCTACAAAATTAGCCCAATAGGCAATTATTTAAATGGGCATTGCCTATATGCAAAGAAATTTCAATTCACCTTCATCTTTTGTAGTCATTTCCAGTATACAACAGGAAAGTGGACACCATGCCCAGCAGGTGGGCACACGGTATGGATGCTGTGCTTACATTCAAGTTGGGGTAGTTCTCCCAATGACAGTTCTGTGAAAGGGACTCTATGACCATATGTTTAAATACAGTGACCAAGCTGAGAAGAACGATTCTACCAGGAGTCCTGGTGGAAGTTTACCTGGGAAGACATGTTGGTAACTTGGAGTCTCTGAGAAGCAGTTGTTAGAAACTCACATGGTTTTAGAGAAAAGAGGGGTCATGAGATCCCTGGAGGAAATGATATGGCCCAAACTAAAAGAGTTCTTCAAGTTATGAAGGAACTGAAGCAAAAACTGGGGTATTGGACTTCATATAAAGTGTTACCCAGGCTGGTAAGCATGAACTAGGTAATTGTAAATGTGGAGGGAAATCCAGAAGGGAGACATCTAGAAAGTGAGGAGCAGGGTATTTGCAGCTAAAGCTACGGTTTGAATTTTGTGGAAATGCATGTATTTTCCTGATGGTCAGTCAACTCAGTCAGAGTTGTTTAATTAGTAAGCTAAAACGAAATACCGAGTAACTCCTCTGAAGTGTTCAGTGTTTCGGTTATTTATAAACAAGATTTTTCAAGGAATAGTAAGAGTTATTTAATATCCACAAATAAAAATCTTCTGATGCATGTAGATGCCATTTCTGAACTTGCTCTACAATGATAAATGGTCATAGAGTTGAAGAGAGCATACTGAAGTGTACTAGTGGGTGATGATTCATAATCAGTTGTCGCAGAACATTTTGATATCCAATTATTCACTCTTGAAATGAAAATATGCTACAGAATAATATACTTTTTTAATATTCTTCTTTCCTCTTTGATGCAAAACAGTCACAGCTCAGCCCAGTTCCAAAAGCCAAAAGAGTAAGTATTGCAGGGCTGGTGGTAATAGTTTCAATTGAAGACATAGAAATTGAAATGTACATTTAAATACCATAATGCTACACTGCTATACTATATAATTCAAATGTATCCAGCTATAAACTGTGTCTGGTAGTTCATAAGTAAAAATTGCTTTAATCATGGTATTTCTTTACTCTCATAAGGTAGGTTTGCACCTGTATAAATTACTACCAACAGCTAGGGAACACGTCTATCATCTCAAAAATACAACACCAGAAACTCCATTTTACTGGAAAATTATACTTATCCTCATTATCTGTGAACTAGACAAAGTTGTCAGCAGTATACATCGAATCCTGCTATAACCATCACATTTAGAGTGTTTTTCTTCTAGTCATAAAGCTTTGATGCTACTCCAATTAAAATAAGAAGTTGCATGAAAGAACCACAAGTCCTCTACCTCAAAGCTAGCATTTCTATGAGGATGCCATATGTCTGCACTCTCTGTTCTTTCTAGAGCAAAAGAATAATCATTAAGATTTATATATTATTTTAATCTTGCACTATAAGGAAGGAAAATAGGTAGAAGACTTCAGCTAGAATGATCAATTATTTTGTAAAACTCCTTAAAAATTATTTAAAAAAAAAAGAAATTCATTTGGCCAAATGATTATTTTTCATAATTTTGCTCTAAAAGCTTTATATCTGCTCAGCAGGAGATATTTTATTTATTTTTACTGAATTTTCCTAGGCTTGTATCTCCTAGCATGCAATTGTTAATGCTTCTTTTATAGAAGAGTGTCCAGATTCATAACATATTCTGAGTTCACTCATGTTTGTAAAACATAATTAATTGTGATGATTGACATTGAAATAAGCAGAGTTTGAGAGCAGAAGGAAGCACAAAGAAAGAAAGTATTAACTTTTCCTTTTATTTTAGGTTACTTTCACAGGTTCTATACAAGATTTTAATGTGAATTTGTATTGAAAATTTTTTTAAATATCCTTTCTATGTATTGATAATTTTAGTTTTCCTTTTTTTTTTTTTTTTAACTTTTTTCCAATTTAATGAATAAACAGCACTGTGAGAAGAGAAATATCCCTTCCTTGTTTTCTTAAAATACAGAGCACCAGGGCTGTAAGTACTGCAAGGGAACACAGGGACATCTTTAAACTTATGGCCACAGGTCAGAAGCAATGCATGCTCTACAGAAACGGAAGGCAAAGATTAAAGGAAGAGTGGGAAAAAAGTAGAGACAGAACAGTTCGGTAGCTGGGTTTAGGATCCTGCCCCATCCCTGGAGACATTCAAGGCCAGGCTGTATGGGGCACTGAGCAACCTGATCCGGTTAAAGATGTCCCTGCTCATTGCAGGGGGATTGGACTAGATGACCTTTGAAGGTCCCTTCTAACACAAACTACTCCATGATTCTATGATTCTATGAGCCTTGCAACGAGAGGTTTTCTCCTACAAAAAGAACACTGTACACTGCCCCAGGCTGAAGTGAAGGAGTTTGTACAAACCTTTAATTTCAGTGGTATGCATTAACTTCAGAATAATGGAGTTTTCTTGGTTTGGTTCTTTGTAAAAACTTACTAGGTAGTAGCATTTTTTTTATGAAACTGTTGCTGAGCTATAGCAACCCACAGTCACCTGACGTAATCAAATTGAGCAGAAAAAGATGTCATTTTTGCAAATGAAAAATATGGCAAAACATTAAGCCAAGTGTTCCCATTTTATAACATGTATCTTTATAAAACTTCTGAAATCTAGATAACTCTTCTAGCAAATGGACACCAGAAACCTAATTCTGACCTGACAATGAAATGAAACAGCAAAAACGGGACAGATCTTCTCAAGATCTTCTCACTGGCTTTGGTACACATCCAGAATACAACAAAAATGATTTTTCAGACAAGAATTACTAAGAATTAGTAAAAAAGGTCTTTTGGTTTTTATTGAAGGAGAAACAGTTTATTAGCTGGCGATCTTGTATCACTATGGTTGCAAGATTCCACAGCCACTCAAGTTAAAGATAGCAGCTGTTTCACCACTTGGACTGTTTAAAATGTCATTCCAGTGTAAAGCAGATGAGTGGAAATTCTGTTCCCTTGCAGAGTAGCTACTACATAAAACATCTGTTTCACAGTATCACAGTATGTTTGGGACTGGAAGGGACCTCAAAAGATCATCTAGTCCAATCCCCCTGCTGGAGCAGGAACGCCTAGGTGAGGTCGCACAGGAACATGTCCAGGCGGGTTTTGAATGTCTCCAGAGAAGGAGACTCCACAACCTCTCTGGGCAGCCTGTTCCAGTGCTCTGTCACCCTTACTGAGAAGAAGTTTTTTCTCAAATTTAATTGGAACCTCTTGTGTTCCAGCTTGATCCCATTACCCCTTGTCCTATCGTTTGCCACCGAGAAGAGCCTGGCTCCATCCTCGTGGCACTCACCCTTTATATATTTTCACAACCTTAAAACTATATAACATCAAAGAATAAGGTAATAATTAAAACAAAAAAAAAAGTATGGCCAGTTTCACCAACCATTTTCTCCCTCCATAAAACAGCAAAAGATTATTGATAAAGAAAAACCCGCCTAGTGCACAAGAACAGGATGTTATTCACTCCAGCTAAAACGGAGCCCTCTGACAGATCTCTAATGCCTACAAAACAAAGGCATACTCACTCTTATCAAACTCGAAGGCAACATTTAGCTTGGAAAACAATGTAAAATCAACAACTAAAAAACCAAACCAACCCAAACCTGAAACTAAAGAATTTCATATGGGATCAAATAATATAGAGTATTTGTTTCTTGTTGTTTTAAATATAGTTGAACTATTTTGTTGATAGAATATGTTTATTGTTCCACTCAGTAATTTATTCATTCTTTATCTCTTTAAGGACTTGTTTCTTTTTATGGCAGCAAGACACTCTTTGTTCCTAACAGAGCCAGCACAGCAAGTGTACAAAGTGGCATTTATTTGTAGGTCAGGGTAGTGATGTTTTGTGTAGTAACATAACACAGTACTATATTATGTTACGACTTAAGATTAGCTGGAGCTATTTGCTTTTTTTTCTAAGTTTAAAGAGGATGACTTCCTAATGACACACTGTAGGGTTTCCCCAGAAGCCCTGCTGCCAAAAGAAGAGCTTTTATGCTCCCAGCCTCAGGAGGAATACCTCCATGGCATTTCAGAAAAGCATGACAGAATGAGCAATAATAGACAGAAAAGAGAAGGGCAGTTTCTCAGTCATATTAAAAAAAAAAAAAAAAAGAAAGTGCTAAGAAGCTGAGGCTGTTCAGCATAGGGAAAGTGTAATGATATGACATGTGTCAAAAGGGTTGCCCTATCTGTTTCTGCTATTCACAAACTTCATGTTCATACATCTGAAGTTCACCTAAGTTCATTAAGTGCACCTGGGTAAGAAAACCCAAGTAACTTCCACAATACAGTCAGAATATTTTTTCTGTTTCTTGTCTCATATTTTGCATAGATGTCATGGTGTGGAACAGGGTTCACTTCAGCTACAAATTGGTGCTCACATTGCAATTTTAAACCAGGTTATTTAATTCTTTAAGATAATGAAAGGAAAGTTTTGCTCTGAGAAGTTCTTTTATTTTCTTTGGAGGGACAGAATTGTTTTTACACTTATAAGATTTTGGGCACAGAAAAAATTTATTCAGCTTGAAGTAAGGCCCAAAACCAGGCTGTTTGGTTTGCATGACCATAAGCTTGCCTGATTCTTCCCACCACTCTGGACTAGAGTAATAACAATAAATGTATTACTATCTCCTGCTTCTTCTAGATAAGCTGCTGTTGATTCTAAGCCACAGGTCAAAATCCAGTGGGAGTTGATATTGTGCTCTTCAACTCTTTTTTTGCCTTTTCCCCACCTTCCTTCTGAAAACGTTTGACTTCTATAAAAACAAATAATTGTAAAAGCTAAAAAAATAGTAAGGGAAGCTTTGTTTAGAAATCATCTCATTTAACACTAGTCTAATATCCTGCAATCCTACATCTACTTATTGATTATTTCTTCTGTTTACTCAAATGGAGATTTACCGTATTTCTCTCACACTTCATTATTCTAATTGCTTCCCTCATAGAACGGAAATATCTCTCTGCATTTTGGCACACAGTCTCCTGAAAAATTGAAATATTTAAAAATAGTATTTCTTTGCTTATTGGCAGAGGACTTCAATAGTAATTTGGCAGAAGATTGTCTGATTGTTGTATATGGCTCCACCCCTTTCTTTCTCTTTTTTAGCCAGTTCCTACTTTAGAGTTGGCTGGTTTGGAGGACTCATTTGTGAAATGCATGGTGTATATGTCCAAGCCTATCATGCTGTTCATTGAGTTGCTTTGTTCTCCCTAATATTGCTGCCTCAGTAAAACCTGGATTTCTGGATTCTTGTCTCCAGTAAAAATTTTGTTGACAAATATAGACAACACCATTTTAATATGAACATTAATATATAATTTCCATGTCTATCGATACGGACATTAACACAAAGCCTAAGTAGTTAATTTCTGCTATTTGGTAGAAGATAAGTTTTCATGAACCCTAGAATTTAATTCTGTAGTTGGGTGGGGCTTTTTGTGTTGGTATTTTACGATGGCTATATTTTATAAAATGCAGTCTAAGAACAGTTAAAATTTTATGCAGAGTTTAAGAGTATGTAGTCAGTCGATACAGAGATATGTACACGACTGGAATCATAGGCCTAAATACGTGATATTTGGATACATCTGGTTACACACAGTGCAAGTTCTTAGAGACTAATAAAAAATACTTCTGTTTGGTAGAGCTTGTCTCTTCAAAATGATGGAGTAAGAAAAATTCAGGCTAACACTCAGTGGATGATTGTGAGACACTGTTGGGGAAAAATGTAGATCTCAGTGTATGTAAATCACTGGGTTTTGGTAAATGAAAAAAAAAATTAAAGATGTTGCATTAAAGGCTGATGAGACTCCTCTTGGTATGATGTACAGTTCTGACAACCCATGTTTTAGGAAGATTAATTCAAATTTTGGTGCTGCCTCATAGAAAACCTACTCAGACAGTTCCTGAATCATTTCTGTTAAGTGGAGCTTATGAGAAGAGTACTATGATTTAGATCACTTGATGTTACCCCAGAATGGGACTTAAAGAACTTCTTCTAGGCTTGTATTTCTTTTCACAGAATCACAGAATGTTTGGGATTGGAAGGGACCTCAAAAGATAATTTGGTCCAATCCTCCTGCTGGAGCTGGAACACTTAGATGAGGCTACACAGGAAGGTGTCCAGGCAGGATTTGAATGTTTCCAGAGTAGGAGACTTGACAACCCCCCTGGGCAGCCTGTTCCAGTGCTCTGTTACCCTTACTGAGAAGAAGTTTCTTCTCAAATTTAAGTGGAACCTCTTGTGTTCCAGTTTGAACCCATTACCCCTTGTCCTACCGTTGGTTGTCACCAAGAAGAGCCTGGCTTCATCCTCATGACACTCACCCTTTATATATTTGTAAATATTAATAAGGTCACCCCTCAGTCTCCTCTTCTCCAAGCTAAAGAGACCCAGCTCCCTCAGCCTTTCCTCATAAGGGAGATGCTCCACTCCATTAATCATCTTTCTTGGCCTGCGCTGGACTCTCTCCAGCAGTTCCCTTCCCCTTCTGAGGGGCCCAGAACTAGATAGACTATTCCACGTGTGGTCTCACCAGGGCAGAGTAGAGGAGAAGGAGAACCTCTCTGGACCTACTAACCACCCCCCTTCTAATACACCCCAGGATGCCATTGGCCTTCCTGGCCACAAGGGCACAGTGCTACTTGTGAATATCCATCTAGCATGTGTCATCCAGAATACCTTTATTTATATAAAGCACTCACTTTTGCAATGCTTGACAAGTGAGTGTTTGTAAAAAAAAAAAAAAAAGTTACATGCAAAAAGAGGAAAGGGAAGGGAAGGGAAGGGAAGGGAAGGGAAGGGAAGGGAAGGGAAGGGAAGGGAAGGGAAGGGAAGGGAAGGGAAGGGAAGGGAAGGGAAGGGAAGGGAAGGGAAGGGAAGGGAAGGGAAGGGAAGGGAAGGGAAGGGAAGGGAAGGGAAGGGAAGGGAAGGGAAGGGAAGGGAAGGGAAGGGAAGGGAGAAGTATCAGGCCTTTACTTACAGTTCCCCTGTAAGGTACAGTGTTTGTTATTCTTGGAGATTAAGTGGAAAACCATCAGATATTCCTGGTTGGGTTTGTTTCTCATGTTATTCCATTTCAGTTAAGTTTGAAATAGTATAAACATATCATAGGCATAGTCTCATTATGTGATATTTTGTTCATCTTATACAGAGACCTAGATAAAATCTTGAAGCATAGTTGCATTCATTAATAATAAATCAATTAGTCAAGGTAGCTATGGTGTGACAGATGATTATGTGAGCAGGGATATGAATGGCAAGACAGATACTCTTTGGGAAACAGACTCAAAATGCAAAAAGTACAAACCTGCTTCTACAGTGGCAAAGTTCTAGCCTAATAACAGCATTGAATAGAATTAACTATAAATTTTAAAGACTCAGCTAGGTGAAAGGGCAACAGTCTTAGACATACTTAATGCTGCAGGCAGAGGCACTTAGGGAATTTTCTACTGTTAGAGGGACTTATTAAAAAACAACTCTTGTGTAAACCAAGGATGCTTCTCAGAAATATGTTGATTCGGTTATTGTATAGCAGAAAATTAACCTATGCATTTTTTTTCTGCTGGCTCCATGGGACTTTTGCAAAGGCTTCCAGTCATGGACCAAGCATTGGCTGTGCCTGGGAGACAATGACTGTAGCAGGAATTCCCTGGCTTCCATTCCCTGGCTACAGTGGGCTACCTGGAAGTCCTGAGTGACCTGGATCCTTCTTCCAGAACCAGAATAGTTGGATTCTTGGGGCAGAGCTTGCTTAATAGGATATTTCCCTGGATAGGATTCCATAAAACACACACAAAAAAGAGAATTTTCTGCCGAAGTGGAACAAACAAAATTGTGAAATGAATCCCTTGCAAACTAGAAATCATTCATTTCATATAATTCTGTCTCTGTAAATACTATTTTAATGGATGGGTTACCCCACTGCTAGATGACATTCAATTTCTGCTTCTCTAGTGAGCTGTTAGAGATTGCAGATATAGAAGGTAATGCTCAGTTTAACAATGAGAGCCATTAATCCTGCAAAACATTCTAACCCAATATTCTAACTAAATGTGAAATGTAAATGCCAAAAGCACAGGCTAATTGCGAAAAATTGACCCATGTAAACAACTTCATAATCAAACTGAGGGTAGTGATAGTCCAGGTTTAAAATTACAGAGCATTAGGCCAAGACACCCCATTCAGAGCAAGTATCGGAAAACCAGCACTATATGAAAATGAAGAAAAAGCTGTGCATTGAGTCTAACCTTGAAAAAAAATTTCTGTATTTCCAGGCATTGGGCTGGCCTCCAAGTACAATTTAAGAAAGCCTAATATTAATCACATGCTTTGTAAATGTTGTTCTAATCTATATGGTGTTTTGCTCTGTATTCTGTGCTGAAAACAAACAATCCAACAGTCAGGAGGTAAAAAATAACACTTACAGGATGTGAGATCACTGTCCTTATGAAACCTCCACTCTTTGAGGCAACTGGCATGGCACAAGATATGAATATCAGAGTAACTACTGATATGTTTTAATGAAGACTGAAACAGTATAGTTCTTTCCAGCATTGAAAAGAGAAGTTTTAAATTCGAAACCCAAATAACCACTTCCATGATTGATCCAGTTTGCATGAGCCACGCCAATTAATTTGGAAGAGTGCTGTTTCTACCTAAACTGAAATAAATACTCCATTGTCATACATACCTTGATGTATTAACCAATGTGGTCCTAGGTGGCCAAGTGGGTGAACCTTCACCGCCCTGCAGATGCTTTTGAGAGCACCATATTTACTGGATGCTCAGTGTGCCAAGTTTTGAGGCCACACTCAAAGCACACATCTTAGCCGGCATGTTAGGCTGAAGTATCAGGTTCTATTGCATGTCCCCCACAAAGTATAAACAAGAGTTTCTATACAAAAAGTTCCTGTATGCAAAAAGAACAAGGCTGGAAAGAGTCAATCTGGATTTACAAAGAGCAGACTGTGCCTGATCAACCCGACTGCTCTTTCTGGTGAGTTACGTGACTTCATCACTGGGCAGAGACCAGCAGATAGTTTTTACCTTCACTTTAACAAAGCTTTCAGTATGGTCTCTCATAACATCCTCATAGTCAAGTTGGGGAAGTATAGACTGGATGAATGGACTGCTAGGTATGTTAAAAATAGGCTAGATTGTCACACTCAAAGAATAGTGCCAATAGCCAGAAGGCCAGTTACTAGTGTCACCCCTCAGGTGCTGATCCTGAAAACAATACTGTTTAGTATCTTTAACCCACATGATGGGGCATAGTTACTTGTCAAGTTCACAAATGTTACTAAGCTGTGAGGAACAGTTGATAAACTGGAGAGCAGTGCTGCTCAGAGGGAACAACTGAGGTCGACGGGACCAACTGAGGTCAAAGAGACCTCAATAATCTCAAGAAATGGGCAGACAGGAATCTCACAGAATTCAACAAAGATCCGTGCAGAGTCATGCCAATGGGATAGATGAACTCAATACTCCAGGCTGACTGCTGGAAAAGGATTTTGAAGAAAAAGTTGTGAGAGTCCAAGTGGACAACAAGTGGAATATGAGTCAGCAATGTGTTCCTGCAGTAATGAAAGTTACCTGTATGCTGGGCTGGGCTGCATTGTCAAAACACAAGGAAGCAGGTTTAAGGAAGTTATTGTTTTCCTCTAGTCAGTATTCATAAGCTCTCAACTGGACTATTATGCTGAGCTTCTGGTCTCCCAGTACAAACAAGATGTCCACCAGGATGGCTGGGGAGCTGGAAGGCAGGAGTTACTAGAAGAGGGTGAGAGAATTGGGTTTGTTCAGCCTTAAGAAAGAAAAGTTAGCAAGGTGATCTTCTCAATATTTTCAACTACAGTATGGGAAGCCATCAAGACTTACCCGGAGGCAGCGGAACAGTGACAGGATGAGACATAGCATGCTCAGGCTACAGCAAGGAAATTTTCTGGCATACACTAGAAAAAAAAAAAAAAAAAATTATCCATGCTAGGAGGTACTATTGGGGAACTTCTAACCTAAGAAAGGTGGATAATTTGACTGGAGAAGGTTTTCAGCAATATCATATACTTTTGAATTTTTCTTTGCTTTTAGCAAGAGATGGGGCTGGATGACCTCCAGAAGTGCCTTCAGACCTATGTTTACTGTGAGTTTGCAATGCAGCACCCTCAGACTGCATTACAGCCGACGGCTTCCTGGACGGACCAAAATTTTGGTAGTATTAGTATTTCCCTCTCTCCATTCACTACCTCCGTCCCACTGACTTTCACAGTCCACTTGCAACCTGCTGCCTACTTCAGCACTGCAATGACAAACAGCTGCTCCTACCATCCAAGATCTGGTCTTCATAAACAACAGGACCATAAATTATGCTATTTCAGCCTTTGACAGATTCCATATACAGCTGAAGCTGTCACCTGCCCAGCGTATTGTCCTTCTCTTCCACTTAGTAGAAGATACCTATTTCTGAGTAGGAACTTGTACAACTAGGTGAACTTCCAGGCTTAAAAACAAAAAGTCCTGAAAACACAAGTTTCATTTACCTGTAAAATGTACATTGAATTTCAGTTGCAGTTTACTTGTTCTTTTCTCTTATCTCTAATTACTTTTTCTAGACTTCTCCCTTTTCTCAAGCAACAACAGGTATGGGAGGCCAGGTTGTGCATGACTCAGGCATCTTTCACACAATTAGTACACTCTGAGGGTGCTGGCCAATTAAGTCTGCAGGTGCACCTCAGAAACACACATCCAGGTGTCACATTGTGGGGGAGATAAAATATTTGTGGTACCATAGTCCACCCAGAGCTGGAACATGGCTGTAATTTTCTTCTGTCTTCTTTTATATAGCCTGGTAAAGACAAGTTCAGTATTCAAAGCACTAGCACAGAAACTACATTATGTCAATAAAAGTCCTTCCTCTGCTACAGATTTTCTGTATTATCTGGTTGTCTACCCTTCATAACTGTTTGTGAGGAAGGGTAATAAGATTTCTTTACCTTCTTTACATGCAATAAAAAGTGCTAAATATGAAAGGGTCACTGCAGTATCATGCAATGTATATGTCTTTGCTATATATACACTTGCTTTTTTCGCTAACAGATGCTTACTAAATTATTTTTTTATAAGTACATCAAGTTCAGTTATAAAGTCTTTATTTTCTCTTCTCAGAATCAAATCAAAAGCCTGATTTTTTTTCACTACCTACTAATTCTTTGATCCCTGTTCTAGAATTTGAAAGATAAAGATTATATATAACGTGAAAAAATAACCAGAAAGGTGGGAAAAATATTTAAAACTTCCCTACACCCTGCCCGACCCCTTCCCCACAAATACTACCATATAAAGCAGTAGTTTTTAGCTGAAAAGCACTATGTTTCTAAAGTGTTGTGTTATTTTATTAGACCGCTTTGATTTTTCTTCAGGTAGTAACTCCAAGGTTATGATCTTGTGATGATTCAACATTAGAAGTCTACTGACAACATTCATTACACATTTCCAAATTCTGTGTCAAAATCCTTATCCATATTAATGCAGTTTTAAGGCTGTCACTGGATAGTCAACAGTTTGAACTAGTTGTACTTTCTCATTTGTTAACATATCTTAATCTCAAAGAGCTTTTAAAGGAAAATAAAATTATGAAATATATTTTAAATACTACTTTTATTAAAGATGTGCTGACTTGTTTCATTTCAAAAATGAAACCTTGTCGTTTGTATTAATCATAAAGAAATAAGTTCTGAATTATAGGAAAAATCTAAACAAATCTGATTATTGTGTGATTTGTCACTGTGGGGTTTACAGTATTTTCATAAAAGCAATCTGTGAGGTAAACCACCCATCTCAAGGACAAATGGAGTTTATTAGGCTGACCTTGAAGCAGTGGCAAAATTAAATATTGTAAAATTGTTTTTAAATTTATCTGTCATAACAACTTTTAAACATATTCATTGGCACGGAATGTATTATTAATAAAAAAATGTTCTCCTGTTTCTTTTCTTCATTTTACATAAAATCCTGTAGTCTGCAATTACCAATAAACTGGGATCATACCTATGTTGGCTTATCCAACAAGCTAATTGGGTGTGGAAATTAGTTTTGCTATTAGATTCTTATGTTTCATATACAATGATGCTGTTAAGAAAATGACAGAAATTAGTTAGTCTCATTGTGAAAATGGAAATCAACCTTGCATATTACTGAAGTCATGTTCAAGGATTGAAAAGTTTTAGTCTGACCGTTGAAGCATAGAAGGAATACTGTACACTTAAGTGAACTTTTAATGAGTTGACTTTTATTCAGATTTTTAAAGACAAATACCTCTAATTTTACTACAGCAATTAAACTCTAGGATGTCCTTATTAATTTTAATTATTTTGTATATATGTGTAAATGTATTCATCATAAAATGAACATTTTGGAATTACTGTCTAAAATAAATGTTCCTTTTGCATTTCTTCACATTGTTGATTTGCTTTTGCTTTTGATTTTAAAGTTTGCAGTTAAGGGAAAACATCATCAAGATGTTAGAAGAAAAGCAAAAAAAAAAAAAACCAAAAACTAAAATCTATCTTGAGAAAACAAATTAACTTCTTCCTTGGTACTTGAAAAGTGCTGCAAGCAGCTTTCTAACTGCTCAGATAAAGGGAAAATACTTAGGAAAATTCACAGCAAGAATTAAAGATACTAATCAGATGCCCTCTTATTGGTGAAAAAGATTTTACAGATACCAGCAACAAGTGTTTTTAATATTTGTGTGCAACATTTGCTTTTTATATTTGTGATAACATTTCTACACACAATCTCCTGTGTGAAGTTATTTCTCAAATTAATCACAAAACTTTATGTCCCCGATAAGTTGAATGTGCAAGTCCATTGACTGAGCAGCAAGAATTGCACACTTAGTAATACAATCAGGCAATGGTGAAAGTTGTAGATGTTGCACTGTAGATCACTGTGTTTCATGTAATCTCCACCACCACCTTCAACTGTTTTACTTTTTTTTTTTGGTAGCAAAGAAAATATGTTAACTGCCTGCCTGCTCTGTCGCACACCAATGGCTACCACTGCCTTTCAATAAGAGCAGACAGCACTATTTTGCCTTGGAAATAGGAAACATGGAGGCAAATTGAAGGGAAGGTATTGGTAAAAATTGTATTCTGTGTGATCACCTGAACCAACTGAAAATAGTTAGGTAAGAATAAATCTATAAAAATAAAACTTCGTGAGTGATAGCAGTTATTTTCACACAATATATTTCCCCAAAATTTTGGAATTACTAAGTGCATGTCCTTGAGTGTTAATATTGCCTTTCTGTGTGATACAACAGATTTCAGATTTATTGTATCACTTTCCTGACATTCAGCATTATGTTTTGCAGGACACAGCCTTCTGCATATGTCAGATGTTGTCAGCTCCCCACTTGATTTGATGGCGTGTTATTGAATGGGATGTGACTTGAAGTGGTAGTGGTTTTCGGTCCTTACCAAGATTGGGTTGGTGTGATACTACATGTTGTGCTTTGAACACAAAATTGGGATTAGCGTGTGAATCTGTGTTAAAACTCATATATTAAGGGATTTCAACATACCATTCTTCCAACAGCAGTGACAGTTGTTAGCAGTGTATATTGCATCAGTGAGAGTTATCCCAGAAGACTATATTGCTGACTTGGATTGTTAACCCCGTATACAAATGACATGCTTCCAAGTTGTGGGACACATCCACTATATGCCGTGCTGGGCAGAAAGAAGAATCTATACTTAGGAAGATAATTTAACCAGTCAGATACAATTGCCCCATTTATAATTTATACCTAACTAATCCGAGCAAAATTCTAATTTTCTGTTAACTGTCATGCTTTGGTGTTTTCGTGGTTTGTTTTTGTTTGTTTGTTTGTTTGTTGTTTGTTTGTTTGTTTGTTTGTTTTCTGATTTTGTGAAAGACTTTATTTTGCATATTATTTTGAGAACAGTTTTGGCAATATTACCATGCTGCATCAGAGTCAAAATATCAAACCCATATTAATCTGGGCAGAAAAATGCCACCGAAGTTATTGATGTTGTTCTTGATTATCAGTTAAAGACTCTTAGAAAGATACTTTTGAGGCAACTCCTCAGTTAATTTAAAAATATATTACAGGTATTTTGCCCTAAATACTCAAAAAAACATGCTTTTAGAAGAATTGTACCTGGATGTTATACTGTTTTGCAGTCTGTATCATTGAACAGAAAGTCTGAATTGAGTGATAGGTTTGATTTGTACTTGAAGAGGACATCTCAAGTAGTAGTTATTTCAGCAAAGTCAGATGTTACCCGACTTGGAAAAAGCCATTTCCTTTTCCTCAGATGCTCAAGTAGCAGTAAATAAGAAAGTAAGAACCTTTAAACTCGCAGAGAATGTTCTGCACATTCATCTTCCTGACCCTGAGTTCTGCAAATCTCAGCTTTGTAGTTACATAAGAATTTGGAATATGATCTGACCATCTATTCTTTAGAGAGGCAGAAGAAAACTGTAGATTTAGAAGACAGCTATAACTATTCTGAAAATAAATCACACAGAAATGAAAAAAAGCCTTGACATAAATATTATTCTGCTTCTTTAGATACCAATAATATTCCATGTAAAATACATAGCAGGTTGCCCTTTTTCATGTATGTTGAGGGAATTGTACAGCTCTTGTTTTCTTCTAAAAATTTAGACAGTACATTAAATTCTGTACATAAAAAATTGCCATTCTAATAAAAACATTACCTTTTCATGGCAAACTGCCTTTAAAGATGCTAGATAATTATATTTAATAGCCCACTAATTAAATATAGGCTACAGAAAATGAATTTTAAGAGGAATGGATAAAGAATTTATGTACTCTAGCTTTTATCACTCTATGCAAAGAAAAAAGAAAACTGTTCACAAATTTGTCAGTTTTTAATCTGCTACATTATATACTGCACTGTTTAGTGTAGTTTCCAGTGGAGCTGTGTGTATCTGAAAGTATCACATTATGTATTTGAATGCACATGCTAATTCAAACATGAAAGATGCGTATAGTGCTGTGCCAACTGCATTGCATTTAAGGTTTGCGCTGTTCAAATTCACCAATATTTTTTTTTTAAAGAAGACAAAAAAGAACCACTGTAAAACAAGTGTGTTTAAATCTTTGTTTTTTCCAGCTGACAGAAATAAAACAGATTTTAAGAAAATATATAAAAATCAATATCTTCAAATTCCATTGGGATCTTCCCTGTAGACATAGTTCCCGTTCCCAAATGATTCACAGATAGTAAGGAACAAAATTATAAACAAAACATACTTTAAGAAAAATCTAAGCCACCTAGTTATCAACCATCTTGACAGATTATCAGTTTTCTTGATAGGGTATTTTGGGTTTTTTTCCGGGCTGTTTTTTTTTCCAATGTATCTATCACGATTAATCTCCATTTGAGATGGCTTGCCATAGTAATTGTATTGTCCATGTCATTAAAGTAATTTATATAGTACTAGGATTCTTATTCAGATTTCTCATAAATAGATTTCTCATAAAATAAAACTGCTATATTTTTGCTGGCAAAGACATTTGTGTTTCATAAAATGACTGAAGTCAGTCTATTTTGCTTCATATCTGGAAATGTGAAAGATAACAAAAAAATCCTGAAAAGCAATCCTATGCCAGATATCCTTCTTTGTGCAGATGATGAACTGAAAGATAAAAAATGAAGTGAAAACACTGTTCTTCCTGCCCACACTGCTGTCAACATGGCAACCTCTGTTGCCAGGTGGGAATTTTTCTCCCACGTCACAGTCCAAAAGCCAGAAAAAGCCCTGAACATAAATTTCCACTATATATCCTATCCTAATAGTTGTAGCAGGCTGGGTTTGTTTGTTTGTTTGTTTGTTTGTTTGTTTGTTTGTTTTTAAGTAGATCTCACAGAAAATAACAAACAAACCTCAACATTATAGTGTCCAAATGTTAATGTTTTGTGACTTTCTAGAATATGTTTTTAGGTCAACTTTTAGAGGAAAAAGTGCTAGGATAAAAGAGAATATATTACATTATTGATTATATGGTGTTTATAGTTTTTCTTGTTGAATCGTATCTTTTTAGCATGATAAGTAAAAGAGACAATATTTAGAGTGTTATTCTTACATGGTAAAACACAAAACCCCATGAGAAAATGGTACACAATGAGTTTTTCCTGTCACAAACACAGCAATTGTAACAGAGAAATGGTTATGCCTGAAGAAATCAACCTTGTCTGTATTCTTTTTTCCCAGAATGTTTAGCCATAGCAATGGGTGAAGAAAGACAGAAAACAATTAAGAGCTGTTATGAGGATTTCCCAGGAAAAAATAAGCTCTTTATTTGAGTGTAATACAAAAAGGCAAAGGCTAAATAATATGCAGACCATTTTAAAGAAAAAAGAGCATTAAAGATACCACTCTCGGGGTTGTCTTTCTGTCTTTATTTTACCTTTGTCAATGCCTAACTCCTATTGGGAGAGAATGCCTCTGGCAGGTCAGCTGAACATTTTTGAGAGAGTGAAAGAAGCTAAAATACCCATTGCCTGTCTTAAGCTCAGTACTTATGATGACACTCCTCATCATAATGAATCAAAATAGAGTACACCACACATAAAGGTAACAACCTTTAACTATATATACATATCCTCAGAAATATATTCCAACACATTAGCACTGACCACAACACTTGGAGTAAATGTACTCTCCAATCACTACATCACATTGGTTTAATAGTCCACTGATCCTCTTGATGATGTCTTCCACTGCTTCATACATCTGCCACTGTGTCCTATTAGAACCACTCTGCATTACCATACTGTATGCATTTAACTGCCACCATTTTTCCTACTAGTAGTATTAGTGTAACAGTATGCCTGTTGTAAAGCAATGCACTAGAGGCACAGCATTGTTTTGTATCTGTGCCATGATGACTATGAGCTGTCCTCAGCAGCTGTGTTGTAGCATAGAAGCAACAGAAAATCAGACTGGCGAGGACTTTCAGGATGTGTCTGAGGGCCACAGCAGCATTGTCATTAGTAGGCATACTTCTCTTGTCAGTGGATCTTTTCCACCACACACCACCCACGATGACTATAAAAGGATACAGATCCCTCAGCCACCGTCTGTACTCGGTCTCCCTTCAGGTGCTGCTCTGCTCAGGCTACTGAAAAATTTGCAGAAGTAGATTTGCAATTTATTCTCCTTCACTTACTGGCATCATTGAAGTCTATTATGGCTCTTATCATATGGCTCTTCTGTACTATCCAAACCAATTTTTCATCTGTTCGGCATAGATCAGGATTTCTATGTGTCCTGTTATTCCCATTGGCCTTCTCCAGGTCTCTCTTCAAATTGTCTGCACATTTCTTCACATGGACTCAAAGCTGGAGATAAAACTTTGAGGTTTCATTAGTCAGTTGAAATATTGTTGGTTGTTTTTCTTTTTTCCTTCTTTTCCTTCTTTTTTCTAAAAAGGCATTGTCTTTATTTTGCTGATCACAGAATCACAGAATAGCTAGTGTCAAAAGGGACCTCTGAAATCATCTAGTCCAACTCACCTGCTAAAGCAGGTTGACCTACAGTAGTAGATTGCACAGGCATATGTCCAGGCAGGTCTTGAATGTCTCCAGAGAAGGAGACTCCACAGCCTCTCTGGGCAGCCTGTTCCAGTGCCCTAGCACATTCCAAGTAAAGAATATTCTCCTCATATTCAGATGTAAACTCCTGTGCTTCAGTCTGTGCCCACAGCCCCTCATCCTACCATCAAGTAACACTGAAAGGAGTCTGGTCCCATCCTCTTGACACCCACCCTTGGGACATTTATAAAAATTAATGAGATCCCCTCTCAGCCTTCTCTTCTCCAGGCTGAACAGACCCAGCTCTCTCAGTCTCTCGTCACAAGAAAGATGCTCCAGACCCCTGATCATCTTCATGGCCCACTACTGGACTCCTTCCAGTAATTCCTTGTCTTTTTTAAACTGGGGAGCCCAGAACTGGATGCAGTACTCCAGATGAGGCCTCACCAGGACAGAGTAGAGGGGGAGGATAACCTCCCTTGACCTGCTGGTCACACTTTTCGTACTGCACCCCAGGATACCATTGGCCCTCTTGGACAAAAAGGCACATTGTTCACTCATGGTCAACTTGTTGTCAACCAGTTTGTATATTTCACAATCACTTTTGTATATTTCACAATCACTTTCACCCATACTGTCTTCTGCTATTTTACTCTCTGTCATTTTTGTCATTTCTTCCCTATTGATTGACAGTAATTACAGATGGTAATACTCCCTTTACTGTAATTTTCTCTACTTTCTGCTTTATAAAAAGAAAAAGAATTTGTCACCAACCCTTTTCAAGATTTGCTGGTCTGTAGTATTCTTTTCTCAGCTAGCTTTTGGCCTTGCATATTTTCTGTAGGCTATCCCGTTATAATATTTAAGTTTTAAAAACACTTAACTCCTTACTATCCCACCTCAGTCTAAAATCACTCAAAGTTAATTTTTTTAAAAAGACTCATTTGAATGTAATATTTGTTTGAATATATTCTTGCATTTTTAAATTATTAATACTCACAGATAAATTAAAAACAAAACAAAAAAATACATGCATAAATTACAAAATTCTAGCATATGGGAAGAGTACCATTGGTCAACATATCCCAAAGTTTGTGTGATAAATCTTAGATGTATTGTTTCATTTTGAAATAAAATAGTTGCAAAGAGAGAAGGTTTAACAAACTATAAGCTCCAAGTTTGTTCTATTTTTTTTTTCCACTAATTGAATGATTATTTTGAATCCCATTTGCACAAATATTAGAGAAACCTGTGGTTATATTTTTTTAATTATTATTAAAGAGAAAATGAATTAATATGAATATCAGAGAGAGATTAGTATGCATAAAATCACCACTCCTGTACAGGTGGTATTTACTTTTAAGTGGGATATAGTTTCCAGGCTTTTCAAAAACTGAGTTAATTGGTGAAGAGAATTCATGCTAGTCAAAAAGCCAATAAAAATAACATGACTTTTGAAATATGGATGTCTGTTTACTGTTTGAACCAGTTTGGCATCTTTGACTGAATCCATATAAGCTACAAATAACCAGAAGACATAATGTACCTTCAAACCCAGTCTCCTCAGCACTCACTTCCAGAAGGTTCATTTTAAAATACCATATTCAGAAGAAACCTCTCAATTTTAATTTGCATTTCACAAATTCATAAAATGATTAAATCTTTTCCCGAAAATTCCATCAAGTAGGAACAATTTCACTTAATATTAAATACATTTCCACCAGTGTTACTTCCTAGGTCAGATTTTGTTGCACTTTAACCTGTGCAAATCCAGAACAGTGTTACTGATTTGATCAAGCACAGATGCACCTCCTGTGTCTGTGTCTCTGACTCACTTGTGTTCCTGCGTTGTTTATCTCTGCATGTTTGTGTCTTCCTTGCCTGTGTAAATCCATTCATCACATGGTGCATTCTGCCTCTCTTTTGCTGGCGTTTCCTGAAGCACCCAAATATGCCTTTAAGCAAAACCCTGCCAAGTGGTGGGGGCCACTCTTAACCTAAGAGAAACAAGCACGACTGCAAGCATTTGGTGCTGGAACCATGAGTGGTACATTCCGTTTGTTATTCATCTAATCTGAGAAGGCAGCAAGGGGTTTCAGAAACTCTCTTCATCCTGTGAGGCATTTTGGGAAGAATGAAAAGCAGTATTTTACTTCCACTAAGACTTCCAACCTACCTTCTTTAATGTACAAGTAAATGTTCCTTAAAACAAATATTTTAAAAGTAATTTATGAGAATTAGTCTCAAAATAAATAAAAAAAAGCATTCCTTACAAATCTGAACAGTGTAAACAGGGAACAAATAATAATTATCAGCAATCCTTCCAGATTTACCCTACACCTTTGCTTTTTTAACGAGGAAGCAATTGCATACTGGTGTGGTCTTCAAGTCATCTCTCTCTCCACTGGAGATATAGTACTAGGCTCAAATTAAATCTGACCATTTAGTGGCTTATAATTCCTAACCAAGTCATCGTGTGAGATCTTCCCAGTGTGCTAAATAGCATAGAGTTTCTTGTTAGTCTGTTGATGCAAAAGTCATATAAAAGTATTATGCTATATATATCTCATGCAATTATATCAATGGGAATTTCTTGTATTTGATCTTCTTACTATTCTTAAAGAAGAAAATAAAGGGAAGTTGCTTTCCCAGTAGATCTGGGAAACTACATTTGCTAGTTGGAAATATGGCATTCCAAAAATCACACAAGCTGAGCTATTCCCACTACATTTTGGAAATTTCTATTTCTAATCATGGCCAAAGTCATAGGATAGGAAAAGTGGAATGGTACCTATTTATTTTTTTATTTCAAAACACCCAGTCATCATCAAAGACCAAATAAGCTAGTGGTCACTAAGTGCACATGTCCAGTCAATGAGAAAATCTAAGCCAAAACCTACTGAACTTAATTTGCTCTGTTTTCCCCCTAAATTCTCTTAAGGATTGAACATCTATTCTTTACAATTCAAAGGTGCTAATAGGAATATTTTCTCTTTTTCCACAGATATGAGATTAAAAGCAAAATCAACAGACACACAACCATCCCCTGCAGGTAATTTTTACTCTTCAGTTGTTTGCTCCCTTTCTCACACCATGATACAATTAAGGCCTTTTGTCATTTTAATTTTGCCCTCAGTAAGCAAAGACAGTCATGTCAGTGAAAGCAGAAGTCAATAGTTTTATGTACTGAATTATCGATTCTTTAAAGACCGAGATGAGAATTCCAAATTTATTTCACAGGAAAGCTGGCTTTAAATGAATGCTCAAGAATGCTGTCATCTAACATGGTCTATACTCTTTAAATTTCAAAGATAACACCAATCACCCAAGACCTTTTCTTTTAAAAATAAAATATGCAAAGAATACATAAATAATGTCTTACCTTACAAACTAAACAAAACTCCACATTCACAGACAAAAATAATATTTCTGCGCTCTAGGTCAGTGTCTACACTGGTACACACAGTGATGAACCCCATTACTTTAGGCCTGTGAAGAGGAAGTTGTGTGAAGGATGTTAGGGTGAAGATGGTGGCCAGAGGGATCTGATGGCTGAGGTTGGAAACGTTGTCCATGCCAGGTCTGATGCTCAGCATGACCTGCCAGCTGACTGCCTGTGCTTGTGTATGGTCTGTGCTGGGGCCTGGCATGTGTGACCTACAAGCAAACAAATTCAGAGGTACTGCACTTCTCAAGCAAATGGAGACAAGTAGGAATACAGCCGTTCCACACTCCACCTGTGTCTCCTGTGAGTTTCTCTGTGGAGATACCACCACCACCACCACCACCATGGTGGAGCTGCAGTCAGTATCAATAGCGGAGAGGCTTAGCAAATGAAGTTGGAGGGAGAGTTATTTTATTTTTGACACGGCAGTATTTTGAAATGAAAGCGTGAGAACCAAGGCAGTAAGTTCTGATGTGTCCAGATAGGAAAGTTTTTCACCCTGTTTTGTAAGTTTGGAAGACATGACGGATTTTGAAAAATTGGCAGGAATTTTAGAAAGCAACATTAAAAGAACATAGAGAAATTAAATTTTCATTTCTTTTTTTTCTTCTAGAAGTTTCCTGCATCTTCAAGGAGAAAAATGTCATTCCAGTTTTATAAATAAGGGTTTTGGGTGCATGGATGTTAGACATTTTGCTACAGATTAAACAAAGTTTGAGTTGGGAAAGGAAAATGTTTCCTAGTAGTCCCCTTTTATAACTTACAGGTTTATCTTTCTTTTGGTTTGGTAGTTTCTCATACCAAAAAAATCAAAAATATAACACCACAGACTCAAAAACCCACAGCAACTCCATTGTTACCACAACCAAATACAGTGTTCTTGAAAACAAGCTGTGTTGGAGAATGGCCAAGAGAGAAAGGGCATGAGACCCTCTCTACGGAGAGGATCTCATCTAGTTAGCATGAGTAGGCCTCAGTTAGCATGAGCTGAACAAGGGTGGGTGAGAAGGTATTGCCTGGGAAAGGCCTGCATAAACAAGTCTCACAGTCTCAGGAGGCAGCTCCTGGGAAAGGCCGGAATAAACAGTCTCAGGAGGCAGCTTCAAGATAACAAGGGAATTCACATACCAGGGGGGGCCACAGAAGGGGATGGACTCATTATGTGTGTTGGGATGGGCTCATTACGTATGCTACCAAATCGGTGTTTGACGAGTAGGCATAATTAATAGAACCACTATAAAGGTCTGTGCTCTGTATCAATAAATTGAAGCATATTTATCATCCGCATCGGATGGCTGCATTTCTTCCTCCGTCGCCGTAGGCCCGAACCCATGCCGGGGTCTTGACCCCCGACAAAGCTGGAAAACACAGGGGTGAATTTATTGCATTCTAAACCAAGAATGAGTTTGGTCTCTGACATCCAGAAAAAATTGAATTTGCACATACTTCATGTATTTGAAAGTTAAAATACAAGAAGCTAAAGCTATTCCTATTCAAGCTTCTGCTTTGTGTTCTAAAATATCCATTTTAGCAACATTTCAAACCATAAAACATTTATGTGGGAAATGGATGACTAATTCTGTCTCTACAAATGACTGTTAATTTTCTAGTTGAGCTTCAAATTCTAATTGCCATTGAATGCACTTCAAAAATCTTTTGCTGAAAATAGTCCTTATATGAAAGTTTGTTTTCCTAAACTAACTCAAATTAAAAGACCTAGAAGAAAACCACTAATTTCAAGTTCCTGAGGAAACACATATGATAGGCTAAAGAAATCACAATAATAAACAGAATACAGTTATAACTACTAGTTTGCATATAAAAATACATTATCTCATACATATGAATAGTACAGAATAATGCACTTTATTGACTGTAATGCAACACTGATTTATTTTAATTGATTAATCTAACTTCCATAAGAAATGTAAAGTGATGTTGTGTAACCTAAATGACCCAACAACATTTAGAATATGGTAACTACTAGGGATGCAAAACTGTAGCTAAAAACACAAACAGCAGAGGCAATAAGATAAAGCTAAAGTGTATTACTTTTGAGTCACATCCTTTTTTAATCTTCTCACATTACCATGTAGTCCACAGTTTAAAAATCTCACTTATTTGTAACTCTAGAATAATATACCATATACACCTGTCTCACATTATCAGCTCTACAGATTTTGGCCTGGTCTGGACTAGACTTATCGGTGGGAGAAACAGTGGAACTGTGGATCCACTGGTTTATTCAGTGAACACCAGAGGTGCCTTGAGTATTCAGTAAATAATTCATTTAAGTAAACATACATTATTTACTGTTAATTGTTGACCAGACATATTTTTCTTCTTTTTAGCAGCTGCTACGTTACTTCTGCGAGAGGCATCCGCATCTGTTGAGGTGGCTGCTATACTATATTTCTGCAAATTTATAGCTAGGCCGTAAATATTAACCAGCGGCTTTCAGTGTTACCACCTCTGCTATGACCATCATACCATGGGCAGGGTCTGCCAGGGCAGAAACCACCACCCATGCTCCCTGTCTCCTTTCCCACACAAGGGAACCTCCAGCCCCATGTGCATCTCAGGGTAGTGCTGGCCCTGGGGTCAGTTCTTCCCTTCTTTCTCAGACAAGGGTGCCCATATAGCAACATTGACTGGTGAAGGAGGGCAGAAAGCACATCAATGCCCATGGCCAAGTGGTGGTCTTGCTTATTTTCTCAGCTCTATATACCATTTCTAGCAGAAAAGGGTGCGTTGGCTGCAGCAAAGGCTGGCTACTTGTCCCGGGGATAGAAGAGGCAGGGAAGGCAGCCAAACAGAAGCACTGCTGTTTCTTTCCCACCCCTCCCAGTGATAAAATGTTGGGTTTCCATCCTTCTGGCTTTGACGGCATTTTCCAGTTCTGCAATCTGGGCACACTTAATGTGCTGTTACATAACTTTTTTAAAAAATTTAATTTTTACATGGGAATGACTTAATAGAGTTACTGTATACCTCTGATTACCGGGCTTGTCAAATTACTTTGAACTGTTTGCTAGTAAGCACTTAATGAATTAAAATTGTCCTCTACCACAGTGAGATTACTTGGCAGCTTTTGTAAAATGTCATTCAGTTTTGAATACTAGGTAAGTAAAAGACTCAGATTTGAGTTTGAATGAAACAGGAGAGCTACCATGGAAAAATATGGTTTTTGCAGCCAAAAGGGAGAGCAGAATTTAAGATTGTTTCTTAGCCCTACCCACTACTTCTGCTGAGTTATTTTTCTGTGATCTAATGGATTTTATTATTAGGATAATTCCAAGTATATGCAGTTGATATTTCCCTCCTTTTTTCATTCTTCCTAAATATTACCACTAAAATTATACATATTCAGCTTCCCTCCATGCTGAATATCCCCAGACAAGCCACTGTCTGTAATCCTTCCTCTTTCTTCTAGCACAGTCCTTCACCATCTCTTAGTATATCAACATTCTCTTCACAGAGCCGTATATAGAGACATTATTAGTTGGACACTTACAGATGTGATTCTATAGAACTATGTTGCTTGCCCTTCCTGATATTTTAGACTGTTTTTCCAGTCAGTTTTTAAATTCATTGTAAAAGACAAGCCTTGATCAGTGTCAGGTTTGTGGAAGGAAAGGAGCGGGTGTTTGTGCTGCAGGGTGGCTATGGCTGTAGAGAACATCTCTTGTTGGGGAGAACATCCGCCTCTTCCCACGTGGTGGGAGAGAAGACCTCACTTGCCCTTCTCCTCCCTGCTGCCCACTTCTCAGCTGAGGTAACTGCTCAGTCACTTACTTCTTTTGCAGCTGCTTTCCATAGGCTCCTATCTGCTTAGCTCAGGGAAAAGCTGGATGATGTTATTGAACATCCACCACCGAGACCCCCCTGGACTAAAGAGGAAAGAAGAGAGGGCTAAAATCCTGTGGCTAGGGAGTGTGTTCTCCTACATAGGCATATAAATCAGCCACACAGCACAGAGTTGTTTTTACAAGGAGTTACAGAATTGACTGGGTCACTGAGTGAGCAGCAATTGCTCTCCTTGTGTAACTTACTGTTGTGATGTCCATAATAGCAGTGTTCATTAGTGCAGCTCAGTGTGACTACTGAATATTGATTTTTCCTTTGAAAATACGTTTAGAAGTCCTCTCTGATCTCAGAATTTCCTGAGAAATAGTAAGGTCACATAAATCTTCTGACATCCCCATTTTCCTGCCCCCCCCAATTATATTTCTCCTGCCTCTTTATTACAATGATCCAGCTGCACAGGGCCCACAGATAAATTTTGGAATTAAATTCATATGCCTAAGCATACAGTGCCATTATATTGTCATTTTTAAGAGTACCTAACCTTGAATAAATTAGTAAATAGGCCCACAGTCTGTTTTTAACGGCCAAGCTGACCAGCAGCAGGAACTGAATCAAATAAGGAAGCGAAGTAGCAAAGGCAAAGGATCTTTACAATAGTACATTAAGCAGCTTTTAAGCAGATATATGTTACAGTGATTCACACCCCAGTGCTCTCCCCATGTTTCTCTGAAAGCTAATGAAAAATGATCCTTCTCTTATATATGGAAAAAATATTTGCCATATACTCCTCATGGAAAAACACCACTTCTGCTTCTTAAGTTCTTGCTTTTTCTATGGAAATGGGTACAAATACAATAGCAGCCTCCATGTAACAGACACTGTCATCCACAGCTTTCAGAGCACCAGGACAGAGATGCACTTGTAGGATCCATTGTGGGCCATTTCTTCGGATCTGAATGAGGAAATAATATCTCAGACTGAACAACAAACGCTCCTTTGAGCTTCAGTTCCATTATGATATCCAAGAGGTCCACTATGACTCATCACAAAAAGTAGTGCTTGACCAAGGTAAACTATACAAAAGAGAAGAGGCTTAATGCTTCGTCTAAACCATGTGTTCCTCTGGTTAATTTAGAGAAGAGTCTGTATCCTTCACAAGGAGCAACCAGGTGCTCAAGCTCTGTTCTCCCTCTCCTTGTAGTTTTAGTGGAGTTGGACTTGAGACACTACTGACTACATGAAATAAACTTGTAGATCCAGTAGAAAATGTAGACAGAGGTGGGTGGGACATGCCAGTTAAAATGTCACTTAAAATACCAGTGAACTAAATGCGACAAGTATGCATTCACAACTTGGTATGAGGGTATGTGCTAACAATGAAAATATTTTCCAGCAGAAAACAAGAGCAGTAACCAATGACAAAAAATTTAGAGGCAGGTAAATTTTGTAGTGCTTGTGGTGTTTCTGTGGAACACGATAGGGCAAACATCTATAAAACAATTACTGACTATGTTGTGTGAACCTCAGGACACTGATTTGGCATATCCACAGTTCCACAGTAGGCTGTGTTAAAATCGGGACCAAACATAATAAATGTTGGTGTATTAGAAGAAAGAAAAAATGAACAATAGGAATTATTAGCGTGTCTTTTACTAAAAATAAAAAGCTTTGGGGCCTGCCATGTGCAATTACTTCACAGTGGTATGGAGTTTACGTTCAATACTCAATATTTAATCACTGGTTCAAATGCCTACCGATGTGCCTAAGTATCAAAGCTTGTTTGTTTATCCCTCTCTCTATGTATTATTGCTTATATACATAAATGATTATCTAACTGAACAACTGTTACCACGTCTTCTGAACTGCAGTAAGTGTTAAACTGTTATGTTTGACAGTTTTTGCAACAAGTGGTAATATAATATGCAGTAAAAGCAAATTTTGCAAAAATGTCGGGAATTTGGTATAAATGGGGAGGAATAGCAGCATCCATATAGTAAGCTTGAGTTTTGCACAAGCATCAAGTTCTATCTGTCATTATTTTAAAATAAATGATAAAATATAGACTAGCTTCCAGAACTATTGTGCTTTTTGACAGCCAAAAGGAAAACCCACTCATAATCTGTGGGTTATGAAGGTAGATTGCTTTGAAAACATATGTGTTTCCTACAGTATAATAAAATAAAGGTAAATGTTAGATAAGATAATACTGCTCCAACTCTATCAGGATTTTCAGGAGTCTGATTTGCATAGCTGAAGACTTTAGGACATTGTCTAGCTTATAAGAATTTATTTGATTTAGAGAATTGCCTTTACAACTTTTAAAAATACATAAAATACATACTTAATATACTTATGAAACAAACACAGTACAGGCACCAACAAGGCTTCTTCCAAAGTTGTGTCCATTTAAAACTTTATTTTGTATGTTCAGGACTTCACCAGAAACATAGAAACCTGTAGGCACAGATGACTTCATATCCAGAGTTTTTGAATAAAATATTTGCTAATGAAATTGCAACAACACATTTTCATGACAACTACATATCTTAATATTTCATACATACATACAAAAGTCATGCGTTGTAAAGAGTCATTTTGTCTAGATCATGGGTTTTGGATGCTAAAAGGTACTGTAGATCTTACATGTTTTAAATACGTCATATGCTTTTTGTACATTTAAAGAGCTCATTATACTGATATCACATTCCCAAACAAAAGACTAAATGTAATAAAGCTGTATATTTTCTTTATTTACCTTACATTTTTATCCCCTTTATTAAAAAAGAAAAAAAAAAACAACAACAAAACAAATCAAAAAACAAACTAACTAAAAACGCCACATAATTGTAACAGTTAGAGCAAAACAAATGCTTTAAACCAGCTCACGAGTATGTAAGATATGTAAAATCTAGTAGTATAAACTAGGATGACAATGCAAGGTTATAAAATATGTTCTCTTTAGAGTCTGTGGTCCATAAGTAATATTGCTTCTGTACTGGCCTTGCTTAGATGCATGCAAGTCCATGAAATAATTCATGGCTTATTACGTAGCAGGTGAGGAATCAACTGGGAATTAAAGAAAAGGTCCTCAAGCCAAACAACTGGCAGCTACTAGTTTGATTTCCACCTTTGCCATACAATTAATCTTCTCTTGCTATGAGGCACATTCAAAAAAAGTCCCAGGCCAAATTTCAGCCTGTAATAGTCTTGCAGTCGTAAGCTTTTGAGTAATTCAGATCCCCAATATTCTACTTCTGCAAGATTATTTACTATGTAAATAGTTCCTTCAGTTAAAGTAATAATGTCTATGGCCTTTTTTTCTTTGAGTTTCTATCATTATTCCATGCTGGCTGCTGAGGGATGTGCCATGCACGATGACTTTTGGTACCCGCTTGTTAGTATCAGTGGGAGACCTCTGCACTGCAGATCTCAGTATGTGACCCATCGCCCCTTAGGTATCATCATTCTTTTGGTTTTTCCAGTTTCGTTAGTAGAATCCAGTGCTGTGAAGATGAGTATCATCAGTCATTTGCTTACAAACATAGTAGGTGTGTAAACATTTATAAAAGTCTTACTAAACATGGTGCTTTCAAAGGTTTTGCATCCCTGATGTGGAAACACTGTTTAATCTATTGACAGACTGAAAAGAAAAAAGACACACTTAGCTGCATAATCTGTACCAGCTTTTTTTATGCACTTTAGAAACAATTTAAGAACGTGAAGAGACAGTCTGACCAAACGCAGAGAGAGCACTGGCCTGGGACTGAGGCGATCTGCTTTTGTTCTTGGTCCTGCTGGGTAGTCCCTGTGCAGTTGCTTCCTCTCTTCGTGCCTCAGTTTCACCACATGAGAAGTTGAGATAATGATGCTGTCTTTTTGTAAAGTGCTTTGAGATTTATGGAGGAAAAGCATCATGTAATTTATTGTTAACGAAGAGCCTTAGGGTTTTTTTCATTATTTCTCTAATTTTATCCTCTAATGTAATAAACACACGAAGTCCTGTCTTCTTTGAAATCAGCAGGAGTTTTATGCTTGATTTTAATGGTTCAAGAATTTCTTCTGAATTAATGACAAAAGTTGTGCTCCTTTCTAGAAAGTGCTAGTCGCAATTCTTGCTCAAAGAAATGTATGCTATCACTCTACCTGTGAAATGTCTGCACTTTTATTTGAAAGTTGAAAGGTAAGCAAGCAATAACTCTGAAAGGAACAAGGTAACAATATTTAATGCAAATACTGCATTTGAACAGCTCCTAATGCAACAGCATGCATACTAATAATACTAGTACTTGACTGCATTTTCCCATACTATGATTTTGACATAAACGTTTACTGAAAGCATGGTGGTTTGTTTTTATTTTTTCAAAGCAGTTCCTAAGGTGCAAAGTGTAGCTTATACAATTTTGACATGTCCTTTAAAAAATGTATGTGCTTCTTTTATCTTAGATGGTCTTTGTTATCAGTAGCATACATACTTTACTCATTCATGTTAGTTTTTTGAAAAGCTTTGTAAAGACATCTAGAAAAGCTCGCATTTTATGCATTTTCCCCTTCCAAAGATTTTGAGAAGAGCAGTTTCACCTGGAAGAGTGTTTTGAAACAGATTTTTTTTTCTATTCTGAACTTTATATTGCATTGTAACACAGCACTGACTACAACTCTTGTTGTAATACCCCAAATCCTGTAGGACTTATCTCAGCAAATCTTTTATTGGAGACTCTTGTGGGCCCTAACTCCAGATGTAGGATTTGGTTCTATAAATAGTCACAGCAGTTCAAATAATGAGTTTAAATGGAAATATAAAATGCTTCAGACAATACGAAGGCAAGAGATCTAGTAGGGCATGAATGCAAAATCATTCTAATTGGAATACAGTAAAGAAGTTTCACTCAGCTAATCTGGTAATTTTAATTAAAACTTTGTATACTACACTGACCCATCTCCAAGAGTACCACCAGTTCAATAGACTAATCAGTGTTTATTCACTAATCACACTGTGTGTCCATTTAACCATCAGCAGCATATTACACATAAAGGCTTTTGCAGGGCACTCCCCAGTCAGTCCTCCTTGGGGAAGCTTTCTGTTTGTATATGTGCACTGTTTTTATAAAATCTGATATTCTCCACAGGCATATATCTCCTCTTCTGAAACATATTGGGGACAGAAGCAGAAGTCATTCTTGAAGCAATGGGTCCAGAAAAGGAGATGACCTCCGTGTCTCCTACAGGGGATGGCTTTTCTTCATCAAACACTGCATGACACTAGAAAGAAATCTCATGCGGGAGGGTAAAGAGAATATCTGTTCCTTTTAACTGTGCTATCCCCACACTTCCTTTGAGTGTGAAATAGTTTGTTTATTTGGCATAGCTGAGGCTACCTTATATGCACTGCCCCAACAGTCAGTTATGAAAATTGCACAGATTTGTTTTTCCACAGCATTCTCAAAGGATGTGATGATGCCACCCAGCATGCATTTATACCTTCTAGGTTTCTCCACAGCCATTTGTTTGTTTGTTTGTTTGTTTATTTTCTAACATTAGACATTCTTCTTGTAGTTATATGCAAACATGAATAATATGAAGTTCACTTTCCAAATCTTTCACATTATGCTAAGGATGAAATTTCTTTTCTTCTGTAAATTACAAAAGTAAGATATCCTGGACCATCTTTTACTTCCTGATTTTCTTCACTGATAGCTAGAGTACTTTACTTTTTAATTGTTGGGTTTTTTTCATAGTAACCAGAGTAATTCATTTTTTTCAAATTCCAAATATTTATTTAAAACAGATACTGATAAATAGGGTGTCATGTGTTGTTTGCTGTCTATAGATTTTAAATGGGTATTGTCAGAGAGGTGAGACTATATGACTGACTTCCGACAGAGCAATTTCACATCACCACACATTTGCCTTTCAGCTTCTCTTTCCGTTTCTGCTGCTTGCTTTTTTTGCCATCAATTTGTAAACTCACAGTCCTGCGTTTCTCTAGATTTAGTAATTCTTGGAATAACTCTTTCACGTTGTGGTTCAGCTTGGCAGAGGTCTCCATGAAGGCACATTTCCACTTCTTAGCCATGGCTTCTCCTTCACTGCTGTCCACCTCTCGATTTTGGTTCTCATCATTTTTGTTCCCCACCAGCATTATTGGAATGCTTTCTACGTCTCCTTTAATCTGACATATTTGTTCATAGATTGGTTTGAGTTCCTCCAAGGACTGTCGGCTGGTGATAGAGTAAACCAAAATGAAAGCATGTCCTTTAGAAATGGAAAGACGTTGCATGGCTGGAAATTGATGGCTCCCTGTAGTGTCAGTTATCTGCAAAGTGCATATGCTCTTATCACAGCTGATCACCTGCCGATAGGTGTCTTCGATGGTAGGGATGTAGCTCTCTCTGAAAGTGCCCTTCACAAATCTCAAGACCAAAGAACTTTTTCCCACTCCTCCTGCTCCAAACACAACAACCCTGTAATCATTGCTTTGCTCAGGCATGTTTCTCTTGTGTGTATGTTTTGCTCAGCTAGCAGGAAAGATCTAGGAAAGAAGACAGACATTAATACAGGCATATGTGGAGAGTGTACTTTGTGATATCTTTCCCAGTAAGAGAAATGAATGTGATGTAAATGATGGCATGCTAGTTGTAATAATTTAAGAAGACTTGCAGTAAGTTACAGAACTATTTATTTCAGTAGTAAATTTAGGATTTGCAATCCAGCCTGAACTGGTAACAAAAAGACCATCTTCGTCACTTCATGACTTATTTTAATTTAACATTGTGAGTTCCACTATTCTTCCTACTGGACTAATATCCCCAGAAATAAAAATCTGCATCTGGGAAATGGTATTTCAGTAAGGCAAAAGCCTGAACAAATTGTAGAAACTGATTACTCTTCTGTCTCTAAAACAAGTCTTCTCAAATTATGGTTGAAACATACCAGTATACCCATGTATGACAGTCAAATACTCTAAACCAGCTGTCTCTTCAGTAGTTAGGGAATTTGTCTCCACTACAACTGGCCAAGACTCCTGTGTGACATCTGAGACATATTTGTAGCTTATTCAGAAAAAAAAAAAAAAAAAAAGAAAACAAAACAAATCCATAACAAAAAACAACCAACCAAAGAAACAGACAAAAAAACCCAAAACACACAAACAAACAAAACACCAGGTATTTCTAACTCTTTGGGAAAGTGTGCTCCACTTCAATGTGTTTTTCCCCTTGCATTTCAGGTCAAAGAGTATATTTTGGAGTATATTTTGGTAAACTGAGATTGTTCATTTCAGTTTGGCTTTTCATTCTAATCCTTATTTCACAGCAGATGATATTTGACTGGAGAAATGCTACACTTATCAGAAAGGTTGTGCAGGCACGTTCACAACATTTTTAAGCAGCTTATATTGTGGAGTAGGATCTGAAGTTACCCTTTGCCTGTCTAGCATGAGAAGAATAGGAGTGATGTAGAGGTACAGAAGTGAGTGGAACCCCCTTGACCTTATCTCACCTGCCAGACCACAATGAATTTTGTGCTTCTGGAGCTTTGATGCTGTTGCTGCCTATGACAGTTAGATTAAAGGCATGGCTACTTATGCTGCACTAGTGTCTTCATTTTGCTGTTCAAGCATACCCTGATTCTGTTCTCCTTCTTGGGCCCGGTATTCCTTTCTGTCCCAATTCTAATGTCTGAGTAAGCTGAAAACATCTGTCTTTACATAATGTAAATAGATGAAGGACTTGTATTCCTCACCTGCCACACTGTAGGCAGAATAAGCAGTGCAACTGGGTATTCTGATCCTGAGGCAAAGCGGAGAGCTGTCACAGCTCTGCCTGCCCAGCCTGGCTTCAGGCAGAAGGCAGCTTCACCCCTTCCATCTCTTCTACGCTGCAGTTACTGTCACTCGCAGAGACCTGTTTAAAGATAGGAAAGACTGATAAATAAGAATGTTCATCCTGAGGCACTGAAGCAAAATTGTTTCTCTCTGACAGCAGAATTCATGGAATGGAAAGAAGAGTAGTCTCAGAAAACACTGTTGCATGTGTTTATATAAGAGGGAAAACCCTCTGAGGAACAAGGAAAATGAGCAAGGAGCTCATGCTGTTGAGAAAACAAACAAAACAAAGTAGCTAGCAAGAAATGAGAGCAGAGGAATATAGCAGGTCACAGTTCTACCGAGAATAAACCTGTACCTAAAAGCTGTAAACACACATATTCAGAGCAGTCATCAAGCTTAGCGTCATGGGTGACTGCACAGAATGAGCTGCCATAAGAATTATAGTTTAATAATTTTTGTGAGCAAAAAGAGAGAAAAACATTACTTTTTAACCTCAGAAGCAGTTTAAGCACTGCACAGATAATACATAGCCTCAGAACTATGGGATGATGAGAAAAAATGCACTTTGAAATTTTTTGCTACAAAAATCAATGCAATACAGAGTAGAGAAATGAAATTTTAAAAGCTATCTGAGTGTACTCCTGCTACATGAAACTTAATGCTTCCAGCGCACTCAGAAGTCTCCAAGAAAACTGGCACACGTGGTTGCCCAGAAGTTAGAACAAATAGGAATGTGGCACTTAATATCATGAAGTATTAAACATCCAAAACCTTCCAAGGGGATGTGAAATGGCATGGTGACAGTCTTCAAATACATAGTAAGTTTTTGCAAAGAGGAAGGATGTACATCTGTAGTGGAAAAAAATTGAATTAATGGGCTTGGATTGTAGAAGAAATTCACATTAGATAATAGGAAAACTTCACAGTGGTAAGAAGAGCATACCTAGTGTTTAGAGAGATTTTGCAGACCGTCTTTAGAAATGACTATAGAATCACAGGATAATTCAGGCTGGAAGGGACCAGAGGTCTCTGGCCCAGCCTGCTGGTCACACTAGGGTCAGCCATAAGACCAGACAAGGTTGTTCTGTCCTGTCTGCGTTTGAAAACCTCCAACATTTCCCACAGCCTCTCTTAGCAACCTTGTTCTCTGCTAAATTACCCTCAGTGTGATTTTCCCCCTTATATCTAGCCTGAAATACTTGTGTTTCAACTCATACCTGTTGCCTGTCCGCTTCCCATCATCCATTGTTGTGAAGAGTTTGACTCCATCTTCTCCATGGCTTTCCTGTAGGTTTTCGGGGGCTGCTGTTTGGTGGTCTCTGCACTGTGCCTCCTCCAGGCTGAACCAGCACTGGTCCCTCTGCCTGCAGGGCAGGACAGTGCTGCAGCCCTGGACACCTCCGTGCCCTCATCTGAACCTGCTCCAGTTCACTGATGTGTTTTCTCTACTGGGGGTGGCAAAACCAGACAAACTACATAGCTGTTGTCTCACGAGTGCTGAGCAGAGGGGGATTATCACCTCCCTCACCCGACTGGCCACGCTGCTGTTCATACAGCCCAGGACATGGGGACCTTTCCCTGCAGCCGGGGCCACTGCTGGCCGTGCCCAGCTCGCTGCCCACCGTGGCCCCAGGGCCTTCCCCACAGAGCTGCTCCCCAGCCTGGGCTGCTGAGAAGGAGAAGCATCTTAGTTGTGGTTTATTCTGTCTCATATGCAGGTCTGTTAGTCTGAAAGATTCTCAATTTTACCAAGATAAACAATACAGATTGTTTTATTTTTGTCCTGCTCAGGAGCTGAGAGCAAATAAAACAAAAAGCTCATAAAAAGCTTTTTGATCACACCAGAGAAAGGCCTCCCTAAATAATTTTTTAATGTGTTTTTATTCTCTGCATGGAACTAGTCAGAGATTCTCCCACAGTGAAAATCATTCTGTGTGACTGTGGTGTACTTGCACTCAATTGTGCATTTTGGAGAATCACAGAATGTCCTGAGTTGGAAGGGACCCACAAGGATCACTGAGTCCAGCTCCTGTCCCTGCACAGGACAACCCCACAGTTCACACCATGTGTCTGAGGGTGTTGTCCAGTCTCCTCTTGAACACTGTCAGGCTTGGGGCCGTGACTGTGTCCCTGTAGAGCCTGTTCCAGTGCTCCACCAACCTCTGGGTGAAGAACCTTTTCCTAATGTCCAACCTAAACCTCCCCTGGCACATCCTCCTGCCATTCCCTGGGGTTCTGTCACTGGTCACTACAGAGAAGAGATCAGCACCTTCCCCTCCTCCTCCCCTTGTGAGGAAGCTGTAGCCACCATGAGGTCTCCCCTCAGTTTCCTCTTCTCCAGGCTGAACAAACCAAGTGACTTTAGCTGCTCCTCATACAGCTTCCTCTCAACTTGCTGTCAACCAGAATCCCCAGATCCCTCTCTGCAGAGCTGCTTTCCAGCATCTCATCTCCCAGGCTGTATGTACAGCCATGGTCGCCATGTCCCAGGTGCTGAATACAGAACTTGCCCTTGTTAAACTCCATACATTCGTTAATGCTTTTCATAACACCCTATTAGTGTATTGTTTTTTCATTGTCTTAAAATATGTTAGGTAAAACACTCAACAGAGCAAAATAAAGTACCACATAGTTTCATGAGCTTTCAGTATTTTCTCTAATGTGGATATGGAAAAAATAACTTGAAAGAAGTCTGCATTTTCAGATGTATAATAAATTACCCTCTCTGATTCATACTTTGACAACCTGTCTGTTTCATAATCTGCACACAGAAAACAGCAGTCGCCTTTTACACTTTAGAACTAACTTATTCTGGAGTTTGTGTGTAGTAAGATCTCATTTCCTGCCTTTGCTGCTTTCACAAGCTACACCAGTCAAAATCTACTGTTGTCCTCTGAAATGACAGTTGAACAAAAGTATCCTCACAAAGCACTTTTCACAACACACAACCATATCCTTTTTTTTTTTAATTGCTTGGTTGTAAAGTTTAGCAAGTTAGTGAGTCTCCATATACCTCTGCTGACTTAGCTCTCTTTTCTGCAGATGCTCCGCTAGCCCAAGGCTTGAGTTGCTCTGGCTCAGCTGCTGCAGGTGAGTTAGACAGGCAGCTGACTGGGACAAAAAGCTGCCTCAAGTTCAAACTCAACTACAAACCTTTGTGCTGGTCTGTGTTCGTTCTCTGGCTGTTTCTGACATGCCAGGTAAAAGAACTGAAGAGTTGTTCTTACAGGAGGGTACAGTTTAAGGACTGAGTCATTTTGGTATTAAGTCAGTTATTTTGTTATATAGCGATAAGAAAAATATGCCTTTTAAAATTTTTGAACAAAGTACTTCACATTACAGATTACACACTTGGTAGTTCAAACTCTTAATGTTCTTTGAGTAAGTAATTACATGTGGGTATGTTAACATTTACTAAATCAATGTCACTGATCCTGTATTTAGCCACTGGATCTCCATAGTTATCTCCTATTTTTAGTCATTTTTTACAGTAAACTTTTCAGTCAATTGTATTTATGACTTGCCTCTTAGGTTTGTATTTAGTCCATGAAGAACATACACAATACCAGGCAAAATGTATAGGGAGGCAGAAAAACAACTTCTGAAAATTAATCTACTTGAATATATACCCTTAGAGTAACATGAGATTAGAATCTCACATCTGGTGAACTCTTTCAGTTTGTACTTGAAAATAGGCATACAAAAAATTGCTCACTTTCCAGTATTTTCACAGTTTTGGTTTTGTTGCAAAAGATTTTCATTAGGTTTGAATTGCTAGACTTCCACGAAATATCATAGGTTGCAACTTGCTTTGAAATTGTTTAGCTAGGTGGTGTCTTTTAGGGTAACACTCATTTTACAAAACAAACAGGTACTACCTCTTTTGTCTGGAATCAGAGGCTTTGATCACATCTTAACTGATACAGTTCTTGAGGTTTTATGATGTCCTACTGAGATGCCAGTCTGATATGCAACTGTTAGATACTGTGTATTCATTTATTGCAAGCTCTTTTTCCTCAGGTAAAATAATCTCACGTCAGTCACTGAATTGTTTTATAAGTCTAAGGAGAGGTTTCTGTTTGTATTGTCATTGTCGTGATGAAAATCCAATAAAGTACAAGCAATGCATTTAGTTCAAAAGTTTGCTTCAATTTAAATTAACAGTCCATCAGGCTATCCAGTGATGACACCACTACGCAAATATACAAGGTGCAAGGTGAAGAATAATTTCAAATGTAGCTATAAGACAGATTTCAGCATTGTTGTAAGGTCAATGGCCATTTCACTGTATCAAAGGTGAAAAAGGAACAAATTACATACAAGAACGAAAGAGATCTCCTCAAGTATTTAATTTTTCCCACTATGGTATAAACAGGCATTTCTCGAGGAGTATTTTTACCATATCTGCCAATGAACCTGAACTTAAAGAATGGAGATTTTCCTGCTTCCAGTGTCTTCATCTTTTGCTACAAGACTCACTTTTTCATTCATTTTCTTTCGTCTTCTTCGCCTGCTTTCCTTTGGTCTTTTAAAATCAATGGAAAGTTGAACACATTTGAAGACAAATGATAACAGTTAAAACTGCTTTTTCTTGCAACATGAGGTTCTAGTCCATGTGGAAAGCACTTTTTTATTCTCCTGCTGAACCAAATGATCTTTGAAAGTCTGCTTCTTGATAATCAGCTGTTGTAAGTCGTGACTTCACTGCATAGTTGCTGCAGCGCTTTTGATTTACATTAGCTCTGGCTTTTATGCAGGTGTTGATCTTGCCATCTTTGTTAAAAAAAAGAATATTTTCATACAGTTCATGTCTGTGTCATTGATATTTGAGCAAAGCCTTGGCCAGAGATAAGTAAGAGACACAATCAGACCTTATTACTCAGCATATTTGTAGGAAGCATGAATTCAAACTACAAATTCAATCTGTTTTGACCGAAACAGTTTCCATTTTGGACCTAGACTCTCTACAATGTTTGAATTTGCATAGAAAAGTCATCATTTAGAATTATCTAACCACAATGAGAGTAGTGGCTCCGTCTGTACAAAACTGGATGGGACTGAGAAAGAACAGAAAGCTGAAACTTCTCTGTATGGCCAGAATGGCAGCAAACAAAGTGTGTGCTTTTGGGGGACTTTGGCCCAGGTGATTGTTTTGTTTGCTTTCAAATATCTAAAAAAGTGAAGAAAGATAAAAATGGCTCTATATTTTCCATGTTGTCTAAAGTTTTTCTTGCATCTTGGGAAAGATTCTTCACTACATTACAAATGCATATGCTACACTACAGACACAGTGTGTGTATTAAGCCAGGATACAAATTTTGGAAAGTTTTTTCAGAGAGGTTCTCTGAGAGGTTTTGCAGAGGTGCTTCTGGCCTAACACAGAAGAGTGACAGAAAGGACAGGAGTCTTTCAGAATAATTTGTCACAGTTTTGTGCTGAATTTACAGAATATCCTCCTAAGAACATCTGTATGTAAAGGAGGTAGAATCCAGCCCTTGTACTGTCTTGTGGTTGCAGATGCTGTGCTCTGCTTTAGCAAATTGTCATATTTTCATCACACTGATGTTGAAAATCTCATTCCTAAAATGTCTTCTCAAAATTGTTTGAAGCCCTATAAATTATCATATCAAACAGATCCTCTGGTAAAATTAAAAAATCCAAATACACAGTTGTCACAATAAGAATATCTTTACTAGCTCTTGAGCTATGACATGGCCAGCAGAGATTGTGGCAAAAATAGTTTCACTAGGCCAGAAAGAACTGGAAAAAGAAAGGGCAGAGAAGGCAGAGAATTTGATGAGTTTTCTATGGGGGCAGTAAGTAGCATGGGTTTCTGAAACTACATTCAACCACAGTAGCATCTCTTGTTGAAGAGGAAGGCAGGACTGGTGACAGAAGAATTAATGATGCAGAAGGGTTTGTTGGTTGCCTTCTCTGCTGAGGGCTCATGTACAGATAACGCAGAAGATGCTGGACCTGATCCAACAAAGAGCTTCAGAATTAGGAGTACACTTAAATGATTTGCTCTGTTATTGCCCAAGAGCTTTCAGAGCTAACCCTTGAGTAACAGGTATGTAACAATCAGCTATTACTATATAACAAGATTCAGCATCATTGAACATGCTACTATATGAAAAAAATCTTTTATTTCATGCAGAAAAAGCAATAACATGCTAAGTTTACCCAGGGTAGACAGATGTCTCACTGGTTGTCACTTCCTATTTAGTGGATTTGCTACTCTTAAAATTAAAAAAGGAGAACTTTGTTACTCATTTCCTGTTTAAATTCAGGCTTTGTTTTAGACATGTTATATAATTCATTGACTTAAATGGAGCTACTCTTACCTTTATTTTTCTGTTCAAGCATTTCAGTAAGCTAGTACCCTAGACTTTACAGTGCTTACAGTCAAAACTCAGTGGGAAACAACTCAGAAGCCTTTGTTTATGTGTAGTTAGGTATTCACGAATTCATACATAGAAATAAAAATGCCAAGATAACAGCATTGTATTCAATTCCCTATGGGACTGAATTTTTTGAGTTTTCTCCCAAGCTTAACAGATGAAATACTGTAGTTTTGGCTCAGTTTTCAGTTGATTTAATTTACCTGAGTAAAGATGGTAAGATAAGCTTACAACGTTGTATGTTCACCTTTCAATATGCAGGACACTATACCATTGGCTAGAACAGTGGGGTTATTAACTGGAATTTGTCACTCATATAAATGCAGCACCAGAGACTCAGTCTGACCCATCATCCCTTCTGTTTTTTTTTTTTTTTAATAGCAAAATACTCTTTTTGGTAGTAAGCTATGGCTTTACATGTTGTAGCAAACTTCTGCTTCTCCAGATGTCCACTTGCCAAAATAGGTAACTTTTTATTCTGTGTCTTGCAGAAAAAGACGTGGCTTTTAAGTTTCCTGAACAGAGAAACACTAAAAAAAAACAGGGAGGAAAATTTCCAAAATAACCATTTCACTTTAGAGGCTTTGCATGTTAAATTCAATATACTATGAGATCCATGATAAAAATCTCAGCACAGGCAACAATCTAATTCCATATAAATGTGTGCACAGAAGAACATGCGCAGAACATACACAGAAGAACCATGCATCCATGGAAGACTGGTTTCCATTCAGCAGAACAAAATGTACAAAGACCAGTGGCCCTTTTGTCTTTCCAATGCAGTCTTCAATTCCTTAATGTTAATTTGAGACTATTTGTGCACATCTTCTATAGAAGCAGAATTATTGAAGGTTAAGGGTTTCTGACTTACTAACATAACTCCTATCTTTAATTTTCCTGGCTGGGCTGGAAAGGATAGCTTGATTGCTACCCTGACCACCTTAACAATTCTCATATTCTTCCACAGCCTGAATAATAATACCTCATTCAAAACATTGTGGTTTAAACCAAGAATATCAGTATCCATCCTTGCTGTCCTCCAAAAGCCCTACCAGCAAATATAATACATTTTGCAACTGGTTTGTTGGGCAATAAATTGTGAATAGGTTAGAGCAGCAAGTTTCAGGACCCCAACAACTAGTTAAGTACTGCAAGCCCATAGTCAATATGTTTCCAGGCACAGGTAAGGAGCCTGTGCCTCCATCGAAAGATTTCTGCAAATCAGGAAGAGTTGAAAATCAGCAGTTAAAGTATAGCTGTGGGGAATGATACAGAAATGACAGCTTTCTGATAGGAATTTCTAAATGTTCACAAGAAGCTATTTGCTGTCTATTATGTGTAACTTAGCACAAGTTGATTGGAGGGGGTGAGAATTTTACTGATTTTTCTTTTTTCTCAAAAGTGTGTTTTCTTTAAGAAACAGTTTGCAAACCTGCATCTCAGGACTTTCACAAAACTGAATACTTTCCTTACTGCCTTTTTAAATTATTATTATTTTTTAACAGAAAAGCAATTTAATACTAATCACTGCCTCTGATTTCAGTACTTTTAACTTTGAAGTAAAAAAGGTAGGTTTAGCCTTTAGAGTAGTTTATTCTCAATTCATGTTTCTTTTCGTAGTAGCAGCAGACAAAATTAAAAAGCTTAAAAAATACTTTCTCAGTAACACATAGTAGCATTTTAATGTTTGAATGAACAAACTGGGAACACTGTAATGGTTTTCATGTAGGTTTACATCAATATTTTAGCTACTGATGGCAGTTAATATTTGATTATGTAAATTAGTAACTTTTTCAGAACAGATAAAAGTTGCCAGTCTAGATTTTCAGGGACAAATATAAAATAAATATTTTTTTAAAAAATAAATAAAAAAAATAAATGAGTGTAAGCCTCCTTTTCTTAGCTTCACAATAATTTTAAGTCAGAACTACTGGACGTTTTGGGAACGAAACATCTGCAGTCCAGGAATGGATTTGCTCTTTTGATATAGCTGCTTTACCACATACAGATTTTAAATGAGGATGCTAAAAGGCTTTCACAACTTCATTTGACACTCAGATTCAACTAAGACCAGTTCCTTTACCTGCAGTCAGGGTGAGGGTGACTGAATTTTGCTGTCATAGCACAACGCAGCCCTGCACAGCAAAAGAAACTAGAGGCTGATTTTCATTATAGATACAGAAGTCTAACATTTAACTCTAATTTATTTGCTTGAGAGGAGGTGCTCCTGACCTCGGTGTGAGTGGAAAAGTGTGTTTGTCACAGACTTGACACACCCTATTTGACATTTTGCTCTTGTCTTCCTTTGATATTAATTTCAATAATTATAGAGTAATCAATATTTTGTGGTTGAAAGCAAATCAATATTTTTTTCTCAAAAAAACAAAATAAAGTATGCTCTGTCTCAATTCATACATACAGTTGCAGTGTCATTTGGTCGGCCTTTTCTACCGTCTTTCCAGCAGTAAGGTAAGATAATTTAATGCATATTTTCATTTTAGTTCAACAATAAGAACGTAGTGAACGTATCTGTACATTGATACTTTGAAACCTTTGTTTGAGTGGAAAGTGAAAAATAACAAATGATTAAAAAAAAAAAAAAAAAAAAAAAACAAAAAAGCCACAACCCACCAATTATTTTTCCTAGTACATTTAAGGAAACTGTACATTTAAAAGATAAAGTAATATTGATAACATTATGTATTCATCTTTTACAAAACTGCCTTTTTAATTCATTTATGCAAAACTGATAATTGTTCAGTTAGACTTAGTAATACAAAATATTAAGGGGAAAGTAACAAACATTTGGAATCAGCCTTACATACCAAACCAAACCTCCCACAGTGAACTGTTTCAGTTTAAGTGTACAAATGGTCTGATATTCACGTGCAGTGTGGGAGCTGGAACATTCAAATGCAGCTTACCGTATATTACAGAATAGTTACTGAGGTACACTCTGAATTGAAAGCAAAGCAATGTAGTATGTCAATCAAAACAAAACAAAACAAAACAGCAAGGATCAGGTTGTAAAGAGAAAGAAGTAGAGGAAAAGGGAATATGGAATTGAATGTGGTCATTCTGTAGCAGCATCTTTGAACCAGAGTACAGATTCTTGCAGATTTTTAAAATAAGCTAAGTTTGAGAAAATAGAGCACACTGTCACAATGAATGTGTGAGTCTTTGCTTTTTCACATGTGATGGTGGGACCTTTACATGGGCAAGTATGTTGGTTAGTACAACAGAAAGTTACCGGGCGATCCTCAAAGGAACCTAGAAACAACACTAGTAAAAACTTCAGAAATAGCATTATCAGTTTATGTGTTATCCACTATCTTTGCTCATACTACAGAGACTGCAGTGCCAGTGCAATATAATCTTGACAACTTGGCCAGAAGGAGCCATGCCTCTGAACTCCATCTTCCAAAGAGCTCTGCTCTGCACTGTGAGCAGAGGATATTATTCAGCCTTATGACCATCAGGGCTTATGTATCTGCTGATGTAAACAACCCAGAATAGAAATACGCTTTAATTTGGCTCTTACGTGAAATGTGTAGATAAAATGTGTTTCCAGAGACCCTGACCCTTTTGCAAAGAGACGTTTTAATGCAGGCAACTTCCAGTGAAAAGCCAGAATGGTATTTAGTACTAAAAGAGACCTTCCGGATTATCAAATCTAAATTTTGCCTTTGCAGGCAACCACTTCATATAATCCCTTCCATCAAGTTTCAACTGAAAAGCATTTAGAGACTTCTCTTTCTGCTACTTCAATGAGGAGGTAATTTCAGAACCGTGCTGCTCTAATTGTTTGAAACCTTCCAGCCTAAGTGTATTCACAGCCCATTTATACCTATTCGTTCTTCTCTCTTCCCAGAGATGATGAGAAATAGCTGTACATCACGACCATTCCCCCAGTTCCAGGGGCCACTGATCTGCAGCCGTGTATTTGAACCTGTTCCATGTTTGTACAGTTCTTCATGCAGCATGAGAGGGAGCATGAAACCTAGAGGGATACCACATTTCACAGCCCCTGAATTATGGCACAGATGCCGTTCTGTGAGAATCAGGCATTACTGCATTCAGTAAGCACAGTGAGACCCTGGTGGGGCAGCTCCTGAATGCAAGTGAAGTCCATCAGTACAGAACAGTAAAAGGGGAAGGGAAGCCAGAACAGCCCTCTGACCCAGAATTAAAAACTGAGAGACCTGCAAGCATTTTAGATACAGTAAACTTTGCAAACCCTGGGAAAGGAATAAGAGCAATTAGTTTTAACAGCTATATTTACATGCAAAGGTATGGGGATGTATGCATTACATACCTATACATGTGTGCATTTATAAACAGGCATATATGTTTTCAGGTATGACTAGATACTCATGAAAACAAGACATTCAGAGAATGCTTTAAAAATAAAATACATCAGATCTTGTTGGTCCATTCTGGGCTGACACAGCTGTGACTGAGTGCCGCAGCATCCCACATTTCATGGGGAAGATACCAAGACAAGAAGTATTATCAAATCTGAATTCAGTCATTCACAGACACTTGAGAATGGCCTTTCATGATTTATTTTCTTGCATTAAATCGAGAGAGGCACAATCTACTGAACAAATAAAATATTGCTTGCCTGTCAGTGGAATGCTGCAAAGTTGTATTTGTTTCAAAGAAAGCAACACCTCGTACTATTTTATTCAGACTAAACATTTTTCTATTCTTTCATCACATAAGTTAAAATATAGGTTTCATTTTTTAAAAAATGGATCTCTTCTTAAACCACTGCAATGCCAGCAGTATAAATTAGGGCAAAATTCATCACATCGAGTTTTAATGAAAGATAGTTTAAAATAGGGGGTTATAAAGCCACTACTAACATCCCAGCATAAAGAAAAATGATGTTGTTTAACTGGTCAGTATGTATATGCCCAGATTCTGCCTTCCTTGTCAGCACCAGCTTATAGCATGCCATGTTCTTCACATAAAATACATGCTTAGATCAAACATTGCAATCTTAACTCACGCAAAACTCTGTCGACTCCAGCGGAAATTTTGCCTGAGTGAGGACTATGGATTTTGGTCAGAGGAAATAAAGACATCTAATCTCATCGGAAAGCTACGTTTATTGTACGAGGTGATATAGAAAAAGCAATGGGGAGGGGAAAAAAATAATAATAATAATTACCTGTGTAGGAAGAGAAAGCTCCAAACACTCTTCAGTCTGTGCCTGTCATCACGCCAGCTGTTGACCCTCTCTGCCCCGGGTTTCCTCCAGCAGCGCGGCGTCCCTGCGTTGCTCAGGGTCAGGCTGCTGCCTCCCCGCTGCCTGCGCGGCTGCTGCGCGCCGTGCGCTCCGCGGCTCCGCGCCTCCCGCGGTCCCGCGCAGGGGCTGGTGCTGCGCTCGGCTGCCGCCTCTTTCTTTCTGCTTTTATGGGTGGGCTGGCTCCAGCCTCTGCCGGTGCTGCTGCCTAAATGGCGTCTGCAGAGCTCAGCCAGGCTGTTAGCTGCCACCTACTGAATAACCGTGGAATATATGTGTATGTACGTGTGTATATAGGCTGTAATTTTCTGGATTTCTCAACAAATGTAGTAGATTTTTACAACTACTCTTTAAGCCCTTCTAATGTGCTGCAGTTTATCTTTTAAAGCTGTAGCTTACATTAATCTGTGCTTATAATTCTCCCTTTCTTTCGGCACCTAAACATGGAACAAGCCTGTTCCATGTTCAACTTTAAAAAGCTTACAAAGCCGATGGTTAGGCTAATCCCCAGTGGGCATAAACCCACATAGCCCTATTCAAATAAAAGGAGCTGTGCTGATTTATACTAGTGAAGGAATTCATCACTTAGATCTAATATTCATTTGCAAAAATACAGTATGAAGTATGAAAAATACAGTATCAAGTATGAAAAAATGCCATATTGTCCAACACAGACCCTTAGAATTTCACTCATCTGAAACACATAAGACTTTTGGGTTTTGTGGGTTTTTTTGTTTGTTGCTGTTGTTGTTGTTGTGGTGGTGGTTTGGGGTTTTTTTATGAAAGCGGTGTAAAATAGGATTCTTGAGCTTTATGGGCAAACATAATTAAGAAACCACAATGTTTTTTTCCACCTTTAATGGTGAGATCTAATGTCTCCTTCAACTGGTTATTTTTAAAGCAACTTCTAGAAATATTCAGAAAGGGCATTTCTTTCCAGACTAGAAGTGGGATCCACTGTTTGAACTCCCACTACAGAAAGGAAATCTAAATACAGGGCCTCTGTGAATAGCCAGGGAAGGTGTGTGGAGATGCCACCTTCATAACCCAGTAGCAGGGGCATGTAGCACCACAGTTTCTCCAAGCTTGCAACATGTAGCTGGGTTGAGTTGTGACACAAAAGAGCTCTGTGTTTATGCTGGGGAGCACTGCCCTGCAGAGGACAGGTGGCATCCAGCACCCTGGCACAGCAGCATGGCAAGTGCCCAATTTATAGCCTTGCTGTCACTGCTGAGAGAAGCATGGGTCAAGCAGCTAGCTTGTGACAGCTGGTATGATTTGTTAAATGCCAGTCTTGGTAAAGTAAGGCTTCGTTTTGCTCATTGTGATCCGTTCATTGTGTTAATGCATTTGATGAACAGAGAAATGAAAAGGTTTCTCTGTCTTACAAAAGTATGAGTGTATTAGGATTCATGATGACCTGGACAATATGCCCTGAGGAAGTAATTGGCACCAGTGTGCGGTTCTGCTACAGATTAATCTTGACCCCTTGTGCTGGTTTTGGCTGGGATAGAGTTAATTTTCTTCACAGTAGGTAGTATGTGGCTATGCTTTGGATTTATGCTGAATACAGTATTGATAATACAGGGGTGTTATTATTACTGAGCATACAGAAAGTCAAGGACTTCTCTGCTTCTCACACCACCCCACCAGTGAGCAGACTGTGGGGGCACAAGAAGCTGAGAGGGGACACAGCTGGGCCAGCTGACCCCAGCTGGCCAAAGGGGTATTCCATTCCATATGATGTCATACTCAGCATATAAAACTGGGGCAAGTAGAAGGAAGGGCAGGACATTCACAGGGTGATGGCATTTGTCTTCCCAAGTAAACATTATACGTGATGGCACCTAACTTTCCTGGGGATGGCCTGCCAACGGGACTTAATGAATGAATCCCTTGTTTTGCTTTGCTTGCATGCATGATTTTTTGCTTTGCCTCTTAAACTGTCTTTATCTCAACCTACACGTGTTCTCACTTTCACTCTTCCAATTCTCTCCTCCATCCCATTGAGTGGGGAAGGGGGCGTGAATGAGTGGCTGTGTGGGGCTTAGTTGCTGGCTGCGGTTAAAACACAACACCCCTGTTTCTACAGGCAGCAAGACATGGATCAAACAACAAGCCTCATCCAGCTGCAGGCCTGCACCTACAGCCTGGCAGCCTTTGGTTTTGTCACCACTCCTCTGCAATAACTTAATCCCATGTGCTTGAAGAATCGGTTAGTTAGTATCCTGAAACAAAAAAGTCAATATATTGTAATGACTGCAACACAGCACACCTTAATTTCTAAAGTTTATAATATTACACAGGGACTTAGCCTGTGCTTTTTACTGGTAGAGTGTGTGCAGAATTTGCCCCCACTTATTCAGAGTCCACAAAGTCCTTCTATGGTTACCAACTGTGTGGCTTCTCTGTAATTTCCAAAGGCAACAGATTTGTCTCCTCAGTGAGTATGTCCTTATTGTGAATGTGCCTCTAATTTTCCTTAAAAATAGTGGAAGTACCTGGTAAGACTTGGAGTTATGATTTGCCAGATCTTTTACTCACTCAGTTTATATTACAAGTCTGGGAAATTTTAGTTCTTGAACCCTTTTCCAACAGGATGAATGTTCAGACTTTTAAGAATACATCTTTTCAAAATCCCGATTATTTTCAAAATTGAATTTACTTCAATTACATGTATCAATATAGCCTCTTGTAATCCTTTCCTTCCATGTCTAAAGAAGTGAAATCTTTCATTTACAGACCGCAGATGTGTACCTGCACCAACAGACACAAGGTGCAGTTCTACAGCTTCTACCTGGGCTTTCTCCCATTGAATCACTGTGAGGTTTTTCTGAGCAGAAGCACAATAGTGGATCACCACTCTATAATACACTGTAAATTATACTTGTATCAGATTCCCCTTGCTATCTCTGCTGAAAATTAGTGTGGCAGTTCCCACCCTTCATAAATGGTTCTGTAACGTGGCTGCTTTCACTGGGGTTGTTCAGGTGTGCCAGACAAGGCAGACTTCCGAAATCCCGGGTGTTCCTCAGCTCATCATAAATATGGATTACTCATATGTGGTCCCAGCAGCATGATCCCACAGATCTAACCCCAGGTCAGTCCCACACAGGCCAGCAGCAGCAGAGCAGGGTAAAGATTTTCCTGCTCTAAGCTGCAGGGAGATTGCATTGCTGTGAATGCTGATGTGAAGTGGGGCTGGGTGGGCATGATCTCTACACAATGAAGAATTGTGCTTTTCCCAGGAGCATCAAAGACCTCTGTTCTGCAGCTCCAAAACACATAACAGTGTGCCTCATGTTTTGCCAAGTGGAAAGGAAGGAGCAGAGGGCAAGGGCACAAAGCCCCGTGAGACTGTTTCTCTTACAAGCTTCTCTCACAAAGAAAAGTCTTAGGCAAGCTATGTGATTGTTAGGTTTCTGTGCTGCATCCTGATCTAGAGAGGGCATTTGAGAAACAAGAGACCTCCTTAGTTAGCAAAATGTGAGCTGCCTAAAGCTTGAATGCACATTTAGCACAAACCTGCACGTGCACAGAAACCATAGCTTCTGAGTCAAAATTCAGTCCATGGCTCATGTACAGCATGGAAAAATGAGAGAGTCTTCAGTTTCCCTGTAAAAGTTTAAGATGTAAGCAGTTGCTCACTTGGAAAGATTTTCTCTCTGCAAGGCAGAACATAATCTTGACAAAGAGCAGACAGATAAGAGCAAGGACTAAGGTCAGTTTTGTCTTTTCTGGGATGGTTTTCCTCCTGTTAACCTCGGTTTCTCTTTAATGCTTTCACTAAACCACACCCTGGCTAAAATGCATCCCTATTCTCTTGTGTACTTGGAAAGAAAGCTACTGTCTTAGCAAGAAATCTAGCTCTTCCTTACAACTATCCTTAAAAATGGATAATAGTTACCATAAATCTATAATAATACCTTTCTATCTTCCCATACTATATTTCCAAATTGTGCTAGAAAATGAGCTAATGAGTTGTCTTCATCAGCAGTACCTAGGACATTATCACGAAGGCTGTATTTTGTATTTGTGTAGTGCATTTGAATCTTAGGCAGTTTCTGCCATTTTGTAAATGAAGCATAAAATTTTAGTGATCTTTTTAATGCCTGCACACTGCCTTGAACCTGAAAAACTCAAAAAATCCCAGGTAACTAGCAAGTCATTACTGCATATAATTTTGAAAATTTAATAAACAAATTATTTACTGTACTTTTAAAATTTGGCTAAAATTCGTAATAGCCTATTTACAATTCACTGGAGCATGTGACTATCTCTGTTAGAATTACACCTGTATAAAGAAAATGCGATTAAAACTCATACGTAGCGTATCAGGCAGTTAGTGGTATACACCAATGCCATGAGATAATGGGGCCTGATTCTTCCTGGGTATAATTAAGATTCTCATTTATGTTGAAGTGACTCCAGACTACCTCTTGATTCAATTTGCATTAGAAAGATTGATCCTTATCTTGTATGTTTTAACAGTAAAATCTTGTCTGACAGACAAAGTTGCTCTGTGACGTGTTGTGGAGAAATCTCAAGCAGCAATTCTTCTGGACAAGGATGTCTTACATTGTAATATTTTCAAGCCCTACAGATAGACGACAGATGAAATACTGGTATTGCTAACTGTGGTCTTTTAGTTCATCACTTGGCAAGGTAACATTGTATTGTACGCAAAAGTTAAAAATAAATTTTAAAAAATAAATTATTGTTGTAATAAAACTCTGCCTAGCTCTTAGCAGGCAGTAGAAGAAAGCAGCTACTCCAGCAACATGGCAGGACATATCAGTCTTATAGACTGTAGATAGAACTGAAAGTTTTGGGGAAATATTGTCAGATCCCACAGAGCACAATTTTCTTTCAGTTTCAGTGGATTTCAGTCCAGGCTTTCTCACTCAGACTTCTAATATGATGAACACAGTTGCCTTTAGACAACCCTTTGACCTGCAGTTTCCATTATTGGCTGTATAACTCTGAACCAAAAGTTTTCAAGTTTTCACCTGGTTCCTAGTGAAGGGAATAGTGCAAGAAGACATTTTTGCTTTATTGTCTAAGTGAGGATCATAACTACAGGGATTGCTTCTCAACACTTGAGAACAAGTGTTTGGTGTTTATTTACAGGGAAAGCAAGACAAGGCTTAATCCTCACTAGCTTCTGGGATATCAGTTACCATAAAAGTGATTGAAAGAGATAGGCTATTGACTCCATTCTCTAATATCTGTCCAGGTACACAAGGGAGAGAGTTATTGTCACTGAAAATTTGAAGCTAACTGCATTTAACCTGATCTTCTGGGAAATGGGAAGAGAGTGTAGAACTGCTCAGTATTTAACATGGTCATTTCCAAAAAAAAAACCCCATTTTTAATAACCAAAAAAGAACAGAAAAAAAATTATTTGTTGTGAAGAGCAAAAAATGATCACATTTAACTGTCCTTCTTTTCTTTTTCTCCAGAGATACACCTTATTAAATCATGCACAAACACAGGCATACACAAAATAGTGATTCAACATCAACAAATTGCATAAAACTGTAAATACAGAGAAAGTGACTACGCTATGTAACAAATGCATAAACAATATTTAATATTATTATGAAAAGTTCATTAAATTTCCGAAGTGTTAAGAACCCTTTACAGCAAAACAGAGTATTTCTTGTTTTGTTGATTTGTTTAAGCATCCATCACATAATATAGAAATCAGCATATTAAGAACACTCTTTCCATTTGCTGATCAATATTCACACTAAACCCTGCACTGTGTTTGACCTATAGGCATCCAAGGAAACCTCTGCGAAGGAGGAAGTTTAAGAAACTTGTGACTTGATACATGTAGATAAATTACATTAACCAGAAGAGTAATTCATTGATCTTAACTCTGCTATCCATGGGTGTCAATATGTTACTGTGCATAAATGTTTTTTTGTACCAAGCATTTAGATATCAGTGAAAACAAAGGAGAAGCAGAATTTCAGTGCTGGGATTACTCTTTTCTTCAACGTTTACATGGGACTCAGAATCAGCAAAGACAGCCCAGCTGTTACAAATGTAATTACAGCTCACAGGAGGACAAATAAGATTTTAGGTAGTCAAAAGCTTAAATTCGTATGAGCATAATGTCTTAAAAATTCATATATTCTGTGAGCTACTTGCATTGCACCTGAAATAAAATTTGTAAAAGGAAAAAAACACACATAATTGTGCAATGCTTCATTTTTTAATATATCCATTTATCTTGTAACCCTTAAAAAGAGAATGACCCCATTCAGGTTTTACAGCCACTCTTAGGTGTAGACCATTACAAAGGCTTACAAAGACTGAGTCGTTGGTGAAAGAGTTATAACCACTTTACTCAGTACTAATTTATCATTTACTATTAACATATTAACTTCTTTAATTTTACAGCACTATAAATGCACATAACATGTATACACAAATACAAAAATTATCATCTGTTATTATTCATATTGATTATAACAGAAGATGTAGACATGCTGGATTGATGAGTTGAGGCCAATTGGATGAGGTTTAAGAAGGCCAAGTGCTGGGTCCTGCACTTGGTTCACAACAACCCCAGGCAGCGCTACAGGCTCGGGGAAGAGTGGCTGGAAAGCTGCCTGGCAGAGAAGGATCTGAGGGTGTTGACTGACAGCCAGCTGAACATGAGCCAGAAGTGTGCCCAGGTGGCCAAAAAGGCCAACAGCATCCTGGCTTGTATCAGGAATAGTGTGACCAGCAGGACTAAGGAAGTGATTGTCCCCTTGTACTCAGCACTGGTGGGGCCCCACCTTGAATACTGTGTTCAGTTTTGGGCCCCTCACTAGAGGAAAGACATTGAGGTGCTGCAGAGGGTTCAGAGAAGGGTGATGAAGCTGGTGAGGGGCCTGGAACACAAGCCTGAGGGAGCTGGGGCTGTTTAGCCTGGAGAAAAGGAGGCTGAGGGGAGACCTTATCACTGTCTACAACTACCTGACAGGAGGCTGTAGCATGGAAGGTGTTGTTCTCTTCTCCCAAGTAGCAAGTGATAGGACGAGAGGAAATAGCCTCAAGTTGAGCCAAGGGAGGTTGGGATTGTATATTATGAAAAATTTCTTCACAGAAAGGGTTGTCAGGCATTGGAACAGGCTGCCCAGGGAAGTGGTAGACTAATACTACAGAACATCCCCCATTAATGAATTGCTCATTTATTGATGAACAACAGAGTCTGAAACTTGCTATTTCTTTCCGTGTTCAAGGTTAACTGGTCGAAGAGTTAGCTGTAAGTATTCTGTATCAAACATTTGGATTACATGAAACATTTTAAGAAAAATCTTGCCTTTTTGCTTATAGACAGCATATTACACACTTTGCAAAAGATGTTAGTTGTATTTATGCAGCTACAATTCCCAATTTTCTCTTCAGAACTTATTGTTGCCGATTTGAAATGGGAACTTTCATCACAGGTTGCCTTGACTTTACAGATCTAACTGGTGCTCAAATGCCTCAATTGCAACTATAGTTGGATGTGACTAGTGAAGGAAAAGAGCTCTCTATCATGTGCTAGATTGCTGTTCTCAATTGTTATTGAACTTTTTTTCATATAAAGAGTAGAATTGGGGTAACAATACAGAAAAAAATAGACAATTGCTAATTAGACATGAGTTCTACTAATCTGAAATTCTTTCTAGTATCAGTGGTTTAATCTCCTACCTTTGCAGAAATTTCCAAGAACAAGAATGTTTTTTTGGCTTAGAAGACCTATGGTATAGGTATACAAAATTGCACATTATCAGCAATTCTCCAGATTCTGCAGTATACACAGAACATTAGTAGGACTTCTTCATGCTCTCCCTTTGACCTTGGGCTAAGTCCATTACTACCTTTCACTTCTACCAACTAGATTTGAAGCAGAGAGTTTTCTTAGCAAGAATCCTCTCTAATACTCTCCGTGTTACTGTTGTACGCAGAAGTGTACTGCTGTTACTCACTTCTTTCTTGAGGATGTTCACAGCAGCTAGTAGAGATATGTATCTGTCAATGGTATCTGCTAAGTAGTGCCCTGTTGTCTTGAAGTGCCTGACCACCAGCTGGTTTGCTCACTTAACCCTGTCATGAAATGTTAAATATTACAGTAGTATTTGATTCATTGTATTAATAGAAAACTTTTGGGATGAATATCAAGAGAATCTGCTTCCTGAATAAGATATCTGGTGTGAACAAATTTAAGAACTTGTCTATTCCTTTTTCATTGTCATGTAATACAGTGATAAACTGATCTGCTTCATTTTCCCCGTCCCACTGTGTCAGCCCTTTAGTCCATTGATTCAGTCCTCCTCTCAGCATTTCTGTCATTACAGAGATCTTATGTGTCTCTGGCAATGCTTTAACAAGAAGTCTTCCATCACCTTGCCAAGAACAGCTGAGAAACCTGTTAAATGGTTTTTCTGTCTCAGCTGGAAGAAATTATGCCTTTTACCTGATTAAGGCTGAAATTCATCTTTACCTGTCAAGTTAAAATGAGGAGCACTGAATGCCACAGCCAGCTGCCTGCATTCCAGCAAGGCTGGCTGAGTCTGCTAAAGTCTCCCTAGGGTGACCGGGACATGTAGGCTGCAATGGCAGTTCTGACAACCTTGTGCAGAAATCAGGTTGTGTTCTCCTCCGCTTCTGCAGGACAGCGTGCTTAGCTTGTCAGAGTGAAAGCCGAGCAGACTGCCCTTTCCACGCATCCTCTCCCTGGCATCAGTCAGGAAGGCTTGTATCAGCAAAGGCAGAAGCCTAGTGCCACCTCGTGTTAAAGGGATCTGCATCCGCCCCTCTAAGAAACCCTACATCAACCAACCAAAAAGGCAATAAGGTTGCATTAATTTTCAGATATGAAAGCTGGGTAGATAATAAGAAAGCCCGTTGGTAACATTACTGCCAGATTCCCCCTTGCCATCACTTTAGCAAATTTTCACTGGGGTTCCATGTAAACAATGCGAATATTTCTATTTTATCTGCCCTTTACTTTTTGGTGACTTTTCAGTCCTCTTTATGCTTCTTGCTACATATTTCTCTGTTAACTGGCCAAATATTTTTAGGCCTTTGCTGCCATCTGCACAGTTATTTGTATCTGTAAAACTACGTAAATTGTTCTGGCATCAATGACACCCAATCCTTCTCACCAGTTGTCCTTGCTTCATGTTCATCCTGTCATTCTGGACTTGAATGAAGCTCGTTAGCCATACAAAAACATGGAATTGCCATAGTGAAAAAGAACAACATGGTAGACTTAATTTCTTTCATCTGAATTATCATATTAAATTGCTTGATCAGGCAAATAAATAAATAAAATCCTTACTTATTTTTCTTTATTAGTTACTAATTGCCTCAGAGAATGCAAAGTGAAAGTTGTTTCACAAACATTACAAAATTCAAAGCCACTGTGGAAACAATGTTAGCCAAGGTATTGGGAAGGATCTTCCAAAGGACAGTTTTGGGTAAGCAAAATTTCTTGGCAGAAATTCTATTCATTTGGAGGAAGACAGAAGTTAATTTACCCTTCTGAACATTATTCCAAGTCACTGAACCTATATACCTTCAGTTTCTAAACACAGACCATGCTTGAATAGATTGTAGGCAGAATCTGCATGTTCTTCACTTACCCTGAAATATGAATAACAAGCCTTTCCCAGGTACATGTCAGATGATAATCCAAGGGCAGATGACTATCACTGTACTTCAGTGGGTGGAGCTGAGAGAAGGTGGCTGTGAGCTCATGAATCAGGGTATGTAAAAGTACTTGGATCATTCACAGACATAAATTTCACTGATTTTCACTGAATTTTGATGATACATCTTCACTGTTAGTCAAGACGGTAGAAGTAGTCTTACCATGGCTACACGGCCAAGGGCAAATTTGCTTGCATGGAACTGTGAATCCCTTTGACTAGACAACCTTCAGAATCACAGCAGGTTATGGATAGCACTCTTGGATATCTGTATGTGGCACATCAGTGGGGACTAAGGTCACAATCTAAGTCACATGGAAAAGATTAACAAAAATGTTTAAGTTCCCATTTTGATGAATAGACATAAGACTCCCTTGTGTGTAGTAGCATTAAAATGTATGCATTTTTATGAAACCCCAGATGTGGTTGTTTCCTTTTTATTTATGTGATAGATATCTTGCAAAACTGTCATTTGAAAACCTCAAAATTCCTAGTCTTTTAGCTCACTTTATTTGGGTGCCAGCTCTTTGGTGAGGAATTTCCACAGTTGGTAGAGCACCACTAATGAACAACAGTTCGTTGTAATGAGCTACAGCTTCTGTAGCTTTGAAATTGAGAGAGGCAGTGAGGATGAGGAAGGAGGAAGCTAACGAGGTGAGAAAACAAACATGCATTAAAGATGTGGGATACAACTATCATCAGTTGGAGTCCTAGAATAGATACAGGAAAAATGGCCAGGCCTGTTCCAAAGCAAGAGGGGAGTGGTTAAGGCTGCATCAAGGTCCAAAGCATGGCAAAAGGTAGAACACAAACACAAAATATTGAGCTGTCACATCCCTTCACTGCTGTGTTAATACTTTTAGGAAGCCCTGTTACACAAATCCCTGCTCACTGGGCTGTATAATACCATTAGTAGCTGTCTGCTCTGAATGGAACTGTGGATCACGGCTTGTATATGATGAAGCTTCCTGCATGCAATTCGTGCTGCAGTTTCTGAGTACAAAATACAGTTTTCTCTTAGTACAAAATATTTCAGCATCAAAAAAGTGAGGCACCTGTATTCATAAAATGTTCATGGGTATCTGAGAGATGACCACTTACCTCAGCTGGTTGCCTGTTGGTTTGAGATCAAGAAAGAACAAAAAAAAGTGTATGCATCCTGTAGAATGGCAAGCATGTGACTGTAATAAAAATGTTCCCTGCTTGAAATATAACAGCCTTTCAGTGTAATTTGAAGGCCTGCTGTTCATTTAAATTACCCACTGTGTGGGCTGTGTGCTATTACACTGCACAACATAAAAGGAATATATAGTATTTGCTTTCCCTAAAAGAAAAAAGGAATGCTAACATAGAACATTTTCAGAATAGTGTAATCATGTTTATTTAAGAAAATCAATACTTAAAAAAATGAAGAAAAAATAAAAAAAATCATACCACGTATGCAAGATAATTCTACTGTTTTCTCCGCCACTGTTTCTGTACCATAGCCTATTAATATGCAGCAACATGGCTTGCTTTGGAGCTTTACGGGCCTCAGAAGAGCTGGACTGTAACTGTGATAATGAGATTCTTTGTGCAGACAACCAGCTCAGCACCTGCTAAATCAAAACTTGAGTCCTCTGAACATTTCTCTTGGGAAGTGGTGGTAGAATTGGAAGCAAGAAGATGTATGACTTTTGTTTATAGGCTCTGGATCACTTAGATTATGTCTAAAGAACACAATGTGGACTGTGAAGAGATAGCTGAGCCTGTCCCAGATAAGCTAGCTCCAAAGTCAAAACCAACAGAAGATTCTTATGTGGGACAGCAACACATGTGTGCCTTATCTCTTGTCAGTTATATAACATACCTCAAGGCTAGCTCAAAGAAGGCTGCTGTTGCTGTTGCCCTTTCTAGGGGTGACTTTTTTTCAAAGTAAGCAGCTTTAAGGCAAATAGTAAGTGAAAGGCTAGCTTCATTGAAATTGGACTTTAAGGTGTGCCAGCTGGAGAGCTGAGAAGTGGGATCTTTCTCTGTAAACGGGCTCTAAATAGATGAGCTCTTTCCATTCTGTAACACTGCTGCAGTCCTGGAACAAAGATGCAGGTATATTCTGCCCAGATCAATTGTGCTGGCACAGATAGAGAGAACACACTTGCATTAACTACTACTACTTCATCATTCTGTGAGTAACACAATCTCACTAAATCTAGCAAATGTTCTCTCCCTGCTAAATTTGCTGACATTTCACAGATAAAATTGATCATTCTAATTCATTGATGTGTGGGTATTCATTTTATAAAATATTCTCAATATAATTTCAGAAAGAACTATGATGATGATGCACAAAAATTGGAATTAGGCAAACAGTTTATTGAATAAACTTTTGGATGGAAATATAATGGACAGATAAGATTCATTTAGAGATGGTTTGCTAATCTGTGCTGGTTAACCAAGAAGGATTCTGCCTTGGGAAGAGTGCTACCAGAAAAAGCAAGAGGGAGAGGAATAGTGTGAAAGATTTCACTGAAGTCCTCTACCTCTCTCTAAGCAAGAGAGAAGCTGTTTGCTCCTTTCCATAGCTTGTATTTCATTGCAAGAGGCCTCTGTGTTGAGATTGACATTCTTCTTTAAAAATATCTTGATTTCAATTAACTTTACAAGTATTACCACTGAATGTGACAACCACGGCATTTCCTCTGGGCAGAGACCGATGCTTCCCATGACCACAAGGTCCAGTTTGAAGCTGGAGGTTCATTTATATGGACTGTACCGGTGTGCTATTTGTCAATTCAATTAACCCAAAATTTTACATCTACTTGCCTGATTGGTTTGGGGAATATGATCAAATGCCATATCCTAGCTTATTTTTCTGTTGGATTTGGGTGTACTATTATTACTTTGCAAAACATCAGCATGACCTTCTCATCTTCACACACTACAGAATAACACAAAGTACAACAGTTGAGTCCCTCACTAAGTCTGTACTGACAAAGGATTATCTGGATAATGTCAGGGTTCTCCCTTCCTAATGATTTCAGTAATCTCACATGATGGTGGGTTTTTTTTAATAAATATTAGCCCAGTATTGTCATATTTGGAGACTGTCACAGTGCCAACAGCCAGGAGGCACTGGCCTTGCTGTTATTCCACACAGCAAGATCTAGAGCTCAGTTCAGGAGTGCACGTTTGATTTCTTGTCAGCAATGCACAGGACTTCCATCCTCACTCTGGTGAGGCAGTAGCCCCAAAAGCCATCAGCACAAATACGCATCTCTTGTGCTGGTACAAAGATACATTTGTTAATCTGTCTCTATCATTTTATAAAGCAAATAAAACAAGAGGTGTCAAGGGTTTTGATTGCGGGGTGACAATAAAACCCTGGCAGATGTATTGTTAACCTCCTCTCCTTCCTCCCTTCCCCCTTTTGACCTTCCCTCTCCCCCCTTCCCACTAAGGACAGGCGATCGGGAGGGAAAGAAGGACAGAGAGAAGAGAGTTGGAAAATTAACAATGTTTTACTAATGCTACTAATAAGAATAGAGAAAATAATACAAAATATACAAAACCAATCTTGAAAGTCTCAGCAACTGCAGAGCCGGCACCCGAAGTCCTGGATTGGACTCTGCAGCCAACCGGAGCTGGATTCAGTCTGTCACTAGGCCTCAGTTCACAGGGATGACTAGCAAGGTCCTCTCCTAATGTCGGCCATAAGCCAAAGGGAAAAAAAGGGGGAAAGGGATGAGATCCTCGTGATCTCCCACTTTTATATGAAGTATTCATGTGAATGGAATGTTATACACTGTTGGTCAGTTTCTTGGTCACCAGTTTCTCGTTGCCCCTCTTGCAAGATGTCCATCCGTGCTTATCAATAACTTTGCATTCCGTTGCTATGTTTACCAAAACATGCATCTGGTTCTCCAGGAAAATGCAGCTAATATGAGGGCTTTAGCTGGCAGGCAAATCCACTAAAAGAGAAACTTGTTTTTTAACAAAACTAGGACAAGAGGTTACATTAACCAAACAAAGAGTTTATGCTGATCAAAACTAGTTGCAAATTACATACCAGTCTTTAACCAGCTGCCATCTTCTACCAACATATTCTGTGTGTTGATGTCCTAGCCTCACATTACAAATGGCAGGCTACCATATGCTTACTAACCTTACCTTCATTGCCCACTTTTAGATGGGTCTGTGCACCCCACACCAATCCCCAGACCTCAGTAGCATGCATAAGTCTTTAAAACACATACACATTTGACGTATATTCTGCATCAATCAGTACTTCAGTGAAGCCTTTATATGATCTAATGTTATAAAGAGGTCTGTAGTGAATGTTGTTCCACCTCAATGGAGATAAGCTTCATCACAAATGGCTTGAGCACCTCACAGCTCTCTTCAACAGCTGAAAAAAAGAATTTAAGACACAGCTTCTATAATTAAGTCCACCAAACCTCTTGTACCTTCAGCACAAGAGTAGAATAAGCTCGGCAAGTTGAAGGCTTTCTCTCCCAGCCTGTTAGTCTTCTTTCAGGATACAAATATTACACTATGAATGGCCTGCAAGATCCCTAATGTTAGGTAGAAATGGTGTATTTCTTTTCACAATAGGGAAAAGCTGACCCCAGCAGCTGACTGAAATCCTGTTCCCTCCAGGAGAGCTGCCTTCAACATGATGGTCAAGGCTGCCTCACTTGGTTCATTACTTGAATTTTTCAGACAGGTTTCACTGAACAATATGGTTCGACACAAGTTATTTTAACTTTTATGTTAAAGGAATTTCCAGAAATAGAGTGTCCAGGTATTTCTCTCAGGAATCAGAAAGAGGAAGATTCCCAATTAGATTTCCAATGTCTTTTTCTCAGATGCTCTCCTGAAGTCAATCAGCTTGTCTGGAAATTCAGTACAGAAGGCTACGCTGAGAGAAGCTACAGTCACCAGAACACATTCTCCTCTCATCAGAAAGCTGTGAGGCAGGTTTTATGCCATATTTTAGATTACACCTTCTTAGGAGTTCAAAGAGTGAAACTTCACTGTCCCATTTTCTGCAGTTCTTCAGTGCCTGACTAGCCAATAATAGCAACCCAGTGTGTTCCCTGCTGCTACAGGTGTGAAGAAAATCTGCTTGAAAATATCCCAAATATCCCACCCTGAAACAGAATAAGAAGCCTGGGACGTTGGTTTTTTTTTTTTAAGCTAAATTTTATGTAGGAAGATATTAACTTTGGCTCTAGTTCTCCAAGAAAGGATTAAAAAGGCAATGTACAGAGCAGTTCAGCTGCAGTTCTGTTGAAATCAGTGGTGTTAAAATTATTTACTCCAGCAACTAATTTATCCTATAGGACATATTGCATAAATAGATTTTTTAAAATATATACAATTATCCAAATGAATTCTTAGAATCAGATAGACAAAGCCAGTTATTTTACAACCTTTCTGTCACACTTTCAGTATCAATAAGACTAACTTTAAATCTTGGTGTCCAAAAAAAAAAAAAAAAAAACCAAACAAAAGGTCATATAAATATTTTCACTTTCTATATATACAAATGAAAGCACTGGCACTGTCTTTAGAAATCCAGCAGATGAATGTTTAACCAGGAGCACACTGAAGAAAATTACTCTGAAACAGAAAAACACAGAAATGTATTGCTGGAAATTACATTGGACTGTGCTATGTGATATAACAGAGTTCCAAATAGTTATCATTATTATAAACATTTCTCTACTGCCTCTTGATGACCTTGAAGTGTCTGTTAGTTTAGTAGAAATTCCAGTACCGTGCAAAGTCATAGGAATAATGTAGTACAACAATTTTTTAATGAGCATTTGTGAAAGCTGGAGAAAAGGAATTTAAGTAGCCAGTACAAATGATAAAATAAAGATGTACTTGTTAAAACAAGTAAGAGATGCTTAAAAATATTTTTGTGAGGTAGGTTAAATGAGAGATAAGAAACACTTCAACTTTTCCCCAGGACTGCATTTCTAGACACTAGGCCACCATACTATCATCAGGACTTTGTGTCATGTTAGTGTGCTTTGATTTTACCAGTAGAGATTTTTTTCTCCTTTTATTCTGACTTTCAATTGTTGTAGAAATTATCCTGCAACATTCTGCAGTAGTAACATTCTGACTAATCAGAAACAAAGTTAAGAAAGAGTTTCTTGGCAGTTAGGTGCAGATTTGCACATTGCAGTAATCGATCTGAACCTCATCTCACAAACATCTCATTTCAAGTCAATGAAGACATAAAGGACATGATTCTACAGACACTGCTTTCAGCAAATTTCTGTTTGACACAGCGGAACAGCCTGAGTATAACGTTCAAGTGTGAGATATCTCATAATGGCTCCATCATTCGTACAGTTAACATCTGAGAAGAAAGAGGTCCCACTTGCCCAGTGTTTGGAGGGGTAAGGCTGTCTGGTCTGGGTCAAATTCTTTGCAACATGGGATTCAAAACTGAAGACAACACATTTCATGGTGTCAGTTGGTGCCAGGTGAAGTGGGTCTGCAAGAGGTACAGGAGTAAAAAGCTCTACTCTGGAGCACACCCAGACTTTGGAAGTCACACAAAGCATTGCTAGGTGGTGCCTGACCTCAAAATAGGCACTTGCTGTTACACTTGCTGATGTTACTTACACATTGTTTAAAAGAAACCCTCCAGCCACCAGGGATGGCTGTACCCAGTATACCTGTTTTAGGTCCCTCATGATGTCTGTGCTGGATCTCTGGGGCTTCAAATGGGACACTGGAGACTTTGCTGCCCTGACCTTGACCATCACTGGGACATTTTCATCACCAGGCTCATAAAAGATTAAGTTGGTGCAAGGGCCTTCTTTTCCCACCACATGGTCACAGAAGAGGCAGACAAAAGTCAAATATATGGCTCTAAAACTCCAGTGAGTCTTATTTTTCCAAAATACCGCTTATCTTGTTAGTATCTAGTTTTTATCTTCCATTTTGTCTAGTACCAAGAGCACCGAGAGAAATCACTTCCATCCAGTGAATATTAGGTATACAAAAAAAACCTTTTTTTACCCTTTGCTGGGCTCACAATTTAGATTTATTTCTCATTCATTTGAACTCGGGATTGGTATCTACCTGGTGAAATCCATGCCACTATGTCAGCTTCCATAAAATTTGCCCATGACAGATTAAGACATAGTGTCACACAACCATTTGTGCAGCACATATTCACCTTTTGGCTAAAAATAATTATCCAGAACACGATTTTTTTTCTCCCCCCCCCCCCTTTTTTTTCTTTTAAGTATGGCCTGTGTGAAGATTTCAGTCTTGTTTGAAGCCCAACAGATGTGGCTCGAGCCAATATTAGATTACACTTCAAGCAACACTGGAAATTTATCCTGTATTCAGTGCTCTGTTCAGTATTTTCCTGTGTAATTCAGAGCAGAAACAAGGAAAATAACAGTGAGTGATACAAAATGTACAGATAATTTATAGCACATACTACTTGTTAATATCAAAACAGTTTCCCTAAAACACAGCTTCTGAAATTCAGTGTACCTTTTGCAACAAGAAAGACTGTCAGTCCTCTTACTTATTGTCATTAAGAGATATTGCCTACATTAATGCAGTAGTTCTTATTTGGGTTTTTTGGCTTATTGGGGGTCTTTTGCATCCTTTCAGAACAATAGTTAATTTAAGTTAATGATGTACTCATTTGGTCTCCCAGTGATCCTTTCAGCTTTTGTCTTATTGTCACAATTCTGGCCTTGCAAACCAGGATAAAGCAAAGCCAAGCAAATGAATTATCTCTGTAATTCATTGAAGTGTTACTTTCATTACAGGTATCTTTAAATTGCCTTTTCACATAGCAAAGTGCCTTGGAGTAGAGCAAGATATACCCGCAACCATTGCAGAGCTCTTTTTGTTGATGGAATAGCATAAATGAGTTTTCTCTGAGCTTTCATCACATTTGCTACTTGGTTTGGTGGACAAAGCTTAATAATAAAATATTTCCATGTTAGTCAGAAAAATTATTTTTACAAGAAAATTCTTCATTCACTTTGTTTTCACATGTAAGGATTTTAAGCATATATGAAAATAAATGTATAGTCAGGAACCTATTAAATGCAAGCAGATTTCTGCATAGTAGGAAAAGGAAAGGGTGCTGCGCGACAGACCAAATTGCTTCAAACATGGTAGAGTTTCAGGTTCCATGCCCAGAAAGATTAACCTAGTGTACTAAACAGGACATGATAAAGGTAAATCTGAAAGTGGAGTAGAAATAGTAAATAAAAACTATTGTATCTGTAGTCCTTTGGAGGACAAAGAGTACAAGAACAAAGTTAAAATAACATCTTTGACTGTGATGCTGTGGTAAAGGGCATTCTGCATCTAACAGACTGTATAGGAAGTGCAGAAAACCAGAGATTACTTCAGTTTTGGCAGATGATAGAGAAAAATAATGAAAAGCAGCATAAAAACTGCCCTGTTTGGTTACTCTCCAGCGAAGCACACCAGCTAAAACAGTGGACATCCGTTTTTCTATAGCTGGACTTCCTTCTGCAGTCACCTTAATTATAGAGTTTTAGATGACAGTAGCATGTCACCAAGAGGAATTGTACTGTATGTTCCATGGATTTCATTACTTTTCAGAACGGACTTATTTTTTTGCATTCATGTGTTATACTGGTTAGACAGCTCAAATCCAGTATCAATAATTTACCGATACATGTGCGACTTTGTAGTTTTAATGAGACTGCATTTTAAAATTATGTATTTCTTGCTCTCTCTGTAAATATTTCTTTGTATGCACTTATCATAAGTACATAAACAAATGTTACATATATACACTTAAAGCTTGAAAATGATAAATTTAATTTAGCTAACAGTACCTACGATAGAAATTAATGTATCTGACAGATAATTATCGCTTATTTCCAATGTATGACACCACAGTATGTTCAGGTAGTAAATAGAACATATCATGCTCAAAATACTGTACCAACAAAACCCCACTTATTTGTCTTCATGGCTACCTTGCCAGTTTCCTACCTCCATTTCAAAATTCAGATCTAAGAGAGGCATTCAAAACAAGGGATCTGGCCAAAATTCCAATGCTTTGCTCATTCATTAAATGCATGGTGCTGCCTGACTTTTTTGAGAATCTCAACTACAATGGTCAATGAATCCGTGCTGATTACTGGCCACATCACAGTGCTTGCTCTTATTTGTGTACTCGTCATTTATATATTAAATTTCCATAGGACAACCAATTTAAAAAACCCACATTTTTAAAGAATGTTTCGTTCAATTTTTTAAACTTATCCAGAAAATGTAATTAGCACAGATCTAGCAGTTTATTTGTCCTCTGAGAGGATGGTGACAAAGTAAGAAAATGCAGTGTTAATATTTTTCTGCTTCGAGCAGTGCAACACGACTGATGTAATTCAATTTGAAACCAGTGGGCTGCTGTCAACCATGTACTTCTGAAAAATGATCACATGTGAATGCTTTTAGGAACTGAAACACACATAAGATAACATTTCCTGAAGGTTTGGAAATATGCACCACAAATAAAACCAAAACCCTAAAAAAATCCCCACCATCTACACTGAAGATGTTTAGGATACATCAGAAACCAAATGTGAATATTTTTCGGATTTGATGGTACCAGGGACCAGCACCACAGTCTTCTTATACCAAACCTACCTATGACTTCCAAACATCAGAAATCTCTGGAGAAGAATGATATTTCATAATTAATGCTGTTGATGATGACAGAACATGAATTAATGAAATTTTTTTGAACAAAAAAAGAGGTTTTTTTCTTTTTGTGCAAAAAGTTTGACTAAAACTCAAGATGTAAAAGAAAGCAAACAGTCTTTTAGTTCTAATGAAAATATTGAAGAGGAATCATTAAATATATGGTGGAACAAATCCGTCCTTGACTCACCTGCTTCTGAGTCAGTGCTAAATAGGAAAGCCAGCCAAAGGGAAACACCTCAAGTAACAGTTTCTTAACACCCAAAGGGAAATGAAACAGCTTTATTTACTTCCATATATCATTAGTGTTTTGCTTGCTGTTATTATTTTAAAACTCTATTACGGTTACATCCAGGGATTCCAGGCCTTATTCTTTTCACGGAAGTGAAGCTGAAGACTGAGTGATGAGTCCCAAGGGTGTGATTTCCTGCCCACTGCCAAGCACACAAGCCTGCTACTAATTCTCAACCTATTTTTTCTGCAATTAAAAAAAGACCCCAGAAAACTGAACTTTCACTTACACTTCTGATTTCCAGCAGAGAAAGGAAATGATAACAAATCCCTTGCTTCATCTGAGATAAGCAGCTGTTTGGGAAGTGTCTCATTGACAAAGACAATTTTGTGTCTCTGACTCTGGGTCTGTGGCCATGGCTGTGTCACTGAAGACTGTGAAAATGCTCCTTTTTCTCTTCCATCTGTTTCTGCCTTAAAATGGTGTGATGACATCTTCAGACAGTATATTCAGTGCTGAAACACTGTATATTAAAACAGATTGGCATCACACACCGTTATCTTCCTGATCATAACATGACTTGGCCATGGCAAAGAGTGTTTCCACCATCATTCTGGAAGTATTGTTAGAAGTCATTTGCCAGACACAGATCAAACAATAATTGTGATTCCCCAGCTTTCTTCCCTGCAAAGGTTATATTTAGGAGGCAGAACAGTGATACTCAGAAGACCTATTGCTATCAACAAATAATTTGAGCAACGTTGTGCTATAATACTGAGCCCTCATTTCCCCAAGCCCAAGACTGCCTGCTGCTTCCCCCACCACATTCTTCAGAAGAAATATTTTGCATCCTCAATATCAGTGATTCACATCTGAGTTCCTACCCTCGCCCCCACCTCCCCCCCCAAAAAAAATAAATCAATAGGTAAAAATCAAATTTCTTAAAAAAATAGAAATAAAATAAAAATAACAAACTCCATTATTTTAAAATTGCATTCCTTTTTACACGATGTGCATTGAACAATAAAATTATTTTTCATGCTCAGTGCTACCAGTGTCAAAGCTAAACATTTATATTCTAACAGCTACTTTTGCTTGATCCAAATACTCATGGAAACCAACACTGGCATAGCTGTTATGCTTTCTGTAATATACTTACATCAGAGATCTCTCTTGCTTTCTAGAATTTCCACCATTTCACTTTTTAAATTTATTTCCTTTAATTTTTTTTATTTTCTCCTGTCTCAAGTGGAAAAAGAAAAAAAAAAAAGGAGCAATTCTAGAGAAAATTTAAAATTATTTTCTAAATTCAGAATGAACTCACTGAAACATTCTCTTATTTCAGTGTGAAATGGTACCACCTCTCAGTCATTTTTGTTCATGAGTTTCTGCTATAATACCTTATAGAAGTCAAGGAAGTTGGCATTAATGAAGCAGAAAGTTTGGCTTCTTCCTTTAATATTTTGGTTCTTATGGACTGCTCTTGGCAGCAGATTTGGCCTTTGACAAGAATGCCTTTTCTGACAGGCAGGTGGATCCAGCAAGGCTTCAAATAACTATATTAATAAAGGTTAGTACTCAATACTCTGCACATGCAGTTCTCCTTGAAAGTTGAGGCTACAGTGCTGGGGAGCAGCAAGGGGCAGGGATGCCTCATGGCTGGGGTGATGGGACCAGGGCAAGCAGTGGCCTCCCTGGCCGGAGGGAGAGCAGGTCAGGGCTAATGATAGCAACCAGGGTCAGCCAAGAAGCCAGTGACAGCTGGGCCAGCCCTGGGGTCGAGGCAGGCCTGAGGGGCAGCCAGGACATCAGGTCTGGTGTCCAGGAGCAGGAGGGTGGGTGGCCAGCCATGGCCATGGCCACAGTCACAGCTGCAGTGCCCTCCTGGCATGGCCTGAGTTCCACTGCGGCTCCCGAGCCAAGGCAGGGGGGCTTCACCAAGACATCTCCCAGCTCTTTCCCAGGAGCACGATTTCAGGGCACACAATATTGGGGCTGGCCTTGAGGAGCCACAGGCCTGGGGCAGAAGAGGTGGCAGAGGCTGTTGCTGCACACAGGCTCACTCTCTCCCTGGCACTTAATTCCTCCTTTCTCCCAGGAAAACTGAGAAAACTCCAAACTGTAAAAGCTCATGGCCACACCTTGAATCTTTAGTCAGAAGAGGAAATCACACTGACAGGCAGACAATCATAAGACACAAATTGTTACAGAACTACAGGAGAACACTTCAGCACAGAGATGCAGTGTCATGAATGATCTTCTCCACCCAGTTACAAAAGGTATCTTTCAGGCTGTGAGCATCAGTGAGATGCATGTCTCCAGCAGCCATTAGTTACTCCGCTATTCTGAAATAATCACGCAGCTAAGCAAGAGAGACATGAATTTCCTTCATTAGGAAATTGCATAAGGCTTGGCGTCGCTATCTGTCTTATTCGTTTAGATTGACATCAAGAAGATAAGATTTGTGTGCAGTAATTGTCTCAGGCTGATGGTTTAATAATGTCTCTAAATAGCTATCAATAATAAACACTAATAATTTGTCTATCATTTCATAATGTAGAAATGTGAAAGACATCCCTCATTCATTCAACTTGAATCATCTTGAGTTCCTTCATGCCTATGTTTTTTACAAAATCAGTCATAATCAAAGGTCTGATGAGTCATTTCCTCCACAGCTTGAAAAACAGTACTTTTGGCTTATTTGAGAAGCAAGAGTTTGACATTGGTGTCAAATAGATTAAAAAAGAGCTTAATGGTGGCAAATAATAGCACAATAGCTCCTCAGCATTTCAGACACCACCATTTGGGGCCATGTACAGAGAAAAGTAAAAGAAAGAAGATTCAGAAAAGCAGCGCAGTGTAGGTAAGAATCCAATGCAAGATTTTACTTCTTTACAATGCATTATTTAATGACTGTGTATGTTGTGATTTCTCAGCATGTAGTTCTGTGTACTGATGTTGAGGTGCAGAATTTCTTCTGCATTGCTATCCCAGTGTGCCATAAAAGTTACTGTGTAGGTTTTGCAGTTTAATCTAGTTTGAGGACCAGCCAAAGACTACTTCAAGCAGTCTCAAAGAATACAAGTAGGATGTGAACACAGCTTGGACACTATTGGTAGAGTATAAGAGGGGAAACCAGTGATTTTAAACTGTAAATCTAGAAAAAAAATAAAATATATAAATAGTTCTTCGTTTTGCAACATCCAGACTGTAACAAAATTATATGAGTATCAAAGGAAGATACAACATACAGGCTCCACAATCAAATTACAGTGAAGGAAAAAGCCAATTAACAAGAGGGAAATCAGAAGTTTCCAGCAAATTTTGGCAGGGCAAAAAGTCTGTGCAGCTCATAAAACAATAACAAAATTTATTGATAGACTTCCTTAATGTAAACCTTTATATTTTTTAATTTTCTTTCTGTATTATAACTCAGATGAACATTTTCTTCTCTGTTGTAGATATTACATACGAATTTGAGGTTCAGGAAAATGAGATACTAAAAATACTGATTTCAGGTGAAGACTGTAAAGTGATGTACCAAAAGTCACAGTCTACCCCTACCAGAACTACTTAAAGGTACATACAACACCTCCCCTATTTACAGTTTGAGATTCCTGACCTTCTCATGACAGCTGGTGTGCAAGAAACACTACAGAGACAAGCTCAAGTCTCTTTCTTACCTTGCAATCCCTTCTCCAATGACAGCAGTATAAAATAGATCATCAGTAAAAAATACCCATGCCCTAAAAAGTGAAACAAAACAATCCCTTCCATGTAGCTTCCAGGTATGTTTTGCTGTGAGTGCCATAACATTTTTTCTTAGATTATTCTCCTTTCATACCTTGTGCATATTTTCTTCCTATAATATCTTTTTGTTACATTATGCTACACATTTTACAAGATTTTTATTATCAACTGATGTTTTGCGAAGTACCTAGAAAACCTCAGGACACTGAAGGAAATTATGGCAATCAGCAATATGGTCAAAAGGTGAAGTCCTATAACTAAAATGCTAACACTTGCAAGACTTGAGAGAACACATAGTTTATGAAGGGAAGTTATAAGTGTAAATTATTGACAGGATTCTGTACCACACTTTCTGTCACAGTGAGCATGTTACATAGACAATTCATTTACTTACAGATGGTTTATGAATGTTTTTTTCAAAATATAAATGCACTTTGTGTCTACTGTTGCAAATGAAGACTTCTGAAAGCGAGCTGCTGCAAAGAGCCTTTAACTTAACTCAGCTTTTAAGAATGTTTTGTGTGTGTCTAAGAAAGCAAGGTGACTTCTTAATATCAGTGGCAAAGACCATAATTTATTAATTGTTTCTGTCCCGTACTGAGTTTGAAGAGGCCTCCTGAACTTTGTAGTTATATTTTCAATCAAGACACCAGTGACAACATCTCAAGCAGAACGATTTCTTTAAGAAAAACTTTTTTGTATGTATGTAAAAACAATACTTGTGCTCTGTTTTTCAAGAGTCTCAGGCTGCATGTATTCACTCACAAGCTCTCTTATTCATTCACAACTTCTGCTCCTAGCAGGAAATGATTCAGGGACACTTCCTAATTCATACATGGTATCTTCAAATAAAATTATCTTTGTATTGAAAACTTTTCAGAGGATTTCTCTTCTGTGAGCATGGCCATTTGCCTCTTAATCTAGCACCAACACTTTGAAGACTACAGCAACCTATAGCAAGGCCTCCCACAGTTTAACTCTTAATAGACACTGTGTGAAGAACTATGCCTTTGGTTTGAACCTGTCCTCTCAGATTTAATTGGTGCCCTTATCCAGGCACTCTGTGCAACTTATTCTTTTATAGACCTCCATCAAATTTTCCCTAATTGACTCTTTCCATGGTTGAAGAGGCTTAGTGTTTTCTTCTCTATCTTGGCTATTGTTTTCAGAATTAAACTCCCCACCGTAGCAGCTACCATAATGTAAACAGCTGCATTAAAAGTACAAATTAAATGCAAAGATAAGGGCCCAGTATAAAATAGAAAAGTGGCAAGGTAGAAGATCTTCTGTAACAGCCATTAAGACACAACACTATTCTTTGCCAAAGCTTTTCTTCCTCTTAAGTAATACAGTAATGCATAAACAAAATCATAAGATCTGTGCTTTCCCCTCTACTTGACCTACCTAACCATGAGAGAGAAAATGTCATAATAAATTTGAGTCAGAATCCACTTTTCATGCCTCTGTCTACTTTACCTTATGATTTTTTAGCTGGAGATCCCCCTGAACTGCAGGTATTGAATACAGCAAGCAGGACGTTTCTTCTAGTTTTCACATGGTGTCCCTCACCACCACACCCAGGCAACTGATTTAAGATCTAATGCCAACCCCCATGCACTTACACCACACAGCACACACACTCAACAAGCATTGAACAATATTATCCCTCCATTTATGGCACAAGAAATATGAAATAATTTTTCCTCTAAATACGTGGACGTTCATGGTCATACTAGACTACTTGTTTACAACCTCTTTTGTGACTGAGTCTCTCTCGAATAAATAATTTTCTCAAAAAAAAAAATCCTTCTTGATGTGGAATGTGAATTTCCTTTTTTGATGTGAACAAAACAAAATCTCCAAAGACATGTTCCATCTGGCAAATGAAAATCAAGTAGTGTAACTAAAAAAGCAGATCATGTGCTCTTATGTAAGCATCTATGTGCAAACATGCCTTAGATAATTTTGATAAGATCAATGTAAACAGATAAAAAACTAAGAGCCTAAAGATTCTACAGAAAAGCTTAGACTCCTAAAATGCCCAAGGAAAAATATGTCACAGCTTCCTCTACAGGCCTTACAAAAATTATATTATACATGAGATGTGGAACATAGATTATATAATACAATACATAGAGAGCATGAAATAAAAATTTCTATCTAGAAAGGGTAAGTAACTATGCAAAAAATGTCTTCTTCTTTATTTTTTTTGAGTGAAAAATGTGTGTCAGTTTGTAAAACTGAAATAAAATGTTTCCTTTCAGATGTATGCAACATTAATACTGTATTTATCTAGTGCTAAGTGAGGAATGGAGCTCTGATGACACTTAATGGCAATTGCCTTGTGAACCTCGTATGTGAACTGTCTCTCAGTGCATGCATCTGACCTGGCAGAATGGAGGAAAGGAACCAAACAATCTAGTACCTAACAGTTATTCCAGTATGGATGCAGGCAAACAGCACATTACTGAGATCTCTGACAATCCCTCTGAAGCATCAGAGGAAATGCTTTTCCTGCAAGATGTCAAATGCAGTAACGAATTCTGAAACCATCCTGAAAATCAAAGGATTTGCCATGATTTAAATTACATCAAATGGATATGCAGGACATAGAGGTAAAATCTGCGTCTCTGATGCTGATCAGAAAAGTGCAGACAGGGGAGGAGGAAAAGGAAAGGAAGGCTTTCAATGGTGAGTGGGAGCTTGCTTATAGATATTCAACATGCCATCTTACTCCTGCTAAAGCTTACTACAGGCCTACCCTGCTGAGCTTTCCTCAGTATTGAAATAGTATGTGTTAGGAAGTGTGGTTTATTTTATAAGGATTACTTAGGGTTTTCCAGATACTATGTTCTCTGTTGTGAAGCTCTGAAGCTCTTCTGATAGACAATTTACCTTCTGACTAGCCTAGAGTGGTAATACATGGACTGAGTAACTGGACTGTATTTGCAGTGGTCAAACTTCATAGCAATATTAATAATAAGTTATTACAAAATGCTGCAACTGTGTGAAAAGGCTGCAAGTCATGTATCTGTTTTGCCACACAAATCTCAGTATATCTCCTGCTGAATACTAGCTTATGTTTGCCCCCAAAGCAAATTATACAAAGGAACCAAACAAATTTACTTGTAGACAGGTGCTTTTCCACTGACAGTGAGGAAAGATGGAGACTCCATGAAGCCCATTAAGTGGTGCTTCAGTGATGATAGCATTAGAAATGTTATGATATGTATGAAACTGCTACAGACATCTTATTGTGCAAGTACCTTTCAAGCCAGCTGAAATAAATAAATAAATAAATAAATAACCCTTAGAATTGGTGAATTCCAAGTCTTTGCTTCAGGTCTTTTTCAGAATAGCAGCCATTGCTGTATTGCCCTGAAGGGATGTTACATAAAAGGCTGTGTCCATTAGGACACAGCAGAGCATGCTATATCCTCACAGAGGAGACAAATAATTCATGAAGTACAGGCTACAGTACAGTAGCAGTGGACTAATAAAATACAGAAACAACTCTCTTGTATCTGTAAAAGCTGCCTTCTAGGGGCCAGTTTGGATATTACATTAATTTCTAAAAAGTGTGAAATGCTAGTTAAGACATTGCACCAAAAGAAATGGTTCCCAAAATAAGAGTAATGACCTCAGAAGGAGCTGTGGCACATAAGAGTAGAGGGATAAACTGAACAAAAATAAACTTAAAGAAGTGAGAATCATGAAAGGAGTTGCAAATCAGGAGGTGAAAACAGAAGTGAGGTCACATTTGGGAACTGAGATACTTTGACACCTCACCCAGTTCTCCTTTATGGATAATATATGAAGGTATTTGCTACTAATTCACTGAGATCTTACAGGAGCACTTTAAAACACTGCTTTAGACCTTACTGCTTACCTAGCACTCTGCAAATTATTTGGAATTACCTTGACTGCCATGCTGTGTGTGATGACACTCTGAATAGGAATCTTCCCCTGTAAACCATAGAATCATAGAGGTTGGAAGAGACCCTCCAGATCGAGTCCAACCATAACTTTACTCTGGCACTAAACCATGTCCCTAAGAACCTCATATATATGTCTTTTAAACCTCTTCAGGGATGCCAACTCAACCACTTCCCTGGGCAGCCTCCTCCAGTGCATCACAACCCTATCGGTGAAGACATTTTTCCTAATATCCAACCTGAACCTTCCCTGATGCAGCTTGAGGCCATTTCCTCCTGTCCTACCACATGTTACTTGGGAGGAGAGACCAACATGCTACAGAAACAGCAATAATCAGTGTTATGGTTTAACCTCAGACAGCAACTAAGCACCACACAGCCACTCGTTCAATCTCCCTCAAGTGGGATGAGGGAAGCTAAATGGAAAAAGGCTGAAATAAAAACAGTTTAATAACTGAAATAAAATAAAATAATAATTAAAATATTAATAAAAAGTTGTAATCATAGAATATTCTGGGTTGGAAGGGACCTTCAAAGGTCATATAGTACAACCTCCCTGCAATGAGCAGGGACATCTTCAACTAGATCAGGTTGGCTCAGAGCCCCATCCAGCCTGGCCTGGAATGTCTCCAGGGATGGGGCATCTACCACCTCTCTGGGCAACCTGGGCCAGTATTTTACCACATTCATCGTAAAAAATTTCTTCCTCACATCCAGCGTGAATCTCCCCTCTTTTAGTTTAAAACAATTATTCCTCATTCTGTCATAATCCGCCCTTCTAAAAAGTCTGTCCCCATCTTTCTTATAGGCTGCTTTTAAGTACTGAAAGGGTGCAATAAGGTCTCCCAAGAGCCTTCTCTTCTCCAGGCTGAACAACCTGTCCTCATAGCCTCAGCCTGTCCTCATAGGAGAGGTGTTCCAGCCCTCTGATCATCTTGGTGGCTTCCTCTGGATCTCTCCATACAAATGAAAACAATCGCCCACCACTAACCATTCAATGCCCAACCAGTCCCTGAGAAGCAGCCTCTCCATCAACCCCCCCCTAGATTTATTGCTGTGCATGACATCATATAGTATGGAATACCCCTTCGGGCAGTTGGGGTCAGGCCTCCTGTCCATGTCCCCTCCCACCTCCTTGTTATCCCACAAATCCAAAACATAGCCCCCTGCTAGCTACTATGAAGAAATGTAACTCTGCTCAGCCAAAACCAATGCATTCAAGGCATCTCTGCAAAGGTGTTTTGATTAAGCTAGCTCTAAAACCACAACATTTGCTTGTCACTGATGGATGCCTTCTATTTATCAATTCTTCCATCTTTTGAAGGTAGTGGTAGTTCACTTACTGATGTTTACCAGTGGAGTTTTTTACTCATTATGACCTGTTGTAATTAACAGGGTGTTAAAATATACCAATATCCAAGTATTTTGGAAAACACTATCCTTGACTGATCTTCCTATTCCTGTTAAAAAATAAACAAATAGGGGGGAAAAAAATGAGACACAATAGAGGCTTGTGATGTTGATACTTGCAAAATCTTCTGAACCTACATTTGCTGTTGACGCTCCTCCCAGCTAAGACATCAAGACACCAGATGTGATGTAAAACCCACCTGACTTTACACATAATTCCATGGACCTTAATTTGGATTGCAAAAAAGATAGCCCAAAGCAGAAGTTGGTTATTTGTTTTTAGACAATACAAGCTAGTTGGGGCATTGAAGAGATTAATGTTTCTTTTTTAAAAAACAGGTTGCATGCTTGTCTTCAGAACTATGCCAATATTAAGGAAAATACATCATACAATTTTTAATAGCTATGCTTAATATATAAACTGCTAGTATGTTAACTCTTAACTTTTACTAAATATATAAATGCCCCTACTTATTTATAAGAATGCATGCCATCATCAGAACATACAGATTCATTTAATTATTGGTGAATGTTCCCAGACTTCACTGAGAGAAACTCTAACATCTGTTGAGCTCATTAATTCATGTAAGCTACATACTTGTCATCTTAATCACAGCGCTTCTCTAGCAACAATAAAGGAGAAATCTCTTGGTTATTTGAAAAAATAATTTCTGAGTTGTTAGGAACTTCATTTATTTTATTAGAGCAAATATTTATCTGCAGTATGTTATTATGAGTGCAAGAAAATAGCTTGCATCTTTTTTCCCCTGTTTTGGTAACTTTCCTTAACCATTTACATATAAAAGTCAAAGTAGGTTAGGAGATGATTTTACAAACCTACGAAACAGAAACCCACATGTCAAAATGTATGTCCAAGAACTTTAGTTTGGTATTCTTCCAACAGTGGATGTAAGTTGCTAACCCTATAAATGAGATAGCTCCACCTGTAAACCTTCAGTTAGGCTTTCATTCAGCTAGTTGCAATGAAGAAGGAATCACAGCTTTCAGGTGCTATCCTACTCACAGAACTTCAGCCATTCAGAAGTTAGACATCTAGAACAACTGTTTCCACAGTCTAAAGAGAGAGTGAGATATGCAGAAGATGAGTTTTCCACTTACATTAGACACCTTCCTATATAATTAACCATCATTCAACACTGTCTTCCTCCTTTGTCGGATTCTAGATGACTGACCTATACCAAATACACACACCATTTGGATGATGAAAAATGTCTGAAATTAGATGGGATGACTCTCACCATTTCTGTGTGTTGTGGATTAACACACAGTCTTCATGCAGCGTATGAACTATATAGTGTAAATTTGCATCCTAACACATCACAAACTATTTTGCTCAAGTAGGCTGCCTCTATATCCCTTCTGTTACCCAGACTTGTGTCCCTACAGATTCATCTTTTCACTCAGGCATTTTACTTCAAGGCATTGAGCCATGCTTTATCTCAGTTTAGCCACCGCAGGCAATGAAATTCACTCTTGTACATAACAGACAATGTAACTATGTGAGGTGTGGGTAAAATCTGGGGAAACCAAACACCTCATGAATTCATAACTAATTGCTGTTATCTACTGACTTACCAATGGTTTGTGTGAAATGAAGGGGTGTTTTCACTTTGACTAGCAATGGGCAGGTGTCTAAAGTATTTTACTTTTTTTCCCATCAGGCATCACTGGTGCTTTCAGAATGGCCAGGATGTGAATGTTGTTAGGCAACAAAGTAATCCTGTTTTTCCTTCCTAAATAAGCTGGTTTGTATAGGCTCTTGAACATATTATTGAAGCTCTAGGTAGAATTCACATTTAAATCCATGTTGGCCAAGGAAGTCATGCATAAACTGTTATCTTTGGAATACTAAACTGAGTAATTGGGAAGGAACTGATGCAAAAAGTGTCAGTGATATCACAGTGATCAGGGAGTTAAAAATTCCATCTGTGAGAGCAGCCAGCAAAGGCTGTGCTAGCTTACTGAGGAAAGCAAACCCACAAGAAACACTCTGAGTCCTAAGCCAAAGAGCCATACAGTGCAATATTACCCTTGAAATCCTTTTCAGTGAATTTACCTCTGGGTTCTCCCAGAATTACTTTAAAATTATTAGTTAGGCCCTTACACACTCTCTTTTTTTCTCTGTAGTTTTAAAAATATCTTATTTAGTACTTCTTAATGAAAATTGACCATCAAAGTCCATTACCTGTAGCCTTGACCTTTAATTTATTCTTATATGAAACATCCTAATGAATAAACTAAGGCCAACTGAAAGCATTAGGTGATACGATGGATAATGTCAGACTACTGCATAACTGTTGAGAAGCTGTACAAGTACAGCTTCATCTTTCAAATCTCCTTCCTTTACAGTGATTCAGGTAAGGACATCAGAACAACTATTGCTGTAAGATATGCCAGTAATAGACGAAATCTGCAAAAAGTGACATTACCAATGTACAGTGGTAGACACTGGAAAAAGTGTTTACTTTGTGCAATTTATAACTCCCTGAGTAACAGTTGCCAAAACATCATATTAAGAGCATTTTCTAGGTTATACCTTTTTAGTGAAACAAGCTTTTAATTTGGACTTCTAAAACCAGGAAGGCCAAAACCCTACTCCCATGTGCAGCCAGGAAACAACTCAAGATTGTGAACATTTGCCTATGGCTGGGCCACAGTGCCACAAGCCGCCTCTTGGAAACACAAAGCAAACTAGCATGGATGTCTATTAATCTCAAATTCACTGTATAAGTAAAATCTAATACATTCCTTTGTACAAACGTGTAGAAAACCTGGAAGGAAGAGTGAGAAGACTTCCACATCAGGCTTTTTTCCCAACACAGGATCGTATGAGGGATATGTCAGAGACTTGTTTCTGAAGACTTTCAGAGACAGTGATTACACAACCTGTACACAGTATTTATTCCAGTTACTCACTGCCACCCTTATTAGAATTATTTTCCTCATAGCTACCCTGGACATCTTTGGCTGCTGGTCCTGTGTGTTCTCAGGGAGAACAATTATTTATTTCCCCTTTCCATAGCACTTTTGTTACATAAAGGTCACCGCCACGTCTTCTATTCAGTCTTCTCCATTTTAACAGCCTCACAGGGCATAGTTCTGGACCTCTCATCAATCCTGTGGACTAGACTACACTACCTCTGGATCTCTCTGCTCAAGACAGTTTCCCTACATATTTCTGGAAATGCATGTGCCCATAACTGAAAATAGCACTCCAACCAAAGCTTTAATAGCGCTGCCTAGAGCAGCAGGAAGATTTCACATGCCTCGCTGGCAGTTCTCCTCCTCATAAATTCCAGTACAATGGTTGAAGTGTTTGTAGTATCATGACATTGTTAATTCACATAGAGCTTGTTAAAAAAGTAACCTCTCCATCACTTGCAGAAAAACTGTTATCTCTAGCTTCGTCATTTGTGCCACTGATACTCTTTCCTACATGTAGTTCCTTGTATTTGTTCCTTTTACATTTGAGGTTAATTTTCCTGACCATTTCTCCAATTTGTTTTCCATTTTTAATTCTAATACTGTTTTTCAACCTGCAATGCCTCCCGGTTTCATTGTACCCTCAATTTTATTAAGCACTCTTTGTGTCCAGGCATAACCGGATAAACAGTCTGTGCAGAAAAATGACAATAACATGAGCTTCATGTTCCGTTTTGTCATTTGAGTAAAAGCCTGCAGCTGTGTGTAACTACTTACTTACCCACACCTCTCTGAGCATATGAGGTAAGGACTGTAGAAATTGTTACACTGCTGTCAGGGAAGTTTGGACCACCCTATAGCTTTTTATGTCTTTTTTTTTGTGCAAACTGCTTCTTTATCTTAGCTGCCACATTTTAAAGATAAAG